>NC_092126.1:132305847-132619229 GCF_043159975.1 Macaca nemestrina | reverse complement strand
TTGTATTTCTTTATCTTGTTCACGAGGATGTCATGAAAAACCTTTCCAGATCCTCTCCTGAAGCCTAGGTATACTATCTTTTGCATTTTCCTGAGTTGCTAAGCTAGTCATAGTAGCCAAATGAGGCTACTCCAACATGATTTGTCTAGTAACCAGTCATGCTCAATTGTAGTGATCGATGTTTCCAATCTAGTTACAGTTTCCTTTTTTAGAATTTTGCCCAAGATCATTACCAAATTCACCAGAATGAGCTTTGTCTTCTTTTTGAAAATCTGCCATTTCTCTCCTGTGATTGTTTCCTTGTATTTACTGATCTCATAACATCATTTTAAAATTCCATTTTATACTTAATCCTTGTTGCCCTCTGCATTCTCACTACACTGACCTGCTTTGTGTTTCTTGAACACACCAAGTTCATTTGTACCTTAGAGCTTTAATACTCCCCAGTTCCTTTCCTTGGATCCCCTCAGGCTGACTCCTCATCTCTTAGGTGTCTGCTTAGCTAGTTTTCCTAATCATTCAACCTGAAATGACTTCTGAGCCATTCACCATTCTATTTTTTTGGTAATTGCTCAGAACTAATTAATGGTAGCCTCATTCTCCTATGCAAAGAATATTTCATACTTACACTATCTTACATCCTTGCCCCAGGACCAGGACCATTGCTGTTATTGTTTACAAACAGCTCTTTCCTCAGGTCGTTTCATGGCTGTATCTTTCTCATGGCTTAGGTTTCAGCTCAAATTGTCACCTCTCCAAGGAGGCCTTCCCTGACCATTCTGTCTAATGGGCTGCATCCTTCATTCTCACTCTAACACATACCTCATTTTCTTCATAGAACCCTTCGATATCTGAGGTGTTCCAAGTATTTACTTTTGTGTTATCTCCCCTACCAAAATGAAATCACTATATGAGCAGATACTTTTTTTCACTGCTACTGTGCACAACACCTAGAATGGTGTCTGCAGCATGTGTTACACATATTTGCTAATTGTTAGAATTCACAAATGAATTCAGTGTGTGCTAATCAGGAACTGTAAACTCCCCATTTTAATATGCAGTCTCATTCATCCTTCTTTACCTTTTACCAGGGCTTGGTGTGTACTTTCTAGCCTGATGAATGAGGGCCTCAACAAGGAGTACAGAAAGAGAACTGGAAGTGAAGTTGCACAAGCCCGTGGTTCTATCTGTTCTGTGATTTTCCCCCTTGTTCTCAGTGTAACAGAAAGTTACCTTTCTGCCCACTCTAGCTTTTTTTGGTCAAAGGGCAGGGGTATGGGTGGCAGGGGTTGGAGAAAGAGGGGAGTCCTTACCATTTTGGCAATGTTCTTACTGGGCAGCATCTCTTATACTCTTCACTGTTTGTGACTACCACTTCCTCCTTTCAGTACATCCTGCTACATGTGGTTCACTGGAGAGCTTCCAGTTTAACCATCATGCAGTTTATCTCTTTTTAAATTTCCTCTTCTCCAAAACTATAGAGAATCGTATGGTCACAGTCAACTTTTTAAAAAAGTTTTCCAGCCTTCGTAACTAACTGTCTTTCATGTCTTCTTAACTACTTGCCGTTTTTCCTTAAGTTTTTGAAACCTGCCTATACTTGGAGTCTTGGGAACACATCTTATAGTGCTTCCTCACACTCTGAAATAGTATGGCTACTTTTTCCTGAAGTTTTTGTCTTCTAAAATGAACAATTCAAATATAGTTATAAAGTGGAGTATTTATTTTGTACTTTTAAAAAATGGTTTAACGTGGAGCTTTGTTTATTCCTAATATGTGAATAATACTGATGTGAAAAATGTGGAATTGAAGTAGAGAACTGTACTTAATATTTTGTGTAGCCTCAGTTGTAAAAGATAATAAAGGGCAGCGTTTCTTTTTTTGTGAATGTTTGTGAATCAAATGACTGAAACTGCTATAGGAATAATTAGATAACACTTATTCTTCATGGTGTATCAGTTAATATCTGTGTTCATATACCATCCCCACCTCTTGCTAAGTATATAGCTGTGGATAAATTATTAAATTTCTCTCAGTCTCACTTATGTTTAAAATCAGAGTAATTAACATGAGGATGTTATTAAAATTAAATAATATCTTATTTAGTCTTTACATTGTGCCTGGAACATAGTAAATACTCTAAATTGTTAACTTTTATGATGTTATTGTTTCACCTTTCTGTAGTACTTACTTGAGAGAGTTTTCTTTGCTACAGTAGCTTAAGATTCTGAATTTACTACAAAATGATGGGGATGTGAAAGATTGTTTCATGGTTAAATTTATTTTCTGGCTTGAAAGTCTGAAAAATCAAGTTTTAGAAAATGGTATTTAATAATCATGCCTTCTAATTTAAGAGAACTCTTTCATTTTAAAGAGATGACCATATTTTAATTGATATATTTTTTCAGGGGTAGTAAAAAGAATCATTCCTGCAGTAGCTTCCACAAATGCCGTCATTGCAGGTGAGGAAAAAAAGGCCATCACGTAGTTTATTTTGCTTCCTTTAGTTTTTGACGTTGCTGCAGCTTTTTTACGTTGTAGGAATTTGATATCTTCTTGGATGGGTTGTGTAACTAAGCTGTCGAAAAAGAACTAGCCATTAGACTTTGCATATTTTTTTCTTACATTATATCTTAAGTTCTCTGCAGTCAAGAGACATTTTAGTTCCATTTGAAGCAGGCCGTTTATTAATCTGATAAACAAGAAAAACATGTAATGTTACTCTATTACTTGAATCACACAAAACAAATATAAAATTTGTTACTTTCTCAGTTTTTAAAAATTGGAATATATCTTTTTTAATGAAGAGCCAATGTAGATTTATCTGTTCTGATTTATAACTGACTTTTAACATGCCTGATTTCCATTGAGTTAAAGAACCTGTATTTTCTCCCCCCTTCAGCTGTGTGTGCCACTGAGGTTTTTAAAATAGCCACAAGGTAATGGGTTTCATTTTTAATATGTATGTAAATCCATGTTTTGACTTGGTTCAATTATATAAAGATGAACATTTTTTCATTACAGTGCATACATTCCCTTGAATAATTACTTAGTGTTCAATGATGTAGATGGGCTGTATACATACACATTTGAAGCAGAAAGAAAGGTTAGTAGTATTAACACATTTTTGATCATGCATATTTTGATTTTTAAATATTATTGGTTAGAAATTTGAACAAAGTCACCCATACATTTTCTAACTTCCAGAACTCTACTTATTATGTATCTTTTGCTTTATAGCCTGAAATAACTCTATAACAAAGTAATTTAAAAGAAATGGTCTATTATGAAAAGCCAGGCTTTAAAGCATAAAAATTTTTTCATAGGAAATATGCATGATTAGAAAACAACCTGATTTTTATTTTATTGTTCATAAAGAGACTAGTATTGGTACATGTGCTGCTGTAATTTGTTGTGTATTATGTGTGTAGGAAAACTGCCCAGCTTGTAGCCAGCTTCCTCAAAATATTCAGTTTTCTCCATCAGCTAAACTACAGGAGGTTTTGGATTATCTAACCAATAGTGCTTCTTTGTAAGTATTGTAGATTTTTGTTATGTCGTAAAATCATCTTTGTGATTTTTGAAACCTTAGAAACGTTATCTTTTGATAAAAATGATGTTTGATGCTTCTCTCTCTTCATAATCTTCAGGCAAATGAAATCTCCAGCCATTACAGCCACTCTAGAGGGAAAAAATAGAACACTTTACTTACAGGTTATCAATGTGTATTTTTAATTTTTTTCAGAAAATTATATCAAGTTTTATTTTACTTTAATGTGTCTTACATTAAAATAATTTTGTTTTCTAGTCGGTAACCTCTATTGAAGAACGAACAAGGCCAAATCTCTCCAAAACATTGAAAGGTATTTTAAATAGGGTATTTACTAATTGTTTTTTTTTTCTTTTCTCTCTTTTTGGTGAAAGTAATCAGTGCTTGTTCTAGATTTCCTCTTAATGCCTTGTATACGGTCCAGGTAATAATTATAACTTTAGACATTAATAGAATTAATTGCTCTTTTAGTAGATTATTTTAAAATCTCTAAGATATCAAATATTACTCTGATTAAAGAGGATTGGATTTTCATGTTTTTCTAGACCATAATACTCTATAGTTTGTTTATGTGTGTATTATCCTTTCTGTTGAGATTTTTTTTGCTTGTATTAATTATATTTTTTCTGTTTTAGAATTGGGGCTCGTTGATGGACAAGAACTGGCAGTTGCTGATGTCACCACCCCACAGACTGTACTATTCAAACTTCATTTTACTTCTTAAGGAAAATCTCCACACAATAGAAAACTTATGGAAATAATATACTTTGTGGATGCTAAGAAGTTTAATTGATGTTATTTTTAGCAATAGTGTTGCTGCGATTTGTCTTTTTTTATATAATGAACCACTCTTTTTTAACTTTGTAACTTGCCCTTGAAGACAGAATTTTGGTGTTGGTGCTTGTAAGCATTTTCGTTAATAATATGAGAAATGATACCTGGAGAGAGAGATTATGAGCAAATGTATTGCTTCTTTTAGAGGAGGAGGCATACACCCTCTTTTGTGTGAATTTTGTTATTATGGTCAAAGAATGCATTCCTAGTTTTCATTTGAGCACCCAAATACACAAAAGATTTCCCTTTAAAGAAAATAAAGAATTAAGTTTTAAATAACATTAAATTTTACAATCCGACATCTGGAGTATATTGAACATAGGCTATTTCTTGATTTAATACTCATTTAATTGTGGCCATCCAAATGAATATTGCAGAATTTATCTTGTCCATAATAATTTGTAAATGGTGTTATAGCTGAATACCTGTGCATGAAAATGGGCAATATTTTCATCTGTTTACTTATAGTGCCATAGAGGCCAATATGCACAATATTAACTAATGCCAAGACATGGCTGTTTAAAAAATTTAATGTTCAAACAGTTATCACTGATGCTTTTGCACTATTTATTAATAAAATCATATATTGTATACTTCTTTCACTGAAGTTTTTAAAAGTACATTGAAGGTAATCAGTAGTTCCATGGTAATATAGGAATAATTTTTAAATGTGTAGCAGAATTACATCAAATTTTTATTTCTCTTAATACTTTTGCTACAGCGATTTCTATAGTAAAAATTTACTGGTTTAATTTAACTTGCTGTATCAATAATATAATTTTTTTTTTTGGAGACAGTTTCACTCTTGTTGCCAAGGCTGGAGTGCAATGGTGTGACCTCAGCTCACTGCAACCTCTGCCTCCCCAGTTCAGGCAATTCTCCTGCCTCAGCCTCCTGAGTAACTGGGATGACAGGCGCCTGCCACCATGCACAGCTAATTTTTTGTATTTTTAGTAGGGACGGGGTTTCACCATATTGGCCAGGCTGGTCTCGAACTGCTGACCTCAGGTGATCCACCCGCCTCAGCTTCCCAAAGTGCTGGTCAGTGCATGAGCCACCATGCCTGACTATGTTTTTGTTTCTTTTAAGTGAATAAAACTTGAAACAAAATTAAGCACAAATACTAAGAAAGTAGGTGCTAGTATTTTAATATGAGAACAAGTATGTGTTCTCATTCCTTGTTTTTGACTTAGAAGGCAGTTTTCTGTTCAAATGTTCTTTGGTTACTTATGTGTCACTCAAGTTTTCATTAATCTTTCTAGCTACAAATTGACAAATAAGTTTTATTATAAAACCACACGGAATAAATTTATATGCTCTACCTGAAAAGTTACAGATGCAGCCTACAATTTTGAAAGTGAAAGAACTAAAATTTAACACCATATAGGTGCTATAATAATTCTCAAAGTAGCATTGTAAGAAGGTGACTATCTCCATCTGAGAGCTGAATAAATAGTTTTAGATGGTTTAGGTAGGTTATTTAGCCAAAGCTGTACAATTAGAAGTCTTGGAACTGTAATTATATAGCTAATTTCAACCCGAATCTGCCCCAAATCTCCTCTGCAGACTAGCTCTTTGAAAGTACTTGAGTTACTTAGTACTACTTGTGTAAATGACTAAATTGTTAGTTTTAACATGCAAATTTTTATTGTAGTTAGACAAAATTATTGGAAGATGATTATAACTTCTTAAGGGGTTCAATCTGATTTTTTAAAAGAAAAATAATTCTTTTTTGCAGAGTTCCTTGCAGTGAGGTAAAATATTCAAATATGGGAGGCAGGCATATAAGGTAAATGACCACAGCAGGGAGGGTGTAATAAGATGAGTGATAGAGGTCTGTGGCAAACTGGAGTGAGTGAAAATTATTGGTGACCACTCTAGCTGACTATTCCCATGCTTGGTATTCATATTTTTCAAAAGCAGCTGGAAATCTAGATTTTTGAATGAAGTCTGGCTTTTAAATGTTGATAGGATTTTGTCTTTAACTTGGGCTCAAACCAAATATAGCTGCAGACTGGATTAGGAAGGCCAGCAGTTTAAGGTATTTTTCCATGTCCAAATGTTTGAAGAGAATGCACAAGGAAAGGGTTATATTTTAAGTAATATGCACAGTGCACATTGTAAGGATAACAGCTTTAGTGCTTCCTAGGTGTCTTAGTCCATTTGGACTGTTGTAACAAATTCCCATAAACTGGGTGGCTTATAAGCAGCAAAAATTTATTTCTTAACAGTTCTAGAGGCTGAGAAGTCCAAGATAAGGAGCTGGCAGAGTTGGTGTCTGGTGAGGGCTGCTCTTCTGGCTTAGAGTTGGTGCCTTCTTGCTGTGAGCTCCCTTGGGCCTCTCTTATAAGGGCACTAATCCCATTCATGTAGGGCTCCATCCTTATCATCTAATCGTCTCCTAAAGGCTCCCCTTGATACTGTCCCATTGGAGATTAGGTTTCAACATAGGAATTTGCGATAGACCACAGTATTAGGGGTATTTTGACTGCAGCAATGAGTTTGCTGCTGTTTTGAGAGAGAGGTTGTGCTTTATGCATCATGTGTTCCACGGGTTGGACACAGTGTTCATACGTGATCCTGCCTTTTAGGCAAGCCCAAACAAGTGTTTCTCCTTATAATACCAAGTTAATACAGAGCTTATTAAATATTTGAGACAAAGGGCCAAGAGAAATGTGAGGCCCAAATTTCCCTTTGTAATTATTGCTGGCAAGGTGCAAGCTTTTAGCACGTGAACTGTTTTCCTGGAAAGCACACACATGAAAACTGGAGTATTCCTTCCGGGGAAATCGACCTCTATTGGTAGCCATAGCTCCCCCTTCGCTAAGAACTGCTGTAAGCACGGAATCGCTATCAATAGAAACCCTTCCGCGTTCCTCGGTAACTAAGGGCAACCCAGCGCTCCCGGATGTGACGTCAACGTTCTTGTCTTCTGTTCTTCCGTCTGTCGACCGGACTCTAGGCTGCCAGGTTTGTTTGCTGTGTACGTGGAAGAAGCAGGCGCATGCGCACACGGGCCCCTTCATCTCAGCTGTGCGGGAACGGCAGAGGGTAACATCCCGGGCGCTCGGGAGGCTCTCGGGGTCATGGCCACACGCTGACAGAACTAGCCGAGTGGAAAAGGGAGCCAAGCCGTTCCTCTGCACCCTTCCGCAGGCCTGAGACCTTCCCGCTTGGTGCTGCCGCCGCTACTGCCGGCTGAGGAGGGGCGATGAGTTGGTTCAACGCCTCCCAGCTCTCCAGCTTCGCTAAGCAGGCCCTGTCCCAGGCCCAGAAGTCCATCGACAGGGTTCTGGACATCCAGGAAGAGGAGCCGAGCATCTGGGCCGAGACCATTCCGTATGGAGAGCCGGGTAAGAGAGAGAGGAGCGGGGTTCCCGGCTCTCGGAGGCTGCTGTTCTCCTGATGCAGACAGGTTAAGTGGTGTAGAGAGGGGTCCTTCCTTGCTGAGAGAGTTCTCTGGAAGTAATTTCTCCCCGGCCCATTCCCTAATGCTGCTTCAGCCTCCAAGTCGGTCTTTGCCGTTTTCCTGAGGGAAAACCCAGCCCCAGGTTCCCCCTTGTCTTTGGTCGTGGGTGCGAGGCTTGTGGACTTCGATGACAGGGGACTTGGTTGATTGGTCTTGCCCTCAAGCCCTCCCTCGACGCAACTTCCAAGCACAACCTTCCCGAACCTGAACCTCAAATTGCCTCGCGTCTCCTGCACTGTTGGGATCCAAGATCTGAAGTACGTAAATCATCAGGGAAGGGAAGAACAATCGCTAACATTCCGTGAACATTTCACGCTTGGTAGCGCGTAACGTGGTTTTATGTTGTTGTTGAGACGGAGTCTCACTCTGTCGCCCAGGCTGGAGTGCAGTGGCGCGATCTCGGTTCACTGCAACCTCCGCCTCCCAGGTACCAGCGATTCTCCTGCCTCAGCCTCCCTAGTAGCTGGGATTACAGGCTCCCACCACCATGCCCGGCTAATTTTTGTATTTTTAGTAGGCACGGGGTTTCACTATGTTGGCCAGGCTGGTCGAACTCCTGACTTAAGGCGATCCCCCGCCTCGGCCTTCCAAAGTGCTGGTATTACAGGCGTAAACCTGTAATGTGCTTTTTTATGGCCTTCTCATCTTCAGAACGACTCCCAGAGTGAGCTTAGTTTATATCTGTGTTTTACATAAGAGGAAAATGAGGCCCAGAATGGCCAAGTAACTTGCTCTAGGTCACAAGGAGGATGAGGATTAGAATGTGCTGGAGGTATTACCCAAGGAATGTGTGATCCAAGATTTTTGGATTGTATCACATTTTATTTCTGAATAGCCAAATCTCTCTTGCAGTTTCATTGAGCTTAATCTTTCAGGGATCTTCATTCAGTTGCTTTTGACTCTTAAGTCTAAGGAGCAGTTTAGCATTTGATGTGTGGGGTAAAGATTTGCAGGTGTGGGGGATGTGAACCTTTGTGTGAAAAAGGATAAGAGATGTGCTTGACTACTCCTTTCTGGTTTCTGTTCTTAATTTTACATCAGTGAAAAGTCAGGACCTAAATTTGAGGTACCTCATTTTAAGGCATTTTAGTCCATGTGTGTATGTCATGATCCTCAGGATGCCATATAACCTTGCTGGAGTAACTGTTTTTTTTCATATGTGCCCCAGTTAATTAGAATTACTAAACTTTAGACAAGAAAGAATATAGGTTTTATATGTAAGGATATTTGTTTTCTGAAAATGACCACAGTCTTCAGAATGGTATAATTTTGATAGATGCCAGATAACCCTGGGATTATATAAAGTATTCTCCAAGAGGCAACATTAATTCCTGTCATCCTTTGAATGTGTTTAAATTAATCAGACATAATCTTGGTTGTTCATTTGCATCTTTAATTTTGATTTTCTCTGGTTTGGATATATTATGCAAATGGATGTGTAGAACTATGCCTCCAAACTAAAGTATTCTACTTACTTTTCATCCTAACTGAAGTCATATATATATTTGGTTTTGAAGTCATATATATATTTACATATATATATTTGGTTTTTTCCTTGAGACAGAGTCTGGCTCTGTCATCCAGGCTGGAGTGCAGTGGTGTCATCTCTGTTCACTGCAGACTCTGTCTCCTGGGCTCAAGTGATTCTCCTGCCTCAGCCTCCTGAGTAGCTGGGATTACAGGTTTGCGCCACCACACCTGGCTAATTTTTGTAATTTTAGTAGAGACAGAGTTTTACCATGTGGACCAGGTTGGTCTTCAACTCCTGACCTCAGGTGGCCCGCCCGCCTCAGCCTCCCAAAGTGCTGAGATTACAAGCGTGAGCCACTGCGCCTGGCCTGAAGTCATATTAAAGGATAGATTCTACTGTAAGGCTTGATAGTTTTGAGAAGCTTTTAGTTACTTGTGCTCTCTCCACCAACTTCTAATTGTGAATATTTTGTTCAGCCACATTTTAATTTGGAAAAGAAAACATTTTTAAAGAAATGCTTTAAATATTTTAACAAATATACCATTTTTAAGATCCTGATTATGCCATTTTTAAAAATCAGGATTTTAATAGTAGCTATTTGTATGACTGATATGATAATTACCTTTTTCCCCAAGAAAATAGTCATTTTCTTTGCAGTATTTTTTTAAAAACCCTAGTGTCAACTACCTAGATCTATGTCAAAGAGCAATAGTTCTTAAAAACACATTTCTGAAATTCATAATGACATTGTAATTTCTGACATAATTTAGAATTTGAGAACAAAACCTCCTCTTAGAGTGGGCTTGGAGAGTGGAATTTAGAAAATCAGCCTGTGATTAAGTGGATGAAAATGAATTTATTCTCTAAAACTTACCATTCCCATCAGTTTAATTTGATCTTCGCGAAAGAACATTTCTCACCAGCATCTTGGTTTGAGGCTTTTGTTGTTTTGTTTGTTTTCGAGACAGGTTCTCGATCTGTCACCCAGGCTGGAGTGCAGTGGTTCGATCATGGCTCACTGCAGCTTCTACCTCCTGGGCTCAGATGATCCTCCCGTCTCAGCCTCCTGAGTAGCTGGGACCACATATGTGGGCCACTAGGCCCACCTAATTTTTAAATTTTTTTTGTAGGGACAGGGGTCTCACTACGTCACCTAGGCTTGTCTTGAACTCCTGGGCTCAAATGATTCTTCTAGTGTTGGGATTATAGGTATGAGCCTCCATACTCACTGAGTTCAGTTTTTGAGTGTTGCCCTTTGTCTGCCTCTTAACTATATTACTGATATTACAAGTAAAAATTAATATGAAACTGACTGAATAGGTAGGGTAATTTTTCAGTGACTGCACATGGCCCTACATATTCAGTCAGTTTCATATTAGTTTATTTCATATTGATAAGTAAAGCCTCTTATTATGAAATCAATCATAGGTATCTTAGACTTTCTGTGGGTTATAAAACATATACTGTTACTTCCTTAATTTGTTGTAGGGAGGAATAACATACTTGCATCTGGTAGTCCAGGCCAGACCCAGTCTTTTGTCTGTGCTCCTCCTTCCTCTCAGGTAGACTCACACCAGTTTTCTTCTTTAAGTCCCAGTATTAACTTGGAAACTACTTAATGATCTAGTAAGCAAGGAGTTTAGCAGGTGCAAATTATAGGTATTTCATAGGGTATTTTTTTTCTAAATTTATATTTATGCTGATTTATAATGATGAATGAAATATTGATGTAACATATATGTGTTCTTTTTTTTTAATATTTACTTTTTAATCAAAGGAATAAGTTCGCCTGTCAGTGGAGGATGGGATACTTCAACCTGGGGGTTGAAATCAAACACTGAACCTCAGAGTCCACCAATAGCCTCTCCTAAAGCAATCACAAAGCCAGTTCGGAGGACTGTGGTCGATGAATCTGAAAATTTCTTCAGTGCCTTTCTCTCACCAACTGATGTCCAGACCATTCAGAAGAGTCCAGTGGTATCAAAACCTCCAGCAAAATCACAACGACCAGAAGAAGAAGTGAAAAGCAGCTTACATGAATCCTTGCACATTGGACAGTCAAGAACTCCTGAAACAACTGAGTCACAAGTAAAAGACTCTTTGTGTGTTTCAGGGGAAACTCTGGCAGCAGGTACTTCATCACCTAAAACTGAAGGCAAGCATGAAGAAACTGTTAATAAAGAATCGGATATGAAGGTGCCAACTGTAAGTTTGAAAGTATCTGAAAGTGTAATTGATGCGAAAACAACTATGGAAAGTATATCTAATATGTCTACACAGTCTCTCACAGCAGAAACAAAGGACATGGCTTTGGAACCTAAGGAACAAAAACATGAAGACAGGCAGAGCAATACACCTTCTCCTCCTGTTAGTACCTTTTCATCAGGTACTTCTACCACCAGTGATATTGAAGTTTTAGATCATGAAAGTGTAATAAGTGAGAGCTCAGCGAGCTCGAGACAAGAGACTACAGATTCAAAATCAAGTCTTCACTTGATGCAGACATCTTTTCAGCTTCTCTCTGCATCTGCTTGTCCTGAATATAATCGTTTAGATGATTTCCAAAAACTCACTGAGAGTTGCTGTTCATCTGACGCTTTTGAAAGAATAGACTCATTTAGTGTACAGTCATTAGATAGCCGGAGTGTAAGTGAAATCAATTCAGATGATGAATTGTCAGGCAAGGGATATGCTTTAGTGCCTATTACAGTTAATTCTTCAACTCCAAAGTCTAAAACAGTTGAATCTGCTGAAGGAAAATCTGAAGAAGTAAATGAAACATTAGTTATACCCACTGAGGAAGCAGAAATGGAAGAAAGTGGACGAAGTGCAACTCCTGTTAACTGTGAACAGCCTGATATCTTGGTTTCTTCTACACCAATAAATGAAGGACACACTGTGTTAGACAGGGTGGCTGAGCAGTGTGAACCTGCTGAAAGTCAGCCAGAAGCACTTTCTGAGAAGGAAGATGTTTGCAAGGTAACTCTAGTAAGTGGAAGGGATTTTTAGATGTGCTTTTCAGAGATTAAATCATTTGTTTTAAAATATATTTTCATCGATGCATGATAATTCGTACAGATTTAAAAACATAGGCTTTTGCCATTTCAGTGTAGCATTAAGGACCTTGAAGTTGAACAATTGTTAATATAATTTGAAATTTCTCCAAGGCAATTATGGTAGAATAAGTTGATACTTCAATATAGTTAAGCATGAAAATTTTCATCTTACATCTTTATTGTTGAGTCCTTATCACTTTCAAATTCTGTTATGCTCATTAGTATGTCAGTTTGCAAAGGAATATTTTCTTACATTAACATGTATCTTCACCTCCTTTGCAGATGGATGTGCCAAAAAAACCCTAAATGTTATGGTTTTTCTTGTATCAGAATTTGTTTTTGCAAGTTTACATTATTTGTAGCAAATATTAAATGATAATTTAAGATTTTTATTATTGGTGCTTTTCTGTTATTAGTATTTTCATTCATATATAAGGAGTGTATATCCTTATATTGCTTCAGTTTGTTTCCTGTTTATGTTATTTTTGAGATCTATTGATAGCTATATTTCACATGAACAAGAAAGAGAAATGTCTAAGGAACAAAAGCATTGCTTAGGAGTAACAAATTGCTTCTACCCAATACATATGAAAAGAAAGTGATATAAATTCTTTAACTAACATTAAGTCCTAGTTTTGGTTTTTACTGTGATTTTTAGATATAGAAATTGAGTTGGATCTGGCATCTTTAATAGACTTCTGAGATGTAGGATGTCTTGAAGAAATGTCCTGTAAGTGCCATGTATTGAATTACTTAATTTTTTTTTAAAGTGCCAGATTCTGTTATTCAGGTTAAATATTCACAAACAAAAATGCTGTGCAATAATATTTCAATTAGTAATAGCTATGTACTGCAAGATTATAATAGGAGTTTGAATTCTTAGGAACCAGCACTAATTACCATCAGATATTTTTGAATTTCAGTGTATTTAAGAAGGTAAGTGATTTCTAAGTTCATCTAAACCAAACTCAGGTAAGATTTCATTTTTTTAAGTCCAAAAAGGAACCATTCCTACTCTTTTTATACTTAAGTTTATCACTGTTTGAGCAGGACCTAAGGAATGAGACATTCTAAGCATTACTTTTTGTTTAGCTTTATACTGATACATTATGGAGATTTAAAAATTCTTATGAGTTTTCTAAAATTACTTTTAGTATGGATGTATGTATGTATGAACGAGACAGGGTCTCTCCCTATTGCCCAGGCTGGTGTGTAGTGCTGCAACCACGGCTCCCAGGGTTTCTCTCTGTTGCTCAGGCTGGTGTGCAGTGGTGCGATCACGGCTCATGGCAACCTCGACCTCCTGGGCTCAAGCAGTCCTCCCACCTGATCCAATCTAGTAGCTAGGACCACAGGCTCGCACCACGCTGGGCTATTTTTTTGATTTTTAGTAGAGATGAGGTCTCACTGTGCTGCCAGGCTGGTCTTGAACTCCTGGGCTCAAGCAGTCCTCCCATCTTGGCCTCCCAAAGTGCTGGAATTATAAGCATGAACCTGTGTCCAGCCCTACTTTTATTTTATTTTATTTATTTTTTGAGACGGAGTCTTGCACTGTCACCCAGGCTAGAGTTCAGTGGCGCGATCTTGGCTCACTGCAACCTCTGCCTCCCTGGTTCAAGTGATTCTCCTGCCTCAGCCTCCTGAGTAGCTGGGACTACAGACACGTGCTACCGTGCCTGGCTAATTTTTGTATTTTTTGTAGAGATGGGGTTTCACCATGTTGGTCAGGCTGGTCTCGAACTCCTGAACTCAAGTGATCTGCCCTCCTCCGCCTACCAAAGTGCTAGGATTACAGGCATGAGCCACTGTGCCTGGCCTCTACTTTTATTATTTATTTATTTATTTTTATTTTTTGAGATGGAGTTTCGCTGTTGCCCAGGCTGGAGTGCAATGGCATGATCTTGGCTCACTGCAACTGCCGCCTCCTGTGTTCAAGCGATTCTGCAACCTCAGCCTCCTGAGTAGTTGGGATTACAGGTGCCCGCCACCATGCCCAGCTAATTTTTGTATTTTTAGTAGAGATTGGGTTTCGCCATGTTGGCCAGGCTGCGCTCAAACTCCTGACCTCAGGTGATCCACCCACCTTGGCCTCCCAAAGTGCTAAGATTACAGGTGTGAGCCACTGTGCCCGACCTACTTTTATTTTTTAAATGCAATATATCATATTTTAAAAAGGACACGTGTTTCAGGTAAAGAATAATACAGAAAACAGACACTCGTGTATCCACAACCTAGCTAAGATATAGAGGCTTTAAATTCCCTCTTTGACCTCTTTTGATTGCGTCCATCTCCCTTCTTTTGATGTATACACAGATTATTCCAGATTTTTGCTATTACCAGGAAGCTGCAGTAAGTATTCTTATACATGTCATCTACTGCATTTATGCAAGAATTTTCTCCTCTAAGTTATACCTAAAAGTGAAATTTTCTATATCAAAGAGTGTATAGATCCCCAACTAGATATTGCCTAATCATTTTCCCAAGTGGTTTCTCAACTTACACTCCCACTAGCTATTTGATTGTACTTACTTTTACTCTCCTATCAGCTGCCTAAGAGTTCTTCTTGTTCTGGATCCTCTGTGTTCCTCATATTGTTCTTAATTGTTTTTATGAGATAAAGCTGTTTTCTTTGTTACAGTGATACAACTGCATGTAAAAATGGTCTTTTTTAAAGCTAAGTGTTCTGATTTTTATGTATTCGCCTTATCCAGACAGTTGAATTTCTGAATGAAAAGCTGGAAAAAAGGGAGGCTCAGTTATTATCTCTTAGTAAGGAAAAAGCACTTCTAGAAGAAGCTTATGATAACCTGAAAGAGTAAGTATTCTGCAAATGTGAATAATGTTACACATTTTCTGGAAGCCTATATACTTTGTACATATTTAAGAATGTTTTTGAAATTAAAATGTTTTGTAATTTTATCATTATTGAAAGTTGTATGGCTTTCAAGTATAACCCTAAAGATTCCTTTTCTCTTTTAATTGTCTTTACCATATTACCTTTGCCGTTGAAGAGAGTCGTTTTGCAAAAACTGCAAAACTCTCTCCTTTCATTTTTAGTCTTTTAGTATTAGAGATTTAAAACATGTATTTAAAGAAAACTGTATTATACAATAACACAGTTTTGCTATAAGGAGCTCATTGGGAAAATGGGACTTAAGAAGATTCAGAATTGAATCATTGTATTTACTTTTCTCTTATTTTTGCATGTCAGATATTGGTGACATTTTCACTTTCTAACAGGTTTTCTTTGAGGTGTTTCAAAATAAATTTAACAAGGGAAATTTCCTTATTTTTTTTCTTAGAAGTTAATAGGCCTTAAACTGTTCTATTTTAATAAGGTATATGTCACAGAAAAGTTATCTTCCTTTTGAGAATTGAACTAATATATACCTTTGGGATATGTAAACACCATCCTCATTCTCAAATATTATTTTAAATTTAGTGAAATGTTCAGAGTGAAAGAAGAAAGCAGTAGCATTTCTTCCTTGAAAGATGAGTTTACTCAAAGAATTGCAGAAGCAGAAAAGAAAGTTCAACTAGCCTGCAAAGAGAGAGATGCTGCTAAAAAGGTAATTGAAATGTAAAGTAATATTAATTAAACTCTATAGAGGCATAGATTTTTGAGGAGTGCATTCATCATATTTTGATATTGGAAAAAAGAGAAGTAAGGTGAAAAGGATATCATCTATTAACATTTAAATTGTAGATTTTTGGCTAGGTGTGGTGGCTCATGCCTATAATCTCAGCACATTGGGAGGATGAAGTGGATTGATCACTTGAGCCCAGGAGTTAGAGAGCAGCCTGGGTAACATGGTGAGACCCTGCCGCTCCTAAAAAATACAGAAAGTTAGCTGGTCATGCTGGTGTGCGCCTGTGGTCACAGCTACTCAGGAGGCCGAGGAGGGTGGATCGCTTGAGCCCAGGAGTTCAAGACCAGAGTAGGCAACATGGTGAGACTACATCTCTACAAAAAATACAAAGATTAGCTGGCCATGATGGCAGGCGCCTGTGGTCACAACTACTCAGGAGGCTGAGGTGGGAGGATCACCTGAGCCTGGGAGGTTGAGGCTGTGGTGAGTCGTGATCGTACCACTGCACTCCAGCCTGGGTGACAGAGTAAGATCCTGTCTCAAAAAAAAGGAGTTTATTCCCATTTATATTTTCATATTAAAACTTGCTTGTATATCTGAATTTAGGTTTTGTATATCATTTTCAAAGCTGTTTTCTTAGTCTTAGTTAACCAAGGTAGTAGATTAACTGAACAAAACTTACAGATTTTTATTGAGAATGTGATTATGGATAGCTTCTTTGGATGAGGGAAAAATGAGAACTGTACTTAGAGTGAAAGTAATTCTTTATGGTATTCACAGATTTCTTTTTTATTAGGAAATCAAAAACATAAAAGAAGAGCTTGCCACTAGATTAAATAGTAGTGAAACTGCAGACCTTTTGAAAGAGAAAGATGAGCAGATCCGAGGGTTAATGGAAGAAGGTGCGTAAAGTATTTGATTGACTATGTAAGAAGTTCTTGCCACATAACTAGCTGATGCTTCCTAATTAAAAATACTGAAAGCAAGGAGGGTTTGGACGTAAACCATAAAAATAGTAGGTGACAGTTTACAGAAGAATGAGGAGTAAGATATATTGAGACAGAGATATGTGTTTCTAGCTTTTGTTTTTAGGGAGTAAAAAAAAATAAATCCCTGTAAAATTGACAGAAATTTGTGTGCTGCCCTAAGAAAACTTTAAACAGATCTTAAGAGCCTGTCATTTAAACCAAGACATTCAAAGTGTATAATTCTGGGATTTATAGCTTGGCTACTATATGATACTGTATTGTTCTGGCATTTGATAGTGAATTTTTCATTGTACTGTTTTAATTTTTAAATTATTAAGCACTTTTGTCTCTGAAAAGATTTAAAATTAACAGGGTTGGCTGGGTGTGGTGGCTCATGACTGTAATCTCAGCACTTTGGGAGGCTGAGGTGGGTGGATCATTTGAGGTCAGGAGTTCGAGACTAGCCTGGCCAACATGGTGAAACCCCGCCTCTACTAAAAATACAAAAATTAGCCAAGTGGTAGTGGTGCATGCCCCTAATCCCAGCTACTCAGGAGGCTGAGGCAGGAAGATTGCTTGAGCCTGGGAGGTGGAGGCTGCAGTGAGCCGAGATCATGCCACTGCACTCTACCCTGGGCGGCAGAGTGAGGCCTTGTCTCAAAAAATGAAATAAAATAAAATTAACAGCATTATAGAAATTAAAGATCTATTCATGAAATAAATCATTACAAATGGACACTGAATTAATTTCTTCATGTAATATCCTGGAAGACAGGAGGTTTTGGAAAAGGTGGTCAAGTGAATCTCTCTTTTTACTTCTCTTGTTAATTAAAGTTTTTGTAGTTATAAGAGTAATACTTGCTACTTGTAGAAAGTTTTGAAGTTATAGGAAAATATATGAATAAAGAGGAAAAGTAGATTATAATTCAATATTATAAGGAACTATTAATTTTTTCTAGTTTTAATGCATTTTTCCATGCATTTTTAAACATAGTTAAGATCATATATTTAATTTGCAATCTTCCTTCTCTTATATGTCTCTATGCCATTAAATGCTTTTTATCATTATTAATGGCTACATTAAAGTCCATTATATGGGTATACCATAATATGTTTTACTGTTTCTAATGCTGTATATTTATTTCTGTAATATTAATATTACAGTTAGTGGTAGGATGAATGTTTTTGTGCTTAAATCATTGAACCTAAGTGAATTTCCAGAGAAAGTGTAGAGTTTGAGAACAGTTGGAAGCAGTCATTTCAAAGTTAGCTTTACTCAACTTTTTAATTTATTCAACTAATATTTACTGAAGAGTTAGTATGTCAAATATTATGTTTGATGTAATAATAAATATGACACACTCTGTCCTTTAGGAGCTTAGTTTAGTGAGAGGGAAATATAGGAACACAGATAATTATAAAACACAGTTCTAAGCACTAAAATAGAAAAACGAAGGAAGAATTGTTATAATTATTTTCTCAAGCTGTCTTGAAGTCATTGACTGCCTTGCCTTACAATATTGGAGACCGAGGGCAAGGCTGACTGCATGGTTTCCTTATTTTTAAAAAGTTATTTAAAATATTAATATCAAATGTTAACTATTTTATAATTTAGTAATTTTGTCAGAGAATGGACTGATGTCTTCTTTTGCTTAATGAAACTTTTTACAGAGAAAATAGAGCAATTTCACATGGGAGTATTTTATATTCACAGAGTATTTACATTTTACACAAGGATATTACATACTGTTTCCGCATGCCCCAGAAATTTTTTTTTTTTTTTTGAAACAGAGTCTTACTCTGTTGCCCAGGCTGGAGCGCAGTGGCATGATCCCAACTCACTGCAACGTCCACCTCCCAGGTTCAAGTGATTCTCCTGCCTCAGTCTCCCAAGTAGCTGAGACTACGGGTGCCCACCACCACGCCTGGCTCATTTTTGTATTTTTAGTAGAGACAGGTTTTCACCATGTTGGCCAGGCTGGTCTTGAACTCCTGACTTCAGGTGATCCGCCTGCCTCGGCCTCCCAAAGTGCTGGGATTACAGGTGAGAGCCACTGCACCCGGCCAGTATTTTGAAAACTTAAAGCTAAAGAGCTGTAAAACTCAAAGCTGAAAGCACACTACGATGAATACCTGATTACTTCATCACTTAGATTCATCAAGTGTTAACATCTTGCCACACCTCTTCCATATCTTTCTGCACATACATACACTACCCTTTTGTCAACTCATTTGAAAGGAGGTTAGAAATACTTTAACATTCTGGTGCTAAATTCTTCAGTCTGCATCTCCCAAGGGCAAGTACATTTTCCTTGACAGGTACATCATAGTCAAACCTAAGAAATCAGCATTAGTTCAGAATTATAGTCCAGCATATATTTAAATATTTATCCTAGTTTACTCTAAAAGTGTCTGTTGTAGTTGATCATTTGTTCTGTCCCAGGATCCAAAGTTTGCCCATTGCATTTGGTTGTTATGTCCTTTTAGTCTTCCATCAATTTAGGACAGTTCTCTCTTCTTTATGTCATTGAGGACTCTGTGGAGTCCAGGGCAGTTGTCCCACAGGATGTCCCATGTTTGGGAATTTGTTACTTTCTTCATGATTAGATTTAGGTCATATTTCTAGTAGGAAATATCTAGGTGATATTGAACACCTACCTCACATCAGCAGGCACATATTGTCAAACTGTACTACAATTGGTGATGCCAAAACTGAATGCTTAGTTAAGGAGTTGACTGCCAGATTTTTCTCTTTAAAATTAGTAGGTGATATGTGAGAGTGATTCTTTAAGACCGTGTCAATATCCAGTTTCCCAACAACCTTTTACTCAGTAATTTTAACATTCATTGATGATTCTTGTCCAAATTAGTTGTAACATTGTGGGTTACAAAATTGTGATTTAAAAAAATTCTATTATTTTGTGTTATTGATTAGATAAAACATTCTATTGAGATTTTTAGGGAATAGTTGTCATTTGAGTTTATACTTTTTTACCATCACCAGGAGAAAAACTTTCAAAACAGCAGCTGCATAATTCTAACATCATCAAGAAATTAAGAGCTAAAGACAAGGAGAATGAAAATATGGTTGCAAAACTGAACAAAAAAGTTAAAGAGCTAGAAGAGGAGTTGCAGCATTTGAAACAGGTGAATAGCAATCATAATTCTCTACATATATATTGTTATTACTTCCTGTATGAGCAGTTGGCCATGGTTATGGAGCATTTGAAAAGATTTAATGGGGTGTAGTAAGAAGAATTTTTCAAACAATAGATAAATGATAAGATTTTTCAGCCGAGTGGGGTGGCTCACACCTGTAATCCCAACACTTTCGGAGGCTGCGACAGGCAGATCACTTGAGGCCAGGAGTTCGAGACCAGCCTGGCCAACAAGGTGAAACCCTGTCTCTGCTAAAAATATTGCACCAACCTAATACAGACATTAGCCAGGCGTGGTGGTGCACACCTGTAGCCCCAGCTACTTGGGAGGCTGAGGCATGAAAATTGCCTGAAGCCAGGAGGCAGAGGTTGCAGTGAGCCAGAACATTCCACCCTGGGCAATAGAGCAAGATTCTGTCTAAAAATATATATATATTTTTCTCCATTATTATAGATTGCTGGAATACAATTATTTATCATGTTGTTATTTCTTGAAAAATACTTTTGTCTGTTTTTATAACATATAGGTCCTTGATGGCAAAGAAGAGGTGGAGAAACAACATAGAGAAAATATTAAAAAACTGAATTCCGTGGTAGAACGCCAGGAGAAAGATCTTGGCCGTCTTCAGGTAGACATGGATGAACTTGAAGAAAAGAACCGAAGTATTCAGGCTGCCCTGGATAGTGCATACAAGTAAGAAAATGAACAAATATGCAACCCATTTAGAATGAATTATCAGAGTAGGATGTTGAAGAAATACTTTTTCTATTATCTGATGACTGGCAACATTTATAAACTCAATCTAATTTTTTAAGAGAACTTACTGATCTTCACAAAGCCAATGCTGCAAAGGATAGTGAGGCACAGGAAGCTGCTCTGAGCCGTGAAATGAAAGCTAAAGAAGAACTTTCTGCAGCATTAGAGAAGGCCCAAGAAGAAGCCCGTCAGCAGCAAGAAACATTAGCCATTCAAGTAAGCAATGGGTGATGAATTAGAGTAGTTTTAAAAATATTTGTTTATGCTTCTACCAATTAAACAATTTATTAGCTGATTTGAATCAAACTTTATGTAGTGATACATGTGTTAGATTTCAGAGTACTGGATTCTGCTAAATTTAACCAGTTGTATTTTTTAAAACAAAGTAATGCTTACATGATACCAGTGTTGCTTAATTTTTTTGTGAGTTTTAGACCCATTTGAAAGTATTTATAAAACTAGGGACCCTCTTACAAGAGAAGAGCAAAAATGCACATACATATTGCATATAATTTTGAGAGAGTCCATTTAACTCCTGAGCTCATTCATAACATCTGTGGGAGTCCAAGGACCTCAGATGAAGTAGGAAAAACAAAATTTGTGAGGCTTTGTCTTATAAAATCATCAGTTGATGGGCATATGGGTTATTTATACTTTGTGGTTATTATCAGTAATGCTGCTATAAATATCCAGGCACAAATTTTTGTGTGAACATGTATTTTAAATTCTCCTAGATATATATCCTTAGGTCATATGGTAACTCTATATATTTAACTCTTTGAGGAACTGGCAAACTTTTCCATAGTGGCTGCATTACTTTACATTCCCACCAGCAATAGGTGAGGGTTTCAGTTTCTCCACATCCTTGCCAACATATATTATTGTCTGTTTTTAAAATTATAGGCATTTTAGTGTGTGTGAAGTGAGTATGGTGTTGATTTGCATTTTTTTTTTTAATTTTTTTTTTTGAGACGGAGTCTCACTCTTGTCAGACTTTAGCGCAGTGGCACGATCTCAGCTCACTGCCACCTCTGCCTCCCGGATTCAAGCGATTCTCCTGCCTCAGCCTCCTAAGTAGCTGGGACTACAGGCGGGTGCCACCATGCCTGGCTAATTTTTTTTTTTTTTTTTTTTTTTTGAGACGGAGTTTCACTCTTGTTGCCCAGGCTGGAGTGCAATGGCGCAATCTCGGCTCACTGCAACCTCCACCTCCCAGGTGCAAGCGATTCTCCTGCCTGAATCTCCTGAGTAGCTGGGATTACAGGTGCCCGCCACTGCGCCCGGCTAATTTTTTGTATTTTTTTTTTTAGTAGAGACGGGGTTTCACCATGTTGGCCAGGCTGGTGTTGAACTCCTGAACTCAGGTGATCCGCTCACCTCCGCCTGCCAAAGTGCTGGGATTACAGGCGAGAGCCACTGCGCCCCTCTACCGGCTAATTTTTTTTGTATTTTTAGTAGAGACGAGGTTTCACCATGTTAGCCAGGATGGTGTCAATCTCCTGACCTCGTAATCCGTCCGCCTTGGCCTCCCAAAGTGCTGGGATTATAGGCGTGAGCCACCGCACCCTGCCACCCGGCTAATTTTTTTTTGTATTTTTAGTAGAGACGGGGTTTCATCATGTTAGCCAGGATGGTCTCAATCTCTTGACCTCGTCATCCGCTTGCCTTGGCCTCCAAAAGTGCCGGGATTATAGGCCTGAGCCACTAAGCCCGGCCGATTTGCGTCCTCTTAATGACTAATGATGTTGGATGTCTTTTCATTTGCCTATTGGCCATTTACATATCTTCTTGGGAGAAATTTATTAAAATATTCAAATCCTTTACACATTTTTAAATTGGGCTGTTTATCTTTTTATTGTTATTATGAGTTCTTTATATAATCTGCATACTAGACCTTTCTCAGATACAGGATTTGTCAATATTTTCTGCCTCTCTGTGAGTTGTCTTTTTCTTGGTAGTGTCCTTTGATGCCAAAAGTTTTTAATTTTAATAAAGTCTAGCTTGTCTAGGTTTTCTTTTGTTATTTGTGCTTTAGGCATCATATTTGAGAAACCATTGCTTAATCCAAATTTATGCAGATTTTCATCAGTTTCCTTCTAAGAGTTTTGTAGTCTTAGCTCTGACATTTAGGTCTTTTGCATGTGGATATCCAGTTGTTGCAGGACCGGTTGTTGAGAAAACTATTTTTATTGACTCCTATGCCCTTTTGATTTAATTTTAAATTTTGTATATGTAAAACATTTACATGATTCCAAAGTAAGAGCAAAATCTATTCAGACATTTACTTCCAATTTAGCTGCTCCCCATTTCCTCTCTTTGCCTGTAGGTAACGGTTTTATTAGAGTTTGGCTTATCTTTTCAGTGTTTCTATTGGCAAAATGCAATAAAATATATGTATCTATATATTTACATGTTCTGTATACATACACATTCACTTATATACCTATTTCTATCTCCTACATCCTTTTTACATAAATGACAGTTTATTATTCACACTGTTTTATAACTTGTTTTATTTTCTTAGTAAAATATCCTGATGATTTCTAGTAAAACATAGAGGTTTTTGAAAAATCTCTTTTTGCAGTTTTATAATATTTCATTAGGTAAAGGATTTTCAGCTCTTTCTTATTGATGGATTATACACCTATTTCTGTCTCCTACATCCTTTTTACATAAGTGATAGTTTATTATTTATACTGTTTTATAACTTGTTTTATTTACTTAATAAAATATCCTGATGATCACTCTAGTAAACATAGAGGTTTTTAAAAAATATATTTTTACAGTTTTAAAATAGTTTATTAGGTGAAGTATTTTCAGCTATTACTTATTGATGGATATTTGGGTTATTTTCAGTATTTTGCTATTATAAGTCATGCTATGGTCCATATATCCTTTGTGTTTCTGCTACTCTATTACTGAGATAGATAAAATATCAGTAATTTAAATTTGAAATACATTAGAATAATGGTACAGAAAAATTGTCGGAATGGGAGATAGAGCATATATGAGTTACCATCCATGAATCTATCACTTTTTACAAGTACTGTCAGTTTTATGTATTAGTGTTTTATTCTATTTCCATATATGTATTTTTCATAATTGATGTCTTACATATTATTTTATAGTTTTTCCATGTAATGGTAAATTAGAAATTTTTTTACGTTTTATACATTTATTGTAATTTTTAATGGTTATATTCATGTTGTATCAACATTTGCAAATATAGATTACTAGTGATGGAGATTTAGAATATTTCCAACTTTGTTTTTGCTAGCCTATTTAATACTGTAGGGAATATCCCTGTGTATTTACATATCTGCTTTCTTAGAGTAAATTCCCAAGACTAGGATGGCCAGATGAAAGGATATGAGAAGTTTGATGATTCTTTAAACATGTTATAATGTTTTCCAAAAAGGCTATGGTAGTTTATAATGTATGCTCCTGCATATGAGTGGAGCACCTAGCTTTTATAACCCATATAGCACCTATCACTTTCTGTCTGATGTGGCAAATATTTATGGATGCATTGTCTTTTCTCCAATATTGTATGGTAATGGCTGTGCCTTATATATATTTGTTTGTGTTTCTTTGCCTTAACAGAGTGCTTTTCTAAGTAAGCACTGAATATACATACAGTTTTGGAATTGCTTGATCAATGAGAGGTGTGATAATCATATTAAAAGTTCACTGGAGAGTATGAAATATTATACATGAACAATGTCGACACAACACAAAATGTGTAGTTAGCGGGAAGTTATAGATAATACTGTACCATTGTTTGTGAATGTATTGTTTCTCCTCCTACAGGTGGGGGACCTTAGGCTTGCATTGCAGCGTACAGAACAAGCAGCTGCCAGAAAGGAGGATTATTTACGCCATGAGATCAGTGAACTTCAGCAGGTACTGTCACAGTTTTCCGAAACACAAATCCAAGAAGTATGTGTTTTTCTAGAAATAAAATAATTACTCAGCGGGATAATGTTCATGGAATTGAGAGGATTACTATCACACTTAGCATTTGCTGTATTTTTGGGGCTTGTGTGAATAAATCAGAATGGGCACCTTAAAAATATATACAAGGAAATTCCTTATTTTGTTTTATAGAAAATAATGTTATGATAGAGGCTGAGGCGGGTAGATCACCCGAGGTCAGGAGTTCAAGACCAGCCTGGCCAACATGGTGAACCCTCATCTCTACTAAAAATACAAAAATTAGCAGGGCATGGTGGTGCATTCCTGTAATCCCAGCTACTCTGGAGGCTGAGGCAGGAGAATCGCTTGAACCCAGGAGGCAGAGGGTGCAGTGAGCCAAGATCATGGCATTGTACTCCAGCCTGGGCAACAGAGCAAGACTCTGTCTCAAAATAAATAAAATAAATAAATAAATAAATAAATAAGTGCTTCTTCAAAAAACATTTCTAAGTTAGTCTTCAGTTATCTAAAGGTTAAAAAAGAGTTCATCCAAACCTCTCAGTAGTTGCCTCCTCATCCAAATATTTCTAACTGTTTTTAAAAACAGAAACCTAAATTATATTTCCTCTCCTTTTTCCTGTGCATGTTGTAAATCACTGAAAATTAACAGAGGCATAGAAACCGGGAACTATTACCTGTCCCACAGTAACCAAAGCCTGACAATCACTAATAAGCCATTACAAATGGAAAAGCAATACTGAATATATATAACAGGCATGAGCCACCATGCCTGGCCAAAGAAGCACTTACTAAGATACTGTATTACACAGTCTAACTCTATTGGAAGAATCGAACAGTTAGAAAAATAATTAAGGGCTGGGCATGGTGGCTCATGCCTGTAATCCCAGTGCTTTGGGAGGCTGAAGCAGTCAGATTGCCTGAGCTCAGGAGTTTGAGGCCAGCCTGAGCAACATGATGAAACCTTGTCTCTACAAAAAAATACAAAAATTAGCCGGGCGTGGTGGCGTGTACCTGTAGTCCAAGCTACTTGGGAGGCTGAGGTGGGAGGATCGCTTGAGCCTAGGAGGTTGAGGCTACAGTGAACCAAGATTGTGCCACTGCACTCCAGCCTGCGTGACAGAGCAAGACCCCATCTCTAAAATTAATAATAATAATAATTATTAAAAAGCAAATAATTTTCTCCTGGAAAAATAATTTTCCAGGAACTTCTCATAAAGTTTAGGTTTGCTAGTGTTTTTAATGTTTTTATTGCTGTCATTGGTAATGACTTGAGAATTTCATGATTCAGAGACTCCAGGAAGCAGAGAATCGAAACCAGGAACTGAGTCAAAGTGTTTCATCAACCACAAGACCATTGCTTCGACAAATAGAAAATTTGCAGGCAACCCTGGGATCCCAGACATCGTCGTGGGAGAAATTAGAGAAGAATCTTTCTGATAGGCTTGGTAACTGCTTTAGTTTTTATGCTCGATGCAGAAGCCCTTCCATCTTGTTTATAGAATTAGAATAATGGTATGAAATTGAAATTTGTTTGATCTGATAGTTACATTTTGTATCTAATATGTAGATTTTTATGTTTTCTCTTTTTCTACATGTATTTTTAATACCTTTATTATGTCTGTTTCAAACCATTTTTTCCCATTACACAATGTTATCAGATACTGGCTAAAGTACTTCCATGTCAGTCTTTCATTCATTTTTTTTTTTTTTTTTTTGAGACGGAGTCTCCCTGTGTCGCCCAGGCTGGAGTACAGTGGCGCGATCTCGGCTCACTGCAAGCTCTGCCTCCCAGGTTCACACAATTCTCCTGCCTCAGCCTCCCAAATAGATGGGACTACAGGCATCTGCCACCACACCTGGCTAATTTTTTGTATTTTTAGTAGACTGCTGCACTCGATTTTTTTCTTGTCCATTGCTAAATCTGACCCCTTTGAAGCTTGTCTGCCATAGTATAGGAGGTAGAGATCAGATCTGATTCTCATCACTGGTAGAATTCCAAGAGTGAAAATAGGTCTAAGGAGAGTCAAGATCGACCCTAGAAGAGAGATACTAGGGAGTCTTAAGATTCCATATTCTGGCAGGGCGCGGTGGCTCATACCTGTAATCCCAGCACTTTGGGAGGCCAAGGCGGGCGGATCACTTGAGGCCAGGAGTTCAAGACCAGCCTGGCCAACGTGATGAGACCCCGTCTCTACCAAAAATACAAAAATTAGCCAGGTGTCATGGCGCACGCCTGTAATCTCAGCTATTTGGGAGGCTGAGGCAAAGAATCACTTGAACCTGGGAAGCAGAGGCTGCAGTGAGTTGAGATCACACCACTGCACTCCAGCCTGGGTGACAAAGTGAAACTCCATCTCAAAAAAAAAAAAGATTCCATATTCTGCTTCTTTACAGTCATGCCCCAGGTTGCCCTTCTGTGATGTTAATAAAAAGAAAAGTATTGTTCTAAAATGTTTCCCTTCAAGCACAGACAGGTAGTGTATGTATATTATAGGTATCCCAGAAGCTAGCAAATTCATGAAAAATTCATGTATGCCTTCTATGCCTGACACTAACTGTAATTTGAGAAATCACAGTGTAGTGATAAAATCAGACCTGAATATGAGTCAGGAGACAGGGACTCAGTGTGTTTTGTTTTGAATCATTCAGCAAAACAGTGTGGAACAAGTCACTTACATTGTTCCAACTTTCTCTGTGCTATTCCTTGTGAATCAGAAGGGGTGAATTAGATTAGTGACTTTCAAATGGTATTCAGTGGACTGTTAGATACCTTTGGGGCTGCTGTCATGGTGAGAGGGAAGCCTGATAAATAAGAGGCTGGGCTTCTCTGGCTGCTTTAATGAAAATAGGGCCTACTTTGTCTATCTTTTTTTATTGGAGTTCCATGAAAGATTTGGTCTAGCAAAAGATTCATCTACTTAAAAAAAAAAAAATGTACTGAACTAGATAAACCTTCATATATATTTAAATTTATAGGTATAAATGTTAGGTCTGCCATTTATCTCTGACAGCTTTTGAGACCAATGTGATATGAAATATGAGACATCTGAAAATGATACCTTTTGAAATAAATATTTAGCAATAAATGAATGCTAGAAACTGGTACTTTTGTGGTTTTTAGACTGAAGTCTGCATACCCTCAGCAATGTGTGGTATTGTGCTAGCATATAGGCAAAGCCACAGGACAAACATAACCAAGGAGTGCTATTAAAAAGACCATAGATATACTGTGGAGCGGAGTGTAAAATGTAAAATAGAGGTATTACTAGCTCTACTTTGGTGGAGAAAAAATATGATAATTCTTACCTAGGTTAAATCTCAGAATCTTACCAATTGCTCTTTTTTTAATTGAAATTTTTTATTGATATAATATAGATTCATGTGCAGTTATAAGAAATGATACAGAAAGGTCCTTTGTACACATTGCCTAATATCTCCAAGCATTAAAATTTTATAAAATTAACGTATAATATCACAACCATGGTATCGACATTGATACAATCCACTGATTTTATTGAGATTTGCAAAGTTTTATTGGTACTCATTTGTGTGTATGTATGTGTGTGTGTGTATTAAGTTCTGTACAACTTTACCACATATCCATTACCATAGTCAAGATATTGAACAGTTCCAACACTATTGAGTCCTTCCTGTTAGCTTTTTTTTCTTTTTTTCTAAGCTGAAGATAATCACTCTTAATGTTACCCTTTTGGAAACACACCTACCACTCTCTCAACCCTTCCTCCTTTGTCCTAAAACTCTGGCAATCACTCATCTGTCCTCCATTTCTAAAATTCTGTCATTTCAAAAATGTTACATAAATAAAATTATACAGTGTATGACATTTTGGGATTGGCTTTTTTCACTCAGTGTAATTCCCAGGAAGAGGTTAACACAGTTGTTTTTGTATCAGTAGTTCAGTCTTTTTATTGCTGAGTGTTATTCCATAGTATGTACCACGTTTATTTAACCATTCACTACACAAAGGACGTCCAGGCTGATTCCAGGCTCTGGCTATTACAGATAAAGCTACTGTGAATATTCACATACAGGTTTTAGTGTGAACCTAAGTTTTCATTTCTCTGGATAAATGCCCAAGTGTGCGATTGCCAAGTCATGTTTAGTGTTTTTAAGAAAATGCCAAACTGTTTCAAAGTGACTGTATAAGAGTAGTCTAGTTTCTTTACATCCTTGCCAACATTTTATGTTGTCCCTGTTTTTTCTTTTAGTTACTCAGATAGCATGTAGTCATATCTCATTATGATTTTAATTTGTATTTCCCTAATGGCTAATGTTATTGAACATCATTTTGTGTCCTTATTTTCCATTTATATATGCTCTGTGGTGAAATTTCGATGTCTTTTACCCATTTTCTAACTGGATTGTTATATATTCCTGATACTAGTCCTAGATATATGGTTTGCATTTATTTGCTCTCACTCTGTAGCTTGCCTTTTCATCCTCTTTACATAGATTTAAAAGTTGAAAATTTTGAGGAAGTTTGTCAGTTTTTCTTTCTATGGCTCTTGCTTTTTGTATCAAATCTGCCTTGCTGTAGATCCTGAAGACTTTCTCCTCTGTTTTTTCCTTAAAGTTTTATAATTTTATGTTTTACATTTAAGTCTATGATCCATTTTGAGTTAATTTTCATGAATGATGTGATGTGTAGGCTTTTTGTTTTTTCGCATATAGATGTCCAGTTGCTCCAGGATCATTTGTTGATCCACTACTCTTTTAATGCATGACTCCATTTTGAAATTAAAATACTTTTGGAAAAGAATGATAAAGCAAATATAAGTTAAGATTGGTTCATTGGTCTCAGTAGACAGTCCTGCCTTAGGCAATAAATAGTTATCAGTTTTAAGTGTGGCTACTTGCATCATTAAATGTTTGAAATCAGAATTGACTTGGTAGTTTGGTCTCTGGGCTATATGTGTATGTGATTTTTCTTTCTGTCCTATAATCAGGTGAATCCCAGACCTTGCTGGCAGCAGCAGTTGAAAGAGAACGTGCAGCTACAGAAGAACTTCTTGCTAACAAAATTCAGATGTCTTCCATGGAGTCACAAAATTCTCTCTTAAGACAGGAAAACAGTAGATTTCAAGCCCAGCTAGAATCAGAGAAAAATAGGCTATGTAAGCTGGAGGATGAGAACAATAGGTGAGCATGGTTTCTGAGTGATAATTGTGGTAGTTCCATGACATCCTAAAGCACTTTTTTAAAGTATGTTGTTAGGCCGGGTGCAGTGGCTCACGCCTGTAATCCCAGTACTTTGGGAGGCCAAGGTGGGCGGATCACTTGAGGTCAGGAGGTGGAGACCAGCCTGGCCAACATGGTGAAACCTAAAAATAAAATTTGCCGGTTGTGGTGGCGTGTGCCTGTAATCCCAGCAACTTGGAGGCTGAGGCATGAAATCGCTTACACTCGGGAGGTGGAAGTTGCAGTGAGCCGAGATCCCGCCACTGCACTCCAGCCTGGGTGACAGAGTGAGACTCGGTCTCAAAAAATAAATAAATAAATAAAATTAAATAACTAAATAAACAAAGTATGTTGTTGGCTTTTAGCTTCAGAGTACCAAGAACTAAAAGTAATCAGCTACTTGGGAGGCTGAGGCAGGAGAATCGCTGGAACCTGGGAGGCGGAGGTTGCAGTAAGCAGAGATTGCACCATTGCACCCCAGCCTGGGCAGCAGAGCGAGACTCCGTCTCCAAAAAAAAAAAAAACGTAACAGGATATTATATATTACAGCAAGAAGTTAGTACTGGGCTTCATTGAATGTCATATAGGTTGTTGAGATTGTGTGACATGTTTTGTATTTATTTATTTTTCCAGGGAAAGGATTTGTACCTTTAATCAGATTTTTTAAAGGGGCCTGTAACACCACAAAATAGTTTTGAGACTACTCTTCGGAGTTACTTTTATATTACAAGGGTTTTAGTAGCATAATTTAAGTCTTTTCTAAATAAATTTCTGGGTTCTTGGAAACCATGGGCTATAAAATCCATCCATCTGAGATTATATTAAGGTAATGGTTAGTATTTTTTACCCTCTGTGTTCTTCCTTGGAAATTTTACTTTTTAAAAAAGTAGTCAAGTAAAAATGATTTCTAAAGTAAAATGTCTGAACTTTTATAAACATTTTCATAGAACTCCCTAATAGGCTTTGTGGAATCTGAGCATATTATAGGATGATGATACTCAAAATTATTTTTATAAAGTCTCTTTTTAAATGAAATCTTAACCCAGAGCACCAATAAATAAAATGCACAAAAGTGGAGCTTTTTCAGTTGTGGTTTGGTTTCTGAGTGAAACTCAGATGGGATCTGGAATACACTGTTGGAAAATCACTGATGTCAAGCTGGAAATAAAAATGATTTCTCAATATGTAGCTGGAGTTAATAAAGTACTGAGTTTTTAATAGTCTATACTGTCATCTTTTTCATTTTCTGTTTTTTTTTTTTTAATTCTCTCTTGTTTAATAGGTACCAGGTTGAATTAGAAAACCTAAAAGATGAATATGTAAGAACACTTGAAGAGACAAGGAAAGAAAAGGTATTTCTCTTCGTGATTACTAACCTCTTAGGGCTTACATTAGAGAATGGTTGGGGATGGCAGCAAACTAATGAGACAACAAGATGAAATGGGTGATGCCACTGCTTTTGGAACTTAGTCTTTAGTAGTAAAACAAATATGAGTTTATACTTTATGCTTCTAACTTTGAGACTGACTTATCATGGTGTGAATTACTGTCACAGAAATTGTCTAACTTTATCTCTCTCCATTAGACACTGTTGAATAGTCAGTTAGAAATGGAAAGAATGAAAGTTGAACAAGAAAGGAAGAAAGCCATTTTTACTCAAGAAGCAATAAAAGAAAAGGTATTGAATTTTGTTTTTGTTTGTTGTGTAACCATTTAGTAGATGCTGTGATTAATCATTGCTTTTTAATTGTAGCTATGCTTTATAACAAGCTTGTCCAGCCTGTGGCCCTGGTTGGCATGTGGCCCAGGATGATTTTGAATGAAGCCCAACACAAATTCATAAACTTTCTTAAATCATCATGAGATTTTTTTTTCATGATTTTTTTTTTTTATTTTTTATTTCATCAGCTATTGTTAGTGTATTTTATGTGTGGCCCAAGACAATTCTTGTTCTTCAAATGAGGCCCAGGGAACCAAAAGATTGGACATCCCTGCTTTATAAGTATCATTTTTTTAATGTCTAAAAATCAATATAGTGATGAATTCTAGTATTATAATCAGTGTCCTGCTCAGAGTGGACCCAAAGTAATTTTGAGTTTATCCAAAGAGATCTATGATTTCTAGGACTTGAAATATAAAACCTCTTGCCCTTTTTTTTAAAATGAATTTAATTGCCTGTCACTGAAACCAGTGCACCTCATTTGGTCTATAGGCACTTAAGGAGTAAATCTGGCTTGTTTTCTTTCTGGTTAATGAGGGTAATTTTTCTGAAATGAGTTTTCTGAGGCTGGGCATGGTGACTCACATCTGTAATCCCAGCACTTTGAGAGGCTGAGGTGGGTGGATCACTTGAGGCCAAGAATTCAAGACCAGCTGGCCAACATGGTGAAACCCCGTCTCTACTAAAAATACAAAAATTAGCTAGGCATGGTGGCGTGTGCCTGTAATCCCAGCTACTCAGGAGGCAGAGGTGGGAGAATTGCTTGAACCCGGGAGGCGGAGGCTGCAGTGAGCTGAGATCGCATCACTGCACTCCAGCCTGGGCAACAGAGCGAGACTCTTTCTCAAAAAAAAAAAAATATATATAAAATAAAATGAATTTTCCGTATTGAAAGAATTACCGTGTACTTGGAGTTAGCATAATATATTTAAACTGCTGGCCGGGCGCGGTGGCTCAAGCCTGTAATCCCAGCACTTTGGGAGGCCGAGACGGGCGGATCACGAGGCCAGGAGATCGAGAGACGATCCCGGCTAACACGGTGAAACCCCGTCTCTACTAAAAAATACAAAAAAAAAACTAGCCGGGCGAGGTGGCGGGCGCCTGTAGTCCCAGCTACTCGGGAGGCTGAGGCAGGAGAACGGCGTAAACCCGGGAGGCGGAGCTTGCAGTGAGCTGAGATCCGGCCACTGCACTCCAGCCTGGGTGACAGAGCAAGACTCCGTCTCAAAAAAAAAAAAAAAAAAAAAAAAAAAAATATATATATATATATATATATATATATTTAAACTGCTGACAGGTAAATTTAAATTACCTATTGAATTTATTTGGAGTTTTAAAAATACATTAAAAATAAAATGGATAAGCCAGAAATTTTATGGTTTGTAACACTCATTAGAAATTTTATGTTAAAAAAATAGGTTTAATTGATAGTATATTGTACAATATGAAACTTAACAGAAACATTCTCATTCCATTATAAAACCCAACAAATTACATTGTTGTAATAAATGGGTCCTGTGATGATCCAACCAAGTCTATCTACGGTTTTAATTAGTAAATATTGTACTTCTTTTTTTTTTGAGACTGAGTTTTACTCTTGTTGCCCAGACTGGAGTGCAATGGTGCTATCTTGGCTCACCACAACCTCCACCTCCCGGGTTCAAGCTATTCTTGTGCCTCAGCCTCCCAAGTAGCTGGGATTACAGGCATGCATCACCACGCCCAGCTAATTTTGTATTTTTAGTAGAGATGGGGTTTTTCCATGTTGATCAGGTTGGTCTTGAACTCCCAACCTCAGGTGATCCACCCTCCTTGGCCTCCCAAAGTGCTGGGATAACAGGCATGGGCCACCACGCCTGGCCAAATACTATCTTTCTGATAAGACTTCAGAAGCCATTTTATGGGGAAATTAGAATGAATCTTAAAAAAATTTTTTTTTCTTCTTTTGATTGTATTGAATTCCTTTGTAGTGTGGCTTTTTTAAAAGACTGAATCTTTGTTCTCGTTAACCCTGGGAAATGTGCTTGCTTTCTCTGCTTATCTCTTTGCTCTTTAATCTGAACAGAATTTTTTTTACTCCCTAAGGAACGCAAGCCATTTTCTGTTTCTAGCACTCCCACCATGTCACGCTCAAGTTCAATAAGTGGTGTTGATATGGCAGGACTACAGACATCTTTTCTGTCTCAGGTGATGTTTTATTTTTTATATGTGCTTAGTTCTTAGGATAATAATAAAGGAAATATGCAAATGGCAATATTGTCTGTCATCATGACCTTGCCATTCTGTAGGCAATTCATCTGAATACTTGTGGAGGAGTGCTAATTGTAGTGAGAGGAAATACATGAATGATTTTCTGCCTTTGAGAAGACATTTAAAGCAAAAATTGACAGAACCATTTTTGTTAGAACCTGGTAATGGAACACAAGCTATAATAACTGAGTAACTGTGTAAACTTTCTTAATTAACATAGGATGAATCTCATGATCACTCATTTGGACCAATGTCTGTATCAGCAAATGGAAGCAATCTTTATGATGCTGTAAGGATGGGAGCAGGATCAAGCATTATTGAAAACCTACAGTCTCAGCTAAAGCTAAGGGAAGGGGAAATTACTCATTTACAGGTATTGGAAAAATTAAATTTGCTATAGAAGTAAATGAAGTTTTGAGTCCCAATAAATAGCACCCTTCATTGCCATCTGAATTCTGAGCAAATTGAGAAACAAGATGACGTAGTGGCATGTGAAGCCCAAAATGTATCACATATATCAGTGATAAAGGCTAAAAAGAGAAATTAGGTAAGGATAACAGCCAACTGAACCTGCTGATTGCCAGAATTAGGCAGTTTTGAGTGATCTGTCACAGGAAATACTGGGCTGGAGCAGGCCTCCCGTGTGTTACAACCTGCCTACATAAGACATAAGCATCTAGCAGCAGAGAATGCCTCCTCCTTTCAAGCAGCTGTTTCCCAACAGAATAAAGGGAAGTTGCTGAGCTGTGAATGCCTGTTCTATTCAGATTTATCTCTTAGATAAGTTGTGCCAACTACCCCGGGAAGGAAGGGATAAAGGGATGAGATGTTCGAACTGTAACACACTGTACATGGGAGGAAACAACAGGAGTTGTTGAGGGAGCATCCTTCCATCTTACCTTTTTGGCTTTTAAAAAACTTTATGCAGTCAGAAATGTTAAAATGTTTTACAGGTTGAGCTTCCCAGGTCAGAAATCTGAAATGCCCCCAAATCCAAAACTTTGAGTGCTGACATGCTGCTCAAAGGAAGTGCTCAAATGAGCATTTTGGATTTCCAGATTTGGGATGCTCAACCAGTAAGTACATAATACAATTATTCCATAATCTGAAAAAGAAAAAGAAATTTGAAACATTCCTGGTCTCAAGCATTTTGAATCAGGATACCTTTTTTCAGTGTTAAACACAATACACTCAGAAGTAGGTAAAAATTCAACTCCCATTATATACTTTCAGTTATATGAAAATATTACTCTATTAAAGAACTTGAATTGGCAAAAAGTAGATCAGACTAATCTTAATCCCAGATGTTTGTATAACCAGTACGCTATACAGGGACTTAATAAATTTCTTTGGTAGTGATGAAAGCTTCTGTCGATACAACCTACACAGGTGGGGCTACATTAAAGTATGTTTTTATTTCTCTGGGTTCTTGTAGTAATTTAGAATAACTGAAATATATGTCATTTCCTTAGATTAGAAAAATATACGGTTGAATATTTTCAAACAAAAAGTTGGATTTTCTTCTTTATCTCTGTTGCATAGTAAATCTTATAAATGGTATATCTCTCAGGAAAGTTGGCACCTTTTCTGCCACTGTTCCCTTAAGAAAGAGCTAGCTCAAGGTTGTATGTTGACATATCTATTTCAAAAAAAAAACCCCATTAAATATTTTTATATTAGTGGGAATATTAAAAAAGATATGTTTTGATTTAAACTATTTTGTGGTAATGCTTCTCAGCTAGAAATTGGCAATCTAGAAAAAACTCGATCAATAATGGCTGAAGAACTAGTTAAATTAACAAATCAAAATGATGAACTTGAAGAGAAGGTGAAGGAGATACCCAAACTTAGAACTCAGCTAAGAGTAAGTATTCTTCACCTAAGGATGAGTCTAAGATATTTTAGTTCATTTACATTAAATCTCATGTTTTTAGTTTATAGTATGTGTTAGTGATTTCTTTGAAAATTAAAGAGTATTAATATTTGAGCAAAGAACTTTAAAAATGAATATTTTATCTTGCTTGTGTCTTTACATATTCAAAGTAATTTTCACAATCACATTTAGTCACAGTATAGGAAAAGAACTAGATTTGGCTACGCTTCATTTATAACATTGAACTTTGTATGATCTTGGTAATATTCTATTGATTGATGTTATATGTATCATCACAATTGTCTTATCTGGATGTTAGAAGACACTGTTAAGCCATAAGTGAGAATATGTTTTCTTTTGATCTTTCCTGTGGGCTAAATGCCAGGTAATACTTACACCACCACGGAACAAAGAGACTAAATTTTATATCAGATGTGCTTACATTAATGGGAGAGAACTCATAAATGGGAAGAATTGTAGATTTAGTGAAGAGAGGGGGTAAAATTGATAGCCTTCTAGCTTGTTTTTTTTCTTTAATTCCTTTTTTTGCTATTTAGTTCAACATTGAAGTGTGAGTTTAATTTTTAAAAGAGATGAGTATATACTTTTATTTAAATTGTAGTGTTTTCATTGTTGACTCCTATGGCAATATAAACATTAAAGATGTTTTGTGTAGTTATTTTAAAAATTGTAAACAAATACATTTTGCAGGATTTGGATCAAAGATACAACACTATTCTGCAGATGTATGGAGAAAAAGCAGAAGAGGCGGAAGAACTTCGATTAGATCTCGAAGATGTAAAAAATATGTATAAAACTCAAATAGATGAACTTTTAAGACAAAGGCTCAGTTAACTTGTGAAAATTGAATTCCCGTCAAACTGAATGTAAACATTTAATATCTAAACATTTAATGTGGACTTCCAATAAATTCTTTTATAGAATTAGAAAATGGGATTTACTGTAGAGCATAAAATTTTTTTTTAAATTGTTTTACACTATATAGTAATATTTACAATTAAATTATTTTGTGCAATATTTGAACTTTATTTTTGAAACTATTCTTTAAAGATTTATTTTTTAAAGCATTCATTTTTTTTTCCCTTGAATAGCACAGAGATTTATTACTTTATCCTCATATCAATATGGCTAGGGAAGAAGAGTGGTGTTCATATATGTATTATAGATATACAACTAGTTGTATCTATAATTTGTAAGTGTTTATATATATATTAAGAACATTTAAAGAGTAATGTTAACATACTGAAACTTTGAAATCTTTCACATTTAAATTTTCAACATATCTTAATTACTAATGAAAATGTACATTGTGTTAAAGTAAAAAATTATTACATCTATGGTCATTAAATTTTAAACTAATTTTTTTTTCCTTTAAAAGTAAGAGTAACACTGACACTGTCTGAAATTTAAAGAGTGAATGATTTAAACTTAAAAATAAAATTTTGGTCTGAAATTTTATTTCACCCAGCTTTCACAATTAAGTCTGTATAAAATGTGGTACCTTTTGGTACCTATCCAGAGAAACCTGTACATATTCAATGTTATCTAGATGTGATTGGATAATGGAGAAAATTTATAATGATTTTGCAGTGGCATCAATAACATTTAAATGATTTTGAAGAAGTATTATTTTACTACCCTATAAAATGAATCGAAAATAATAAAGTTCTTAACATAATTTGCTCTTTAAAAATTACCTGTTCATATTTTGTAAACCCATATTTTTAGCACATTAAAAATGAATGTTTGATATTACAGAATATTCATAACAAAATGGAAAAATTATAGGAATTAACTTAAATTTGACATTTTATAATTCTGTGTAATTTATCATTTTATTTTTTCTTGAAATTTCAAACACAAGGAAGGCATGGAATAGCTTTTAAAAATAGCTATGCTTTCTTCCAAGTGTTATTTTATTCAAAAAGGTAACCAGGCTGTGTTTTAAACCTGTGAAATATTTTGATGCATTTTATTACTGAAAGTTATTTAACTGCCTTTACTTGCACATAAAAACTCTCATTTACGGCTGGGTGTCGTGGCTCACGCCTGTAATCCCAGCACTTTGGGAGGCCAAAGCGGGCGGATCACCTGATGTCAGGAGTTCAAGACCAGCATGACCAACAGTTTGGTGAAACCCCATCTCTACTAAAAATACAAAAATTATCCTGGCGTGGTGGTGTGTGCCTGTGATCCTAGCTACTCGGGAGGCTGAGGCAGGAGAATTGCTTGAACCTGGGAGGTGGAGGTTGCAATGAGCCAAGATTGCGCCACTGCACTCCAGCCTGGGCGACAGAGCAAGACTCCGTCTCAAAAAAAAAAGAAAAGAAAACTCATTTTTTAGATAAAATTAAAACACTGGTACTTCAGAGTATGAATACAAGTAAGACATCTTGAAGAATTTGGAGTTTTTCAGGGCAATTCAAATGACCTCATTTTTGTTCTTTTTGTATTCCACACAGTGTTTCTGTCATTGGATCTCTGATTTGTAGCATTAATAAATATTCTTTCAGTGTGAGCCAGATTCATAAAATTAATTGTCTTCATTTTAGTGGTAAAAAGCAGTCTAATAGCTTTTTGTCAGCATGATTTTTTTTTTTTTGGTAATATTCAAGGGCAGAATGACAGGACAGATAAGCAATAAGAAATGTATATATAGAATTAGAAAATACAGCAGTTCCCTCTTACCCATGGGACATATGTTCCAAGACCCCCAGTGAATGTCTGAAACCATGGATAGTATAGAACCCTCTATACACTGTTTTTTCCTAAACATATACACCTATGATAAAGTTCTATTTATAAATTAGGGACAGCAAGAGATAAACAATAACAAAATAGAACAGTTATAAAAATTCACTGTAATAAAAGTTATGTAAATGTGATTTCTCTGTCTCTTTCTCTCAAAATATCTTATTGTACTGTACTGACCTGTAATCAGACTGTGGTTGACCATGAGTAACTGAAACCACAGAAAGCAAAGTTGTGGATAAGGGGAGACTATGAAACTTAAGTTACAAAATTCTGTGAAGCATTTGAAACTAGACGTTTCGGAATTATGAAGTAGTCCCTTTAAAGTATCCACTAGTAGAAAAAACTTCATTTGCAGAGAAAAAAGTGCAATAAAACTCTTTCCTAAACCTTTCAATTTTATAATATTAAACATTCTTTTTAAAATCCTTATTAACATTAATAAGATCAATTCACTGAAATTTTTCAAGTGTTTTCCATTGTATTTTAAAATGACAAACAGCTGTTTAAGTTTCTGGCTACATATTACCATGTATTACTCTTTATCTACAAATAAATAGCTGATACTCACACTGATCATATTTTGATTGTTATACACTCGGATCTCTCAATACTTCTGTAAGTTAAAGTGAACTTAAATAGTTTCTTGAAAAACTCCAGTAGGTGACAGAATACCTATTGAATATTCATTGCTATACTTTGCTGTTTGTCATTAAAACATCTCTACCCATATTCTTGCAAAATAATATTTATATTTTAATGGATAGGAAAATGATTTGCAATTAGATGTTTCCACTCTTGAAAGAAAAAAGCTGCAAATAACATTTTCAATAATATAAAAAGTGAGTAAACAGAGGGAAGGTTGTGTGGTGATTTATAGACAATTAAGCACAGACTGTAGATGTCCTTCCAATTCTTGGGAGGCTAAATTGAGTCTACCATTTCTTACATTTCTTTTACCTCTTTTTTGGGAATTGCCAGTTGTACAGTGTTTAGCATGTGGAATGTACCAAATATATCTATGTTGTGACTTAAGATATTCTAAATGTGGATAACTTCTGACCTAGGAAACATAAAGTTTGCAGTGAAGTAAGTGAAAAGAATGTTCAAGAAATTTTTTTTCGCCATCTCTTCAGTTGGCATTTATTGAGAGTTTTATTTGAATGCTTATTAAAAGTATATGATTTATAGTATTTAGAAAATAGAAGAAAAAAGAAAAGTGTAGATGTTTTATCTTGTTTTAATACTGTATGTTTAGTACATATACATTTATGTTGTAGTGTATCATAATTTTTCATTTTCATTAAAGTGAATCAAAATTTCCCTATTCTAGGTCCATTTTAAACCATGAAAACTTTTATCATATATTTTGTAAAGGGCTAAAAGTATGATTTAAACTACAGATTGACATAATATTTTAATTCTAAATGAAAGATAATGTAAATAAGCATGGATCTGATTGAATAAAGATTTTAAAATAGTAATAGTGTATTTCATTTTTAACAAAATGTATAGTGGTCAATAGTAATGAGTGAGGGAATCAATACTGTTTTATGAAAATATAACTTGTTTACATTTGAGATTAATATTTTAAGAAAATGAAGATAAGCCCCAATTTTCTGTAAGTTATATTATTAGTATTAAGTGTAGTTTTTTTTTTTTTGGACAGAGTCTCACTCTGTTGCCTGGGCTGGAGTGCAATAGCATAATCTCGGCTTACTGCAACCTCCACCTCCCAAGTTCAAGTGATCCTCCTGCCTTAGCCTCCCAGGTAGCTGGGTTTACAGGTGCACACCAGCACATCCGGCTAATTTTTGTATTTTTAGTAGAGATGTGTTTCACCATGTTGGCCAGGCTGGTTTCGAACTCCTGACCTCAAGTGACCTGCCCACCTTGGCCTCCCAAAGTGCTGGGATTACAGGCATGAGCCACTGCACCTGGCCCAAAGTATAGTTTTTCTGATGAAGATATGTTTTCAGAAAACAGTTATAAGAATTTATTTATAACTTGCTGGTAACTACTGTAAGGATAATTTGTGTCCATTTTTAATCTTAAACAGTATCAAGACATTCTTCTAAAAGTCTTCTTATGTTTCTGTATTCAAGTAATAACAGTTAAAATAAGTTATCCTCTATTTCTGAGTTCATATTGCTTGGATTAAGCTCTGTAACCTTTAAAGTACTTTTAATCTGTTGCCTTTATACACATGCATTTTACCTTTTAGCAAATTAAGACCTTTTTGTAAGATAGACTGGAAATTAAATGTGTTTCTTCTTAGTACTTAAATACCTTTTCTCAAAACAAAACAAAAAACTCAAAATGCTTCAGTAATTCACAAATATGGTAAAGAGAATTTACTCGTAGAACTGTCTGGAATTCCCGCACTGCCCTACTCCCAAGCAGGCTAAATTTAATATTTAGAATCGCAAATAATATTAAACAAGAAGGTAATGGTACGTTTTTCCGTTTGTTTAATATTAAACATTCTTATTGCTTCTACAGGTATGGGCACAGCATGGTAGGTAGAGGTATTCCTTCCATTTTTATAAAATGCCATGCCAATTTGTCTCTTTTAAAATTACAGTCTTAATTTTTAAAAATATATGTTGTTCAAAAATCTGTGGTCAGGTTGGTAATAGGAAATATAGTCTTTTCTTCTTTTTTCTTCTTTTGGGAAACATAGTCTTATTTTGTTCCAAGCACTGTGTAAGGAATTCAGTAATGTAGGATTATAATCCCATAATCATTGTTCTGAAATCCACAAAGCTCTAAAAACCACATATATTTTAATACATTTGCTGTTAAATCTACTTTGGTGGTAAAGCCTACACTGCAGTGACATAGGGCTATGTATAGTCTTTAACTCATTTGGTGTGAATACTCATACATTTTGCTGCAGAAATATTGTGTGAGATTATGGGGTACTCACCCAGGACTCAATGGTGGTATTAAGTTAAACGATGGGCATATCTTTTCTATTTTTTAAAGTTCAGGCACACACAGGGACCCAAGGATTTTGGAAGAGGAGGTGTGTACCCAGACTTTATCATCAAGTCAACCTTTTAAAGTGGATGCTATTATCACCCCCATTTTTAAAAATAAAGATTAATTGCTCAAGGTCATATGGCAAGTAAGTGGCAAAGCTGGGATTCCAATTTGTGCAGTTTGGCTCCAGAGTCCATGTTTTGAGTTATTAACTATATGGTGCTACTTTTCCTACTGCTTTTCTGTAAAATCATAAGCATATAGATATAGCAAAAATTTATTCATTAAAAATGTCAACACCTTTTAATTGTGGTCTAACAGTTGGATATATCAGAGAACCAGTATACTATATTCTGCTGATATTGTTATCAATTTACTCATTGTAATTTGTTGGATTTGTCTCAATTTTTTTAAGCAATGCATTCTTCCATCTCTCTCTTTTTCTTCTTGCAATTTCAATGGAGTTTCTTATTTGTAGAAAAATCTAGGTCATTTATCCTGTAGTTTCCCTCCATCTGGATGTTGATTTCTTACCTTTTGTTAGTGTGTTCTGCCTCCTGTGTTTAAATCTAAAGGCAATTATTTTTCAACAAAAATACTTCATTAGGTGGAAGTATATTCTTCCAGCAGGAGACAGATAATGTCCCATGGTTTTTCAGTTGTGATAAATAAATCATTGATGATCACTTCTTAAATCTATTAGTTCACAGAGCTTGTGGAGTGGTATTGTCATTTCTTTTTCATTTAGTAGTTGGAATGTTTCGAAAAAAAAATTTACTTCAGTTATTTTGTTACTTGCATCATAATTCATATAGGAAAGGCAGTATAAATATTCCTGATTCTTTCCCTTTGTTTACCAGTTTTCAGAATAAGAGGTGGTTTCCTTCTATCATTAAAAATGAACGGTGATACCTTTTTGGCTTGCATGTTTGGTTGACTGGTTGTGTCTGATGTAATTATTTAAATTTATCTGTCCTTCATCCAATTAGTTACCTTTATGCTTTAAATTATCCTATCTTTGACTGGTAGGAAGGTTTTCAAGGTGGCTCCTGAGTCCTTTTGATATGACCCTAATAGCCTTTTGATTGCTTTGCTGCTTCCTGGTGTAAGATATTGCAGGCTTATCTTGTACATTTCCTGCTCCAGACCCAAGATCATCCATTGTTCTACAGAGTCAGTGTTTCTTTTAATGGGAAATGGTTTATAAAGATCACAGTGTGAGCGCAAGGGGGTGCTTCTTTCTACTGGGTAGCTTGTCTCTAGGCCTTTCCAATGGAGCATGTAGGAGAGATGTGTTTTTAAAGATTAACCATACTGTTAATCATACTGAGGCCTCTAAATGAAATTCAGAACTACAGGATGTTCATACAGCCTGATTAAGCTTTCATATCTCTATCTCATGTCAAAAATTTCAGCTTCAAAGGTACCATCATAATCACTTCAACTTGGTGTATCCCACAATACCAATATTGCCACCAACAATTTGGTTACAGAATGCAGTCTACAAGAGTTTTTTTGTACTTTAGTCCTGAGACTACATCCCACTAAGTATATACAAATTAAGTTTTAAAGTCACTTGGGATAGCTCCTCCGGGTATATGCCACAATTGGAAAACATTTAGGTTCATTTAGTTTCATTTTACTTTCAAGGATTGCTTTTTAAAAATAGAATTTTGCTTTATAATGTAACATATTTACATGGCTCCAAAGTCATGTCTTCAGGCCAGGCATGGTGGCTCGTGCCTGTAATCTAAGCAGTTTGGGAGGCCGAGGTGGGCGGATCACTTGAGGTCAGGAGTTCGAGACCAGCCTGGCCAATACGGTGAAACTCCATCTCTACTAAAAATACAAATCTTCCTCAGGCATGATGGCACATGCCTGTAATCACAGTTATTCAGGAGTCTAAGGCAGGAGAATTGCTTGAACCCTGGAGACGGAGGTTGCAGTGAGCCAAGATTGCACCATTGTACTCCAGCCTGGGCAAAAGAATGAGACTCTCTCTGTCTGACACACACAAATAAACAAAAACCAAAAAACAAAGTTATGTCTTCTTTGTTCCTTATACCCCTCCTCTTCCCTCCTTGCCCATATAGTCATTTTAAATGTTAATCTACTTGTAAAATAATAATTAGTAAACATATATGTGTATACACATGTATACATACATTTTCCTCTTATAAAAATGGTATTTACATATTACATATTCTTTTCCCACTCAATATCCTGTAGTGTATAGAGATATTTCTCAATTCCTTTTTATGCATGCATAGTTTTACACTATGGATAAACCATAGTTTATTCAACCAACCTTCTATCAGTAGCCATTTAAATTTTATGTCAACTCAAAGAAAATTTAAATTCTAACATTGATATTTTGGAGAGAAATTCTATTTGAGAATGGCTGTTGCAGTAAGAGAGACTCAATCTCATGTTCAAGTCTGTCATATCTGGTTTCCTGTAAGTCTGAATGACCACTCAATATGTAGCTGTTTAAAATAGCACCATGTAGCTAGGCGTGGTGACTCACACCTGTAATCCCAGCACTTTAGGAGACTGAGACTGGAAAATCACTTGAGGCCAGGAGTTGGAAGTAAGTGCTAAGAACACAGCAAGAACCTGTTTCTACAAATAATAATAATAAAATAGTACTATGCACACGTCATACTAATTTGAACCTTTTTGTATGTGATAAAAACAGGATGGTAGCAAGCAGGCTGAGGCAGCTTTTTTTTTTTTTTTTTTTTTTTTTAGACAGGGTCTCACTGTGGCCCAGGCTAGAGTGCAGTGTCTCAATCATGGCTCACTGCAGCCTCAACCTCAGTGGGCTCAAACGATCCTCCTGGGTAGCTGGAACTACTGGCATGAGCCACAGTGCCTGGCTTGAGGAAGTATTTTAAAAAATTACTGTCCTTATTAGTGTGGGATGGGTGAAGTATGCAAAGTATAAAATAATAGAGCAGTAATTCTGTTATAGGAAAGGGGTCCCGATCCAGACCCCAAGAGAGGGTTCTTGGATCTCGAGCAAGAAAGAATTCAGGGCAAAATGAAAGCAAGTTTATTAAGAAAGTATAGGAATAAAAGAATGGCTACTCCATAGACAAAGCAGCCCTGAGGGCTGCTGGTTGCCCATTTTTATGGTTATTGCTTGATGATACGCTAAATGGGTGGATTATTGATGCCTCCCCTTTTAAGACCATATAGGGTAACTTCCTGACACTGCCATGGCATTCGTAAACTGTCATGGCGCTGATGGGAGTGTAGTAGTGAGGACTACCAGAGGTCTCTTTCATGGCCATCTTGGTTTCGGTGGGATTTAGCCGGCTTCTTTACTGCAATCTGTTTTATCAACAAGGTTTTTATGACCTGTATCTTGTGCTGACCTCCTATCTCATCCTGTGACTTAGAATGCCTTAACAGTCTGGGAATGCAGCCCAGTAGGTTTCAACCTCATTTTACTCAGCTCCTATTTAAGATGGTGTTGCTCTGGTTCACATACCTCTGACAGTTCCCTTAGAGGCAAAATCTTTTTAATAAAAAGAATAAATAAATACTGTAAAGTGCTTTAGAATAATGTTTGGCACATGTTAACCACCACATATGTTTTTGCTGTTATTATCTGAAAAAAAATCCAGATAAGATTCCTAATTTAGCAAGTCACTAATGGAACTTGTAATAATTCTTAAACAACATTACTTTAAAAAATTACGTAAAAAGCATGTAAGCCTTTGGAAACAAACTTGTTTCCTTATGATATTACTTAACTTCTGGTGACTTGATGCATTTGAGCATGTTTATTTTGAAGGCATCACCTTCATATAATCAGTTCAACTTTAGTCATTAATGATCAACTCTACTGTGCTGCAGATGGAATAGTAGGCCTGGGGGAGTTTAGAGGAAAAGACAATGGGGGAATGGGAGTTCAAATAATTATAAATAACCAGTAATAAAGTAAATTAACAAAACCATAAAAATTAAACTCCACAGAGTAGTACTTGAACTTGATGCGTTTACAGATAGGTAAAACTATACTGCTTTTAAAATGTGTGTTGGCTCCAAAGTATCCTCACCATCACAAAGTGTATTCGGTGAACAATGTTCAGTCCTGAAATTTGGAAGTTAGGGGGGCAATTTCTGCCTGAAATAAGACAAAAGTAAAAATCCGCCACAGTGCAAGCAGAAGAGTCAGGTTTTCTACCCACCAGGCCCTAATATCCTCTGAGCGCTTTAACGCTCTCGCTCAAGAAGGCGCAGGCTGCTGCGATGGACATGGGCGTCCGGCTCCGGCACGTGCCGCGGGTCTTTCCGGCCCTGGTGAGGGAGCTGGCGGACTCGCGCCAACCTTCGCGGAAGAGCGCCACGAAAGGCAGATGGTTCCCTCACTTTGAGCACCTCCCTGCCGCGCTCTCCGGGTCCAGGCCGCTAGCCGGATTGAAGCCGCTCCGCGCGTCGGACCCCGTGCCCTGGCCCTCCCGGGTGTCGTCCGGTCCTGCCTCTGCGGGGCCCGAGCCCGCCCACGGCGCCGGCTGGCCAAGGTGTCCCAGCTGCTCCTTGGCGCCCCCTGGCCCAGCTCCGGCGCCCGAGGTTTCCGGTGAGCGGCAGTAGCCGGTTATGACGACTCCCTCCTCTGCAACAGCCGCAGTCTCCTCCGCCTCCTCCTCGATAGTCACGGCTGCAGCGGCTCCAGGTGGGACTCGCCCGCAGTCTGCGGAGCCTTCCCCCGCTCTCCTTCCCGCCGCGGCCGCGCTCTGCGCCGCTCCTGCCCCGGGTGGTTCCAGCTCCCGGCGCGGCTTCCCGGAGGGCTATAGCCTGCGCACGTACTCAGCCCGCGTCTTCCCATTCCCTGCGGGCTGGGAGGCGGGCGTCGGAAGCCGATCCTGGCCCTCCCCGGCCCCGGGCGCACTGCCCCTTCCCTGCGTCCGGAGCGCAGGCGGGCCCCGGGCCCTAGCCGCGTTGACCAGGTTTCCAGCCGGGGCGGAGCCGCTCCCCGGGGCCCCTCCCAGGCGCGCTGGGGACCCGGGGCGCCGCGGTGCAGGGTGGCCGGCGGCCCCGGGAGATCTCCACCCCCGAAGCAGCCCCTGGCAGCACCCACGGTCCAGAACCCCAGCGCGTCGTCTCAGCCGCGGCGGGGCGCTCGCCGCTGACCCCTCAGCCCTGGGCCGGGACTGACGTTCAAGCGGACAGCTGGGCTCTCGGGCAGCCGAGCACTTCCTGAGCCCTGCCTGGCACCCGCCGAGAGACTTTTTGGCTCAAGTGGGGGCCAGCCGTTGAGGAGTCATTCGGAGTCTCATGTCTTGAACTTTGCATTTGCCCACTGCCTTCTTTAAACTTTTCCAAGCTTTGTCTCTCTGCACCATTGCCCCATTTCGCCCACTGTGTCAGCCCCAGGTTTTGCCTCCTATCCATCATCTTTCAGATGTTTCCCTTTTTTCCTCCCTCATTAGGCCTGTGGAAATCAAATCAAGGGTTTCTGGAGTGGAGTGAGTCCAGCTGCTTTGAGCTGAAGGAAAAATAGCCTGGCCACCAAAGCGTCCCTGTGCTGGAGGAGTGCAGCCACCCATCCCCGCGGGCCTTGCAGGAGGACTGACACCAGGAAGGCTTTGTGCCAGGCCCGGCAGCCACCCCCACCCGCCTTATGCAAGTGGGTACATGCCGTCGCCAGAAGCCAGCTTTCTGATCTGCGTCTTTAGATTTTTTCCATCGCCTGAGCGTTACTTCTCAACTGATCGGTGAGTTTAGTGATGGCCAGAGCTCACTGGAGGACAATGGACTTGGATAACAAGGGTCAGGGCTTGGTCATAACAATGACTTTATTACCGGGAAGGACAATTCAAAAAATAGGAAGGCCTGGGAACCCTCAGGCATGCCACTCTAGGTGGGTAGCACTGTGATTCAGCCAACGGGGATTACTGCTGTGAGAATGGGACAGTTGTTTGCTCCTGAGAATGTTTGATCCATTAACTATCCTGTTGGCCAGTTCCAGTGGATGCCTGTAGAAAGTGGGCCACCTCCTCCTGTTCCCCATTGGAATCTGGTCAGAGTTGCTGTGTTGGGGGTGGTGCCTGTGAACTCGGTTAGCAGTGTGGTATTCATTAAGGAAAAGAAAGCGCACCACCGGCCAGGCCCTCTGGCTGAGGGTTATCCCGTTACATTATTTTTTTTCTTAATATTTCCTTTAATTCACAACATCACCTGAATGATCAAGTTTACTTTAGCATCCTTTTAAGGTAATATGTTTCATTTCTGACAGGTTTTAGAGACCTGAAACATCACAGAAGCTTCTGAGTGGTTCTGAGGATTCAAGAGGTAAATATTTTTATTTTAAGTAGAGTCATTGTTACTATGAATATGTGTTTTTAAATTTTTATAACACTACTGTCAACTCATTCTTGGGTAAAAGCCCCAAGTGAAAATATTATTATAATTCAGATCAGATTTACAGCAGATAACACCATACTCTTGAGGGTTGCCAAAGTGAAAATCTGTAGTACTTAACTACTCCAGGGGGGAAAAATGGGGGAAAATGGATTTCTTCTGGGTGTCCCCACTGTTCACTTAGAATTCCATGGCCTTGGAACTTGAGGTTTGATGGAACATAGCAGTCAATTTCCATTTTTCTTTCTTTCTTTCTTTCTTTCTTTTTGAGACAGGGTCTCCCTGGCATTGCCCAGGCTGGAGTGCAGTGGCGAGATCACTACTCACTGCAGCCTTGACTTCCCAGGCTAAAGCGATCCTCTCGCTTCAGCTGGGACTACAGCTGATTTTTTGTATTCTTAGCAGAGACCGGGTTTCACCATGTTGCCCAGGCTGATCTCAAACTCAGGGAGTCAAGCAGCTTATCTGCCAGTCTCGGCCTCTCAAAGTGCTGCTATTTCAGGGATGAGCCACCGCATTGGGCCTGCAGTCTGTTTCTAAAGGCTCCATCTTCACAGCCCATAATCAATGAAGACTAATTTCAAAACATGGGTTTTCCGGCATGACCCAGGAAACAGCAGTCCTAGCTGATGAACATCCAATGTATATTAAGACTCTGTCATCCAGTGGAAAGACCACTTAAACAAAACAAAACGAAAAATAGAACAAAGAGCCCACTAAAGTGACCTGAGAATGGCAGGATCATTGTCTGGGATATATAGGAGAAATCTGGTCTAAGAGATTTAACACTTACTGGGTGAGTTAGAAGTGCAGTGAGGTTTGTGACCATTGTCAGTGTTCACAATGTAGAGGCGTGAAGGGAGAGTTTAAGGGCGCAGTCATTGATGCAGACTGCTTAATATCACTCCTGGAGTTTCTAAGTCTTAGCTATTATCATAGCTGATTATTATACCTACTAGCATGTAAGCTTCATAAGGGCAATGAGTTTAGTTCATGACTGCACCTTCTTTGCTGTATCCTGGGTTCAGAAGAGCTCCTGGAACATTGTTCTCACACCTTGATTGTGATTATAATTTTTTATTCAGCAGACACACACTTGTTTGGAGCCATCCCACTCCCTTTGCTCTCTCACCGATGCTTTTTCCCCTACTCATCATTCAGATCTCAGCTCCAATGTTATTTGGGCCCCTTTTCTGCCCCACATGGCTTTAAACAGTTAATAAACACTTCCATAGCATTTAGTGTGTGCCAGATAGTTTTCTAAACACTTTACCAATAATTAACTCATTTAACTCACGACAGCTCTACAATGAAGGTTTATTATTATTTCCATTTTACAGATGAGGAATGCTTAGGTGCAGAAAGGTTAAGTAACTTGTTCAAGTCTTAACAGCTGGGAAGCTGCAGATTTGCGATTCAAATCCAGGTGGTTAAGCTTTAAAGGTTCAGGTTCTTAACCACCATGCTACGTTGTCTATCATATTGCTTTATTTTATTTCAGGTATCACTAAACTGGATCCTATCAAGCCCTTCCATAATTTTTTTTTTTTTTTTTTTTGAGAAGGAGTCTTGCTCTGTCGCCCAAGCTGGAGTGCAGTGGCGAGATCCTGGCTCACTGCAAGCTCCGCCTCCTGGGTTCTCGCCATTCTCCTGCCTCAGCCTCCCGAGTAGCTGGAACTACAGGCGCCCGCCACCGCGCCCGGCTCATTTTTTGTATTTTTAGTAGAGACGGGGTTTCACCATGGTCTCAATCTCCTGACCTTGTGATCCGCCCGCCTCGGCCTCCCAAAGTGCTGGGATTACAGGCGTGAGCCACCGTGCCCGGCTGCCCTTCCATAATTTTTTTAAGTTATAAAGTTTTTTTTTTTTTTTTTTTGAGACGGAGTCTCGCTCTGTCGCCCAGTCTGGAGTGCAGTGGCGCTATCTCGGCTCACTGCAAGCTCCGCCTCCCGGGTTTACGCCATTCTCCTGCCTCAGCCTCCCGAGTAGCCGGGACTACAGGCGCCCGCCACCTCGCCCAGCTAATTTTTTTGTATTTTTAGTAGAGACGGGGTTTCATTGTGTTAGCCAGGATGGTCTCGATCTCCTGACCTCGTGATCTGCCCGTCTCGGCCTCCCAAAGTGCTGGGATTACAGGCTTGAGCCACCGCGCCCGGCCGTAAAGTTTTATTGGAACACAGCCTCATCCTTTCTTTTATAATAGACCATGGCTACTTTCTGGACAGAGGCATTGTGTAGTTGTCACAGAGATCTTATGTCTGGCAAAGCCAAAAATATTTACTGCTTCTCCTTTACAGGAAAAGTTTGCTGGCCCCTAGTTGGTTTGAGTCACAGGCCCAGTCATCCGCTGAAGTTGTTTATTTATTTGATTGCTTGTTTACGACAGTCGTACTAGGTTTAAAGGCACCGTGAGAGCCTGGCTCTTTCTTGTTTTGTTCACCTCTGTATACCCATTTGCTAATGTGGTGCCTGGCACCAAGCAAGTGCTAAAAGAAAATTTAACAAAGGAACATTACACAGTGGGATAGCAAAGTGCTTTGTAATTATACTTAGCTCTTGACCCTTTGTTGTTGTTGTTGTTGTTGTTGTTGTTTTGGCTTTTAAAGGAAATTTATTAACAAAGATGTCTTCAATTTGATCTCTAGGTTTGCAGGTTGCTATGTTAATGTTGTTTGTCTTTGGAGTCTTACTTCATGAAGTCCCACTGAGTGATCAGAATGAAGCTCCTCCTAACACTCACAGCATTCCAGGCGAACCTCTGTATAACTATGCCAGTATCCGCTTGCCGGAGGAGCACATTCCCTTCTTTTTGCACAACAATAGGCATATTGCCACTGTCTGTAAGAAAGACTCTCTTTGTCCATATAAGGTAGGTATTATTTCTTCTTTCCTTATTTTTATGAGGATGCAATTTTGGCGGGCTTACTGGTTCTGCTTTATAACCTGAAGCTGAAGGTAGAATTCTAATTTTTGGTTGTCACTGTATAAGTTAATCATTGTTTCAGTTTCATATAATACTTCTAAGTGACTAAACTGCTTAAAATTATGTCCCATTCGTAAGAGAGAAATTTAAAATCGAAATCACTTCTAAAACAAGTTTACTATTTGTAAACTCTGTAAAGAAGCAATTAGATTTTATGCAGGAAAGAACATCTTGTTTAAAGTAACTAAAGAATTTCACACCTCTTCTTTCTTAAATGGCACATAAGAGGATCGCTTAGCACTTAATTTCAGTAATGACACCTCAGCCTCTGACTCCACATAATTAAGCCTGTTACTGTGGCTTTCTTTCTGTTTTAGAGGAGTTGGAAAGGTCTCAAATAGGAGCCCATTAAGACATCTCACAGGGCCTCAGAGATCAAAGCTGGGCATTGTGAGACACTTCCTTTCCCATGGTGCTGGCACAGGAAGCATATGGAAAAGCAGACTTGGGAACCAGACCAGCATCGCTCCTGGGGCCGTGCAGAAGAGCATTCTGAGCTCCTTGTCCAGCAGCAGCTGGGTGGTTCCCAAGGGTGGCAGAGTTGTCCATGTGTTGTGGGGTCTCTGCTGATCTCGATTGCTGAGTAAAGTTGCTGATTCATTCACTTTAGCTGTGATTCCTTTGGTAGCACAAATTCCAGTTTATATGTCTTTTAGGGACTGATTTTAGAATCTGCTTGCTCACTGAGAAAGGCAGTTTCTTAAGCTACTTCAAGAAATTCAAATTCAAGTGGTCTTTGAGCATCTAGGTAAAGCCCAGACTTTTGGTTAGGAGACAGATATGGTGGGGGTGATAAGGAAGGAGGATTGTTAAGAACCTTGAGACTGCTCTTTTTAGAATTAACTGTAAGTTTTAAATTTATTATGATAAGATGACATATTATAAAAGGTAAATATGAATGCTCTATAATGATTTGTTTTCTTAATGGAAAAATGTAAGAGTCTTCTCTAAATGTCAGAAGAAGGGAAATCAATGTAAGTTTTATGTTCTAGAAACACCTAGAAAAGCTAAAGTACTGCTGGGGTTATGAGAAATCCTGTAAACCAGAGTTCAGGTTTGGTTACCCAGTTTGCAGCTATGTCGACATGGGATGGTAAGTTTCCATATGGAATACCCTCTTCAAGTCTTCTTCTTTCTATACAGTGTATGTTGATGCCCTAATTTCTAGCTGGATTCTTTTGGTTTTAGATAGTCATTCAGTTAGATATTAATTTGCTTACACAGTCATGAATTCAACTTGACTATTGCACACTGGGATAGGAATATCTGTCATTTCCTCTGCCAGAGGGAGAAACAGCCGGGACCATAGATGATGTTTCCCCCCAGTGTATACTAAAAAGATAAATGGATGGTTTCCTCTTGATTCTTCCCGGGAGAATTAAGTGTAATTAGTACTTCTCATACATGCAGTGTTAATGTGGTAAAGAAAACATAGTAATTAAGAATGCGTCATTGTCTTCAGTTTCAGGGGATAACTTCATACATGTCTGTTACATATTTTTATGATAAGGGAATAATTCTGTAAATAACTTAGTTTGGTAATTTCATATAGTGAGGCATAGTTTTGGAAAAACTATGATGATAGTATACTGTAACAAAATTAAAGTAATAAGGAACCTTTAGCATTTTAACCTTTAGAATAAAAATTCAAGGTCCAAAAAAAGTAAAAAGAAAAAAACCACAGAATATTTTTGTTTGCAAATAGGACGGACACTCTTGAGTCAGCTGAGGACATATTCTGGAAACAGGCTGACTTTGGATATGCCAGAGAGAGGCTGGAGGAGATGCATGTGCTCTGTCAGCCTAAGGAAACGGTGGGTATTTCGCTCCTTACTAAATAAGCTTGTTTATTTAATTTTAATTTTATTTATTTTTGAGACGGAGTCTCTCTCTGTTGCCCAGGCTGGAGTGCAGTGGCACAATCCTGGCTCACTGCAACCTCTGCCTCCCGAGTTCAAGGGATTCTCCTGCTTCAGCCTCCCGAGTAGCTGGGATTACAGGCGTGTGCCACCCCTCCCAGCTGATTTTTGTATTTTTAGTAAAGACAGGGTTTTGCCATGTTGCCAGGCTGATCTCGAACTCCTGACCTCAACGGATCCGCCCACCTCAGCCTCCCAAAGTGCTGGGATTACAGGCGTGAGCCACTGTGTCCAACCAAGCTGTTTTATTTTTATTATTTATTGATTATTGATTTTTAATATTTATCATTTAGGTTGTAATGCAAAAATAAGATAGACGGCACTATGAAAGGAATTCCTCACTCTCACTTAGTTATTGGCTTAGAATTTTATGTAACTTTCCTAAATAGGTTGTTCTCTTTCCTTTGGAAACCCTGTCCTCCTTATCCCACGTTTATCAGATAGTCATATTTTAAGACAGTTGAAATATTTTTAGGTTTAGAATCTTTCCCCCAAACATATGCTAAAGAAGAGAAGTTGATAAATTGCATCTTTACAAATTTATTCTCAGATAGTTTGGGACAGATGATATAATACCACCGTACCGCTCTATGTTTGCCCAGAGCTTTACAGTTTGCAGAAAGCTTTTATGTATGTTATCTGGTTTGATGCTCATAAGCGTTATAGCAGATACGACTGATGCCACTTTATCAGTGTGCAAAACAGGATCCTCAGAGGAGTTAAGCAACTTCTCCAAGACTGCACAGCTGCCCTTTAGAATTAATTATACATCTAGGATTAAAATGCAGGTTTTTTCCAGTTTACTTTCAACCATACCATATTGTACCTCAGTGGATCAGATAAACACGTTGTCCAGAGGTGGTTTGGGGTAGTAAATACAAGAGCAGGCTCTCAACTACAACTCAGATCCTGAGTCTTGGACAAGGTACTTAGGCTTTCCTTGTTTCAATTTCCTCTGCCTTAAAGCCATGCCCATTATGTAATATATGGTAAGGAAGAAATGAGGTTCTGCAGATAAAAATGCTCAGTGCAGCAGGGCCTGATTCCCAGCAAAGGGCTCAGCATTATTTTTTAAAGGTTGGTGAAGTTGTAAGCACTTACAATTAAGGTACACTATTCTTTAACTCAATGATCCTGAACCCTGAATCTCTAACATCTCAGGGGTCTCCAATCTCCAACCACACTGGGGACCTAAAAAATTTTTTAATTTACTCACATTCAAAAACTGATTATATGCTTTATAGAGCTATTGGGGGGTGTCACGTCATAGAGCTTTGAGCATTCTAGCAAGGAGAATGAGGCCTGAGGATGTGAGGCATGCCATTAAACTGCACGGCTGCAGGGTATCTTTAACAGAGTTCTGTTCTGTCTTGCACACTTGGCTCAAGTCTAGCTGTTCACGTGGAAAAGGCAAGAGAAGAATGACAACCCCTATCTTGCACGCCTCTTTCAAGATGGCTTGTAGAATGTTCTTTTGGCTAAGATTTACCTTGATTTGCTTTGTGCTAGCAGAGTATGATCCTTGTCTTAGTTGTTTGGGCTGTTATAACAAAATACCATAGACTGGGTGGCTTCTAAACAATATCATCACATTGGGGGTTAGAATTTCAACATATGAATTTGGCAGAGACACAAACATTCAGTCCATTGCAATCTTTTACCAACTACAGACTCCAAAACGCCATGCAGGTCAAGATTAAGGCTTTGTGTTCATTGGGAGTTATGGGAAAAACAATGAAAATGACATTTAAATCGATAAATAAAACCCAGAGCAGATAAAAGTTTTTGAAGCTCTCAGCACAACCCAGATTGGTTGAAATAGAATCAGACTCTGGTAGCTGACTCTTCAATTCCTTTCTTCAATTATTTAGAAAATATTGCCCTCATGTTGCTGTTGAGATAGAGGCTCCCACAAGCTTTACGGTTTGCAGAAAGTACCTCTTATTAAAACTGGCAAACTTCCCTCCCCGCTTTTAATGTCTCTTACGTGTGCATTTTTCCTTGTTTCTTTTGGCTTGCTTTTGAAAGCTGCTTTTTTACGTAGCTGTGGGGGTAGTAGTACTGTTTCTGGGTGCTTTTTTTTCTTTTAAAGGGGACTGAACTGAGCCACCTCTACAGCTCTTGGTTTTAAAATTTGAGGTGACAGATTGGGAGTTCTCCATAGTACCTTAAAAGTGGGAAACTGGCAAAAGTGTGCTTGGCCAGGGTCAGCTGGGAAGGAGAAAATATCCTTCAGCAGATGCAGTCTTTGGAGAGCCTTCCTTGTCACGTCGTGTGGTTCGAACGTGAGGGTATCCATGCTGTCAACATGTCCAGCAAGTCTGGGTGAGTCTTTGCTGTGTTAATACTTATGGTTACTTTTTTCTTTTACACAACCTTCAGAGTGACTCAAGTCTGATGTGTTCCCGTTATCTTCAGTACTGCAGAGCAACCAATCTCTACCTTGATTTAAGAAACATCAAGAGAAATCATGACAGGTACTTAAGTGGTTAATGTTAACATCTAATATAAATTGTGAAATATTTTCAGATCCAGGGATTTTTTTTTTTTTTTTTTTTTTGAGACAGGGTCTTGCTCTGTTGCCTAGGCTGAAGTGCAGCGGTGTAATCATGGCTCACTGCAGCTGTGACCTCCCAAACCCAAGTGATCCTCCCACTTGAGCCTCTCAAGTAGCTGGGACTACAGAAGTGCACCACAAAGCTTGGCTAGTTTTTTAATTTTTGAAGAGATGGGGTCTCCCAGCATCGCCCAGGCTGGTCTAAAACTCCTGAGCTCAGGTGATCCCCCCACCTCAGCCTCCCAAAGTGCTGGGATTATAGGTGTGAGCCACCAGGTCTGGCTGAAGGGATATTTCTTGAATTTGTTTTTGATGATATGGCAGAGGGGTTGGGGAATGGATGGGGGATGGATGACTCAGATCGCGTCGCAAAGTTGGGTTGTAGATACATTAGGTCCTGATATGATTCTGTTACTTTCATATACACTTGAAATTTTCTATTATAAATAGTTGAATTCTTTTAAAAAATTGAGTTTGGAAGTTGGTAACCCTCTTTAGTTACAACCCACGTGCTTGGGTCGTGAAGAAATTTTCTGAACTCTCCTTAATGTTTTGTTTTACACCAGATTTAAGGAGGACTTTTTCCAGCGTGGTGAAATTGGAGGGCACTGTCAACTTGACATCCGTACATTGATGTCTGAAGGTCAGCGCAAAAGCCCTCTGCAGTCATGGTAAGATATTTTTAACATATCTGTTTCAGAAATATTTGCCGTTATTTTTGGCACTTGCAGATATTAATGGGGACTCTCAAATGGAAAATGTTACTTCATTTGTACATAATTTGGCATGAGCTTCTGGGAAGTGACAGAAACTGAGTGAATCCCTCAGCTGCATCTGAATTAAATATGTGTTTATAATAGTAGATATAGTACTTACTGTTTGCTAATGAAAGAAAAAATCAGCTCAAAAATCCATTTTTATTAACTCACAATTGCTGAGTTTTATTCACTTACAAAGTCACACAGGTTACTTACATAATGTTAATTTTTAAGGTCAAACGTCCATGCCAAGGCCAGGAATGGTGGCTCATGCCTATAATTGCAGCACTTTGGGAGGCCAAGGTAGAAGTATTCCTTGAGCCCAGGAGTTCAAGGCCAGCCTGGGCAACATGATGAGACCTCATCTCTAAAAAATAAAAATGTCTTTTGGGGAACACATTTAAAAAACAATACACATATATTAAAATATGTAACAAGCATACAGAAAAAGGTACAGTTTGGATTGTGAAAAAGTGAACCCACCCATGTAACTTTTACCCAGGTCCAAAAATAGAACATCGTGCGCACCTCAGGCTCCCTTCCAGGCTCTACCCCCATCCCCCTCTCCAAAGGTAAATGCTACTCTGACTGTTAACATCATTGGCCAGCTTTTTGAATTTAAAAAATTTTTATTTTAAAATAATTTTAGACTCATAGAAGTTTAAAAATAGTATGTATTAGTCCGTTCTCAAGCTACTATAAGGATATACCCAAGACTGAGTAATTTTTAAAGGAAAGAGGTTTAATGGACTGACAGTTCCACATGGCTGGGGAGGCCTCACAATCATGGTAGAAGGCAAAGGAGGAACAAAGGTACGTCTTAACTGGCAGCAGGCAAGAGAGTGTGTGCAGAGGGAAATGCCCTTTATAAAACCATCAGATCTTGAGAACAGCACAGGAAAAACCCACCCCCATGACTCAGTTATCTCCCACTGGGTCCCTCCCATGATGGGAGCTACAGTTCAAGATGAGATTTGGGTGGAGACACAGCCAAACCATATCATAGTACAAGGAGAACTTGTACATTGTCTAATTCCCTGAGCTTCCTCTAATGATAATATCTCATATAACCATGGCACAATGATCACAACAATGAAATTGACATTGGTACAGTAGTATTAACTTGTGCAGGTTTCACCAGCAATTACCTGCACTCATTAAAATTTTATCATGTGTGTAGGTGCGGGTGTGTAGGTAGGGAGCGGTAGAGGAAGGGGGAGAGGGAGTTGGGGGTGGGGACCACCATAATCAGGATGCAGTATCGTTCCATCATCCCAAAGAAACTCTCCTGCTACTCCTGTATAGTCACATAGGTTACTTACATAATGTTAATTTTCAAGGTCAAACGTCCATGCCAAGGCCAGGAATGGCAGCTCATGCCTATAATTGCAGCACTTTGGGAGGCCAAGGCAGGAGTATTACTTGAGGCCAGGAGTTCAAGACCAGCCTGGGCAACAGGATGAGAACTCATCTCTAAAAAATAAAAAATAAAACATAATTAGCTGGGTGAGGTGGCACGCCACTATAATCCTAGCTACTTGGGAGGCTGAGCTGGGAGGTTTGCTTGAGCTCAGGAGGTTGAGGCTGCAGTGAGCTATGATTGTATCACTGCACTCCAGCCTGGGTGATGGACCAAGACCCTGTCTCAAAAAAAAAAAAATTCATGTTGAGCAAACCCTTTTTTTTTCCTCAAAGAGGCCTCACTGCCTGGCTGCAGATCATTCAGAATAATAATCTACCACACATTTATCTGGCATTTTGCAGTCTGCAATGCAGTCTCTCAAGTGACTTAGCAGACTTTTACAAGAGGTAGTTTCTATAATCAAGTGGGCTTTTTGATTCCTGATACTTTTTGATATTTGATTCCACATGGTAGTTGCACAGGGCTTAATTGTATTAGTTACTTATTGCTGTGTGACAGGTTATTCCAAAGTGTACCCTAGGGTATATTTGTATTTATTACCTATTGTGTATAACAAATCACTCTAAAATTTAGCAGCTTAAAATACAGACATTTATTATCTCACAATACTTCTGAAGGTCAGGGTTTGGGAGCAGCTTGGCTGAGTTGGCCAGGGCTGTAGCCATCTCTAGACTCAACCTGGGCCTGGGGAATCTGCTGCTAAACTCACTCAGGTTGTTGTTGTAAGCCTTGTCTCCTCTTGGCCAGGGACTTCAGTGTTGATCATATGGGCCTCTCCCTACTGCTGCTCACAGCATGGCTCCTGGCTTTCCCAGGAGCACATGGTCTGAGGGAGTACATGCTCTGAGATGGAAGCCATAGTACTTGTATAACTTAATCCCAGAAGTGTCCTACCATCAGTTCTGCTGTATTCTGCCTGTTAGGAGTGAGTCACTAAGTCCAGCCCACTCTTAAAGGGAGGGAATTAACTTCTTCCTCTTGAAGAGAGAGGTTTTAAAGAGTTTGTAGACCTATGTTTGAAACCACCACACTATGTTGGCATTGTGTTTTAAAAGGATCTATTTGGTATTTGTTTTACATGAGGTATGATCTTAAGGAAGAGGTACAGATGATTCATGCTTGGGATTGTCTTCTTTTGTTTGGAAGAAAATTGTGCTGTGTGGCTTCCAAAGATGTTTTCCAAGAGATAAACTTCCTTTCTTCTGGGACGCTTAGCTGTCTCTGCTGTCTTTCTGAGGCACTGGGTGATTCTTGGAATGCTGTCTCTCAGAATCCAAGAAGTCTGTCAAGAGTTCCTCTGGCTCATTGTTCTTTTTGAGCCTCGTTGGGAAATCTTTTGAGTCTTCTCCTTTTACTGGTAGGTTATTTAGACAACCCAATATATAAATATCTTCTTTGTGTGGTAAGTTCCCAGTCTAACTATCTTGCACATAAGACTGAATTTTAAAATAATTTTTGTTCCTTGTCATTTTTTTTTTTTTTTTTTTGAGATGGAGTCTTGCTCTCTTGCCCAGGCTGGAGTGCAGTGGCGCAGTCTCGGCTCACTACAAGCTCCGCTTCCCGTGTTCAAGCGATTCTCCTGCTTCAGCCTCCTGAGTAGCTGGGACTACAGGCTCTCACCACTATGCCCAGCTAATTTTTGTATTTTTAGTAGAGATGGGGTTTCACCATCTCTTGTTGGCCAGGATGGTCTTGATTTCCTGACCTCGTGATTGGACTGCCTCTGCCTTCCAAAGTGCTGGGATTACAGGCGTGAGCCATCGCACCTGGCGTGTTCTTTGTCTTAACATTAAAATTGATATCAACCTATATAAATGTAAGTTTTAGAAGTTACAGGTATCCATAGGAGTGTCTCTACCAACTAGAGGTAAAATCTGCCTAATGAACAGATCCTAAGTTACAATGTTGTAATAGGAAGTTTGGGAGAATCAGTTTAAAGTCATATCCTAATTCATAATTTCAGGTTTGCTGAGCTACAAAGCTATACTCAGCTCAACTTCACACCTATAGAAGATGCTAAATGTGACATTGTCATTGAAAAACCAACATATTTCATGAAATTAGATGCAGGTGAGAAGTTAATTTGTCTGTTATTTGTGTATTTGTTAATGAGACGTTATTCCTTTTTTTGGATGCAGTAATTCTCTATGAATTTTTTGGAGGCAGTATGACAAACAGTAGATTTGTTTTTTTGCTTTCTTCTCTGATGTAGTAGTTGAACCAGTTTGAACTTCCCATTATTTTACACGTTTGGCATTTTAGAAGAAACCTTCACATTTGTATCAAAGGACTTAACCAAAATCAAATAATGAGAGATGAAGGCATATTTATGCTTTTGTAACTAAATTTACCCCATCTCGTTTCTCTAATCACTTGATTTAGATGGTCTTTCATTAAAAGATGTTTAAAATCAAAAGCCGGACTGGGCGCGGTGGCTCACGCCTGTAATCCCAGCACTTTGGGAGGCACAGGCAGGCAGATCATGAGGTCAGGATATCAAGACCATCCTGGCCAACATGGTGAAACCCCATCTCTACTAAAAAAATACAAAAAATTAGCTGGGTGTGGTGGTGGGCGCCTGTAGTCCCAGCCACTCAGGAGGTTGAAGCAGGGGAAACACTTGAACCCAGGAGGTGGAGGTTGCAGTAAGCCAAGATCGCGCCACTGCACTCCAGCCTGGCAACAGAGCAAGACTCCGTCTTAAAAATAAAAAATAAATTAAAAAAAATATTAAAATCCATGTGTATAGTATGAGTGGGAAAGAAGTGTCCATGACCTGTGCTAGCAAACCTTCTATGTAATTTCCATGACTAAAGTGAACTTAAAATTCTTCTGGAAGTTACCAGTGTAATTTATTCTTGAAATAAGATTAAAATTATTTTATCATTTATACTTATAGCCTCTTTCTCAGCTTGCAAGTAGAGCTTTAACTTTGTGAACTAGTTACACTGGAGAGGAGAAACACAGATTGTACTATATTGTCTCTCTCATTATGAGAGACAAGGAATACTGTGCTAGATCATATCAAAATTCATGAGAGGTTGGGTTTACAGTGAAATATAGAGAGCCTCTGTCACACATATTTCAGAATTACTATAATTTATTGATCATAGTTTTAATGTGCTCTGCCTTCTGAAGTCATAATTCTTGTATTACAGAGTATTAAATTCAGAAATCAGACAAGTTTAGATTTTTGAACTAAGAGCAAGTAAAAATGCTATGTTCCAGGTTTTGACTCGTTTTTAAAATATGAAGATTAAAAAGGGGCAAAGAAAACACTGAACTGCCTGTAAAAGTGGCAAATATGTGTGAGCTATTAAATTTATGCAGATACTTATACAATAAAGTATATAAAGTGAGAATAATAGGCTAGAGTAGACATGTCCCATTTCTTTCCTATATTCATAACTCTACTTTTTTTCTTCTAAATTATGCTGTCTTCCAATTTTACTTTTCTTTCTTTAGAGACAGAGTCTTGCTCTATTGCCCAGGCTGGAGTACAGTGGCATGATCACAGCTCACTGCAGCCTCAACCTCCTGGGCTCAAGTGATCCTCCCACCTTGGCCTCCCAAGTAGCTGGGACCACAGGCATGCACCACCATGCCTGGCTAATTTTTAAAATATTTTTTTAGAGACGGGATCTCACTAGGTTGCTCAGGCTGGTCTTGAACTCCTGGGCTTAAGTGATCCTCCTGCCTTGGCCTCCCAAAGTTCTGGGATTACAGGTGTGAGTAACTGTGCCTGGTTCAGTTTTCCTTTTCATGTTAACTTGTACCTTAGGAAAATGAGAATTCTACAGATCAAGACTCATTAGGGGGCACATTCCTCAAGGATGGAGCTTATGTTTTCTTCTCTGTTTATAAATTCTTGCAGCCCCAAGCACTGATTGGTGCCTGCTGCATTCCTCAGTAACTGTTAGGAACTCACTAAACGTTATGTGAAAGAGCTTGTGTGTGCTCTATGGCTAACTTGGGAAAAGAGGATGGATTCTGATAGAACTTTATTTTTCTTGTTAATTTGAAAATACATTCTTTGCCAGGTTTTTTTCTGGATGAAAAAATTAGCCCTTCCAAACAATCATCTAAGATAACCAGGCTGAAAAAAACAGAGTATTTTTATACTGTTATTTCTGGCACACAATGTTATTATTCACTGTGGGAATGAAGTCAGAATATTTTATGATTTCTGCTTTTGAGACTCCCTGTTTTTTTTTTACTTAACATTTTCCCACCTTTAAAATGCATGCTCTAAGTGTCAGTTCTTGGAATTTCATCCCATTTAGATTTGTACATTTCCAGGATGAATATTGGGTCCTGCATACCTAAGTGGAGAGGGTGCACGTTCTGTTTCTTTTTAATGAGTGGAATATGAACTTACAAATAGTGGCACCCACAGCCCTCTCCACTCTATCTGACCTAGTGGGATCCAGCTAGTCTTCATTCAGGTCTTCCTATATGCCTGGCACTGGGATGGGTACTTTAAGATGTATTATCTTTGGGTTTCTCATAATAAAGCTGGCACTTAGGTAACTATTTCCCATTTCTATAGAGAAGCTAAAGCTTAGGGACTTGATGAACTCATCTAAGAATGTTGCACATGCATGGCTGTGCTGGAATTCAGCTTCTTACTCCAGAATTCCTTCTCTTTCAATCAGAACACAAGACATTCACCTCTTTTATATGATAGTTGGTTAATGTTTTTCCCGGAATGATATATATAATAATTAAATAGGGAAAAAAGAGACAGGAATGAAAATTACCAAAATATTAGTTGCCATCATTGCCAATACTTCCATGATGAACAGATGTTGCTTAATTGCTTTTTTTTTTCTTTTTCTTTCTTTTTTTTTTTTTTTTTTTTGAGATCCGGTCTCACTCTGTCGCTCAGGCTGGAGTACAGTGGTGTGATCTTGGTTCACTGCAACCTCCGCCTCCCAGGTTCAAGCAAATTCTCTTGCCTCAGCCTCCTGAGTGGCTGGGATTACAGGCAGGCACCACCACGCCTGCCTAATTTTTGTATTTTTAGTAGAGACAAGATTTCACCATGTTGGCCAGGCTGTTCTTGAACTCCTGACCTCAAGTGATTGGCCTGCCTCAGCCTCCCAAAGTGCTATGATTACAAGTGTGAGCCACTGCGCCTGGCCCCTTAATTGACTTTAAAAAATAAACGATCAAGCTAGGCACGGTGGCACATGCCACCATAGCAAGACCCTACCCCTGATAAAAAAAAAAATAAAGTCAGAAGAAAGAATGAGTTGTCTTCCTGGCCCTGTAGTTCAACTCGGTTTTGAGTTAAATAGACCTACCTTGTTTTTTTCTGGAAACTTAATGATCACTTGTTACTTGGGATATATGGGGAAATGCATTCCTGATTTTAAATAACCAATTTTAGAGTGACTTTTGAAACCGATTCAGGCTGTAAATTGAGGACTACCTATGTATCTAGATCATTTCATGTTTGGAAAAACAAAACAGTTATTTTTCCCCCATTTATTTCAACTAAAATTCTCTTAAACCGTAAATAGATGGGATAGAATAAAACTTGCTTGATCATGTACTCTTTGGTGTTAATTAATGTAGTTTCATTTTCCAACACTAGGTGTTAACATGTATCATCACTTCTGTGATTTCATCAATCTTTATCTTACTCAGCACGTTAATAGCTCATTCAGTACTGACGTGTACATCGTGATGTGGGACACTGTAAGTATGAATGTGCTCTCTGCTTCAGTACTGTCTTTCCCTTGTATTAGTGTGTGACTCTGATGTTGTGAAACAGAATTTTCAGACACATACTTTTCAATATACACTCCCGCGCATATGCGGATGGGTGCAAATGTATCTGTACATATATGTGTTGACACGTGCATATACATATAGGCAGATAGGTACGTATGTGTGTACCTTCGTTCTTTGAATTTTAGAATGAGGCAGTGGGGAAGGTTTCTTTCCCTTTCTGGATGGGTGGAGCTCCCAAGGCCAGAGATTTAGTGACTTTGGCTCAGTGTTCCTCTGGGACACACATATGAAAGACTGCCATTCAGCTGGGTGTGATGGCTCACACCTGTAATCACAGCACTTTGGGAGGCCGAGGCGGGTGGATCACTTGGGGCCAGGAGTTCGAGACTAGCCTGGCCAACATGGTGAAATCTTGTTTCTACTAAAAATACAAAAATTAGCCAGATGTGGTGGCACACACATGTAGTCCCAGCTACTCAAGAGGCTGTGGTCGGAGAATCACTTGAACCTGGGAGGTGGAGGTTGCATTGAGCCAAGATCATGCCACTGCACTGCAACCTGAGTGACAGAGCAAGACTCTGTCTCAAAAAAAAAAGGCTGTCGTTCACTCAACCTGTATAACCTTTGTTGGAAGTGCTTGCCTCTGTTTACTGTTTGACCTTTTGCATTTACTGTCTGCCTTTGCTTAATAGCAGCTTCCCCGTTACTATGTCCTTTGTGCTGAATTATGCTGTGAGTTTCAGCTCACTGTATAGGGCAGTTCTTAGGCATGCCCATAAATACATGCATTGAGTGACAACTGCTATTTATTTGTTTTTAGTGCAATCTTTTTTCCTTCTCTCTCTTTGCCTGCCTTTTCCCTGCTTCTTCCCATATCTGGCCCCTCCACCTGCTAAGGAAACCCCAAGATGTGCCCCAGAATCTTCAGCTCTGAAATGAGATAGTGAGATAATGACACTTACCTAGGTGTCACTTTGAGAATGAACCATATAGTGAATGAACAGTCGCAATGCCTGGTACACAGTACTTGTGCTCTGAATGTTAACTGTGACAATTACAATAAGGAGAATAAATGGTTTGTAGTGTACATGAGAGAGGTTGCCTATACTGGGAAGTTGGAACACCTACCAAGGGGTCATATAAGGTTCCACTCAACATTCTGACTCACGACATTCATATGCTCGGCTCTTGATGTGAGTCTATTCAGGATGACATTGCAGGGGAACCACAGCTTGCTGGCAGGGCATCCTTAGGTGTTTCTTCCAGAGGGAGTGCTAGCAGTTCACACAGCACAGCTCAGGTGCAAGGAGACAAGATTCGCCTGGGGCAGGCACAGGCGATGCCTTGGCTTAAGAGCCTCATATCCTGTAGAGCCCAACATCTCCTGACACAACTGCATTGGCAAAGTCCCCAGGATCCCTGAAAGAGACATGCCTGGTTTCAGGAGTCAGTGTACTCAGGAAAGCTGGAACATGGCTTTCCCAGTCCAGATGCAATTTACCCATCAAGCATCTATCTGTTTAGATCAGAAGCAATGCTGCCTAGGCGCACGGTTGACACAAGCCATTGCCATTTCCAGAGAGCTGAGTTAGCTAGTTAACAGGAGGTCAAATTCTCATGCAGAAGGAGAGATAGTTTTGCTGACCCTTTTTTCACTGATAAGAGGCTTGTAGTAGAGCTGTGTAAAAAGGTTTTCAGGAAAACTGCTCCCTAGACTTTGAGCTAGATTTTGAAGTCTGATGAGACTGTAATTCTTGGTATGTTAATACTTTCTTTTATTTTCCATCTATATACATTTACGTTTCCCTTTTGTATTTCAGTTTTGCTGCCACCACAGTTTCATTTCTTGGAAATGTTTTGTGAGCAAAGGGAACAACAGTCCCTTTCTTTTCTTCTTTTTGTATCAGTGAAGTCAGGCCACACTCAGCAGCCATTACAAGCCCTAAATTATTAATTCATGATTGTTTTGCCCTTTTTAAACAAAATTATTTTTAAATTTTGTAATTAACATAAATTATGTTACTTCATTTCCTGCTCATGACCCCCCATGGACTTGAGTTTTCATTAGCTTATTTTACAGACAAGAGGCCGAGGCCTGAGCAGCAGGTGAGTGTTGTAAGATAATGCAGTCAGTGAGGGCAGAACCAAGGTTTCCATCCAGGCAGCCTGACCCCAGACCTGTGCTTGGACACCACAGTGCTGTGTCGTCTTCTTAAAGTCCTCTGAAGAGGACTGTACCTAAGTTGCCAAACTAAGTTGACAGAAATTTATCAGATGCCTTCCAGAAGCTTCCTTGTACCTGTTGCATGCTTTTCCACATCTTCCTCAAATGGACTGTTATAGTGAGCCAGCTTCTACAACCCTCCCCTTCTCTGTGGCTACTGGAGTAGGATGCACGGCCACCATGAAGACTCCAGGTTATTCAGTCTGCTGAGCATGAGACATGAGGGCAGTCTGACCTCCACTCTGGCACAGATAGGCAGGATGGGGGTAGCCCAGTAGGGCGGCTGCTCGGTGTTACCCCCCCTCCTTTACCACTCCCTGTGCATCCATTTTAAACCTGCATTCTTGGTCAAAGAAGTCTTTGCCATTTACTAAGCCAGGTTCTCAGGACAGGCAGCTCTGCCAGATTGCTCCAGAAATCAGGCCCAGAGAAGATGGTAGGTTGGATGGGGATGGCACTAAGTAAGGGTTTGTGTGGCTGCTGTTTCCCTTTTGTTGGTAAGGCCTTAAATTAAGCAGCACTGTGACCTGCAGGCTGACTATGACATGAATCCTTCACAGTGGATAGTGTTGCCAGAGTCCTGATGGTTTTGGACGAGCAGTTTGCCCAGGGAAGAGCAGGGAGGTAGCTGTTACTGCAGTTCACATCTTGGTGATATTTTCCAAACTGTCCCCACAAGGAAGCCTATGGGGCCTTCCCTCTCCTCCTTGAAAAGCTCTGCAGTTTACTTCCTTCAGCATGTGGCATCCTCAGTGGGATGGGCAAGGCCACCAACCTGCAAACATGCATAAAGGGACCCATCTTCAGTTGCCTCTCTGGGCACAGCAGGGTTGCTCTTATCAAGCAGAATGAATAAAAGGAGAAATTACTGTAGGCTTTCCACATTTGCTTGTGCTGAGAAGTAGTATAGCTTTATGATTACTTTTTTTTTGTTTTTGAGACAGAGTCTTGCCTTGTCACCCAGGTTGAAGTGCAGTGTTGCAATCTTGGCTCACTGCAACCTTCGCCTCCCAGGTTCAAGTGATTCTCCTGCCTCAGCCTCCCTAGTAGCTGGGATTACAGTGTGTGCCACCACGCCTGGCTAATTTTTATATTTTCAGTAGAGATAGGGTTTCACTATGTTGACCAGGCTGGTTTTGAACTCCTGACCGTAGGTGATCTGCCTGCCTCGGCCTCCCAAAGGGCTGGGATTACAGATGTGAGCCACCATGTCCAGCCGTGATTACTTTTTTAATTATGAAAGTAATACCTGTTTATAATGAATTCAAACAACACAGAAGTATGCAAAGTTTTTTAAGAAGTCTCCTTCTTCCTCTCCAATTCCCTGTTCCCCCAAGGGTAACTGCAGTTGTATGTGAGTCCCTTGCAGGACTCTCTTTATTTTAATAAGTGCAAATATGTCACCAGGCTAAAGTCCAGGAATATGATCCTAGCTCACTGCAGCCTTGCTCTCCTGGGCTCAGGTGATCTTCCTGCCTCAGACTCCCAAGTAACTAGGACTATACGTGCATGCCACCATCCCTGGCTGTTCTTTTCCATAAATATGTTATATATGTGTTATGACAATATATACATGGGTGTGTGTATATAATATATATTACTGTCTTCTGATTTGACATCTGGCTAATTTTTTAATTTATTTTCTGTAGAGATAAGATCTTGTTATGGTACCCAGATTGGTCCTTGATGTAGTTTGGCTGTGTCCCCACCAAATCTCAGCTTGAATTGTATCTCCCAGAATTCCCACATGTTGTGGGAGGGACCCGGGGGAGGTAATTGAATCATGAGGGCTGGTCTTTCTGGTGCTATTCCTGTGATAGTGAATAAGTCTCATGAGATCTGATGGGTTTATCAGGGTTTTCCGCTTTTGCTTCTTCCTCATTTTCCATTGCCGCCACCATGTAAGAAGTGCCTTTTACCTCCCACCATGATTCTGAGGCCTCCCCAGCCATGTGGAACTGTAAGTCCAATTAAACCTCTTTTTCTTCCCAGTCTTGGGTATATCTTTATCAGCAGACTGAAAACGGACAAATGCAGTAAACTGGTACCAGTAGAGTGGGGTGTTGCTGAAAAGATACCCGAAAATGTGGAGGTGACTTTGGAACTGGGTAACAGGCAGCAATTGGAACAGTTTGAAGGGCCCAGAAGAAGACGGGAAAATGTGGGAAAGTTTGCAACATCCTGGAGACTTGTTGAATAGCTTTGTCCAAAATGCTGATAGTGAAATGGACAATAAAATCCAGGCTGAGTTGGTCTCATATGGAGATGAGGAACCTGTTGGGAACTGGAGCAAAGGTGACTCTTGTTATGTTTTAGCAAAGAGAGTGGCGGTATTTTGCCCCTGCCCTAGAGATTTGTGGAACTTTAAACTTGAGAGAGATGATTTAGGGTATTTGGCAGAAGAAATTTCTAAGCAGACAACTATTCAAAAGGTGATTTGGGTGCTGTTAAAGACACTCAGTTTCAAAAGGGAAACGGAGCATAAAAGTTCAGAAAATTTGCAGCCTGACTGTGCAATAGAAAATAAAAACCTGTTTTCTGGGGAGAATTTCAAGTCGGCTGCAGAAATTTGCATAAATAGCAAGGAGCCTAATGTTAATTCCCAACACCGTGGGGAAAATGTCTTCAAGCCACGTCAGAAACCTTCATGGCAGCTGCTCCCATCACAGGTCTGGAGGCCTAGGAGGAAAAAGTGGTTTCGTGGGCTGGGCCTAGGGTCCCCATGCTGTGTGCAACCTAGAGACTTGGTGCCCTGTGTCCTAGCCGCTCCAGCCATGACTGAAAGGGGCCAATGTACAGCTTGGGCTGTAGCTTCAGAGGGTGGAAGCCCCAAGCCTTGGCAGCTTTCATGTGGTGTTGAGCCTGTGGTGCACAGAAGTCAAGAATTGAGGTTTGGGAACCTCCACCTAGATTTCAGAAGATGTATGGAAATACTTAGATGCCCAGGCAGAAGTTTGCTGCAGGGGTGGGGCCCTCATGGAGAACCTCTGCTAAGGCAGTGTGGAAGGGAAATGTGGGGTTGGAGCCTCCACACAGAGTCCTTAGTGGGGTGCTGCCTAGTGGAGCTGTGAGAAGAGGGCCACCATTCTCCAGACCCCAGAATGGTAGATCCACTGACAGCTTGAACTGTGCACCTGGAAAAGCTGCAGATACTCAATGCCAGCCTGTGAAAGCAGCTGGAATGGAGGCTATACCCTGCAAAACCACAGGGGCAGAGCTGCCCAAGACTGTGGGAACCCACCTCATGCTTCAGCGTAACCTGGATGTGAGAGCTGGAGTCAAAGGAGATCATTTTGGAGTTTTAAAGTTTGACTGCCATGCTGGATTTCGGACTTGCATGGGCCCTGTAACCCTTTTGTTTTGGCCAATTTCTCCCATTTGGAACGGCTATGTTTACCCAATACCTATACCCTCATCATATCTAGGAAGTAACTAGCCTTCTTTTGGTTTTACAGACTCATAGGTAGAAGGGACTTGCCTTGTCTCAGATGAGACTTTGGACTCTGGACTTTTGGGTTAATGCTGAAATGAGTTAAGACTTTGGGGGACTGTTGGGAAGGCATGGCTTGTTTTGAAATGTAAGGACATGAGATTTAGAGGGGCCTGGGGCAGAATGATATGATTTGGCTATGTCCCCACCAAATCTCAGCTTGAATTGTATCTCCCAGAATTCCCACATGTTACGGGAGGGACCCGGGGGGAGGTAATTGAATCATGAGGGCTAGTCTTTCCCATGCTGTTCTCGTGATAGTGAATAAGTCTCATGAGATCTGATGGGTTTATCAGGGTTTTCCGCTTTTGCTTCTTCCTCATTTTCTCTTGCTGCTGCCATGTAAGAAGTGTCTTTCACCTCCCGCCATGGTTCTGAGGCCTCCCCAGCCATGTGGAACTGTAAGTCCAATTAAACTTTTTTTCTTCCCAGTCTCAGGTATGTCTTTATCAGCAGCGTGAAAACTGACTAATACAGTCTTGAACTCCTGGCCTCAAGTGATCCTCCCACCTCAGCCTCCCAAAGCACTGGGATTACAGCCATGAGTCACCATGCCTGGCCAATATGTTTATATTCTTGTGGAAAATACACTCTCTGTCTCATATTGCCACCTTAGTATTATCTCTGGAATGTCTTTTTAAGTCAGTACCTTTAGGGCTATCCTTGCTTTAGGTGTTATGTGGTATTCTGTTTAATGGATGTTTTGGAAGTTGGATGCATGCATCAGTGCATGTATTCATTTCCCACCCCACCGCCCCCCCATCACATTTGGTTTTGTTTCCAGTTCTTTGATATTTACTGAAATGTTACTGTAAACACATACATCCTTTCAATATACCTATATCTTCACATCCTCATCCTAGCATTTCTGTAGGACAGATTCCTGTAAGTGGAATTTCTAAGTCATAGATTATGTGCATGTTTAAATTTGAGACACACTAAAGGAAATTTTGTGTCATCTTGAAGACTATCCAAATATTCTTCAACATGAGTGTAGGAAGAAGCCCCTCCTTCCCTCATGGTAGATAATTTGGACTTGGGAAACATGGAAAAGAAGCTTCTGGAAGTGGTTCTTATTAAATAATGTATGACTTCCCTGAGGAAGGATCGGTCAGGATTATAGTATTTTATTATTAAAATTTCCTTTCAAACATATCTTATTTTATCTGGAGTATTTTATCTCAGGAAACCATCCAGAATCACTTCTTTTAATTGCCCTTTATTTATTATTGAGCCAGAACAGGGACATTTCATTTTAGATGGTGTTGAGAAGGGCCTTTATTAGAATGGCATTGGAGGAACATGGAAAGAAGCCTTTTTTTTTTTTTTTTTTTTAATTTTCACGTCTAACAGATCTCAGTAACTTTGAAATAACTGCAGTATGTGCAACATAAAAATTTCAAAATCTGAGAAAATGCTATAAAGATAAAAAGAAATGAACATAATGTCTATATATGAGCTTGAATGTAATGCTACAATGCATATTTCTGATTTCTGTTGGCTGAATTTTTCAATCTAAGTGAAACCATTTAAAAATTAATTGATCTTCTTCTTAGCTAATGGAGCTCGTAATTAACTACTTTTCAAAAGAGAAATGAGGCTGGGTGTGGTTTCTTTAATTCCAGCACTTTAGGAGGCCGAGGTGGGCAGATCACTTGAGCTCAGGAGTTTGAGACCAGCCTGGCCAATATGGTGAAACCCTGTCTCTATCAAAAAATACAAAAATTAGCTGGATGTGGTGGCGTGCGCCTGTAATCCCAGCTACTCGGGAGGCTGGGGCAGGAGAATTGCTTGAACTTGGGAGGCAGAGGTTGCAGTGAGCCCAGATCATGACATTGCACTCTAGCCTGGGCGACAGGGTGAGACTCCATCTCAAAACAAAAACAAAGCAAAACAAAAAACCAAAAAACCATGTGATTATACTAGAAAGAACTAATTCCCACTGAGAGGCAACTGTCAGATGGAGCTGGCAGCAAAGGCTAGGTTGAATCCCAGCTCTATAACTCAGCTGCTTTGCAGTATAGGCAAATGACTTAAAATTGTGTCTCAGTTTCCTCATCTGCAAAATAGGGAAAATGATATTATCTACTCATTAGGCTTGTGGGTGGCTTAATGTACATTAATAATGTCAAGTGCCCAAAACAGTGCCTGGAACACAGGAAGTGTATAGGATGCTATTATTATTATATAAAGTTGTTATTGACACCATTAATATTAATCGGAAATTACCACTTTTTATTCACTAGTCAATGGGTGGGGGAATATTTCATAGAATTACATATATTATATATTTTTATTTTATTTTATTAGAGACAAGGTCTTGCTCTGTTGCCCAAGCTGGAGTATATGGCATGATCATAGCTCACTGCAGCCTTAAACTTCAAGGCTCAAGTGATCCTCCCACCTTTGCCTCCCAAAGTGCTGGAATTACAGGCATGAGCCACTGTGACCAGCCTTTATTTTTAATGTTAAAACTTTCTTTTTTTCTTTTTTTGAGACTGAGTTTCATTCTTGTTGCTCAGGCTGGAGTGCAATGGCATGATCTCGGCTCACTGCAACCCCTGCCTCCCGGGTTCAAGTGATTCTTCTGTCTTAGCCTCCCGAGTAGCTGGGATTACAGGCACATGCCACCAAGCCCAGCTAATTTTTGTATTTTTAGTCGAGACAGGGTTTCATCATATTGGTCAGGCTGGTCTTGAACTCCTGACCTCAGGTGATCTGCCTGCCTCAGCCTCCCAAAGTGCTGGGATTACAGCTGTGAGCCACTGCACCCAGCCAATGTTAAAACTTTGAACCCATTTTCTTGCTCTGAAATTTTTTTCTAAAGTATTTTTCATTCACCCTGATGGTTTTTGCACACTGAGCATAACAGAGTGTGTACAAACGGTGGCATATGTGTGTGTGGTGTGCATCTATAATTTGGATAAGATGTTCACAGGAAAAAACCCTGAACTACAACTTCAAAGACGTGAGAATAAAAGAAGTTTAGGTAGAAAAATGAAACACTGTTAATGGCTAAGAGTATAATTGTGATAATTATTTCTGATGATATTTCATGAAATTAGGCATTTGCTCTGGCCCAAGATGAAGATCCATTTTGCTTATACGGATTTTGTGTAGGATTGTTAGTTTTTAACACAAGCAAATTCAGGTATTTTGTTGCATCTTTGAAAAGTCATGTTGTATCCTTTCATTGCCCTAAAACCTTATTTTGTTTCTACTTTCAGAGTTCTTACGGATATGGTGACCTATTCTCCGACACATGGAATGCATTTACTGATTATGACATTATACATTTGAAAACTTATGATTCCAAAAGGGTACTGGAAATTTTCCTGAAATGTTTGTGAATATCTCTTGAGTGCAGATGACTCACTCATAAAATAAACATTTATTATGAGTTCCTATTAGCCATTACCACTGATTTCTGAATTCTGAATTTCTTTTATTATAATTAGAATCCTCAGTGTTGTTAATCATGCAGCCTTTGAAAACTTTTTTCTATAATCTTTCCAAAAATATGAATTCTGTTCTCTTTGAATGAAATAGCGTGCTATTCAAACAATCTTAATGCAAAATGGAGATTAATTGAAATCAGTTTTTCAAAATTATACATGCTATTTTGGTGTGAAGGGTGCAAATTACATCCTCTTATCTTTTAATGTATCTTTGTTCTTAGGTATGTTTTAAAGAAGCTGTTTTTTCATTACTCCCCCGCATGAGGTATGGGCTGTTCTATAATACTCCTCTGGTAAGCATGCTGTCTACCATTAGCATTCATATTTACAGACATTATAACATTTATACATAACTTGACAGTATTTTAAATTATAATACAGAAGTATTCATTGTAATATCAACCAGTGTTTTTATTTTAGATATCTGGCTGTCAAAATACTGGACTATTCAGGGCATTTTCCCAGCATGTGCTACACAGACTAAACATCACACAAGAAGGACCCAAGGTAATGGATTCTGAGATGGGCTTGAGTTTTCTTCCCTAATAAAAGTTGATACCACCTTTTCAGAAACAGAAATAATCAGGAGACCATGTTTTCGTGTTAACATTTTCTGGGGAGGCCAAGGCAGGTGGATCACTTGAGTCCAGGATTTCAAGACCAGCCTGGCCAACATGGCAAAACCCCATCTCTGCAAAAAATACAAAAATTAGCTGGACGTGGTGGCACGTGCCTGTAGTCCCAGCTTCTCAGGAGACCGGGGCACGAGAATTGCTTGAACCTAGGAGGCAGAGGCTGCAGGGAGCCAAGACCATGCCACTGCACTTCTGCCTGGGTGACAGAGCAAGATGCTGTCCCAAAACAAAACCCAAAAACATTTTCTGACCTGGAGTCATCTGAAACCAGATGTCAAAAACCTGTAAAAGAGAAACTAAGGGATATTGCAAGAATATGCTTCCTCGTGCCCTCCTTTCCCCCTTCATTGGCTATATCTCCCTCACCTCCACAAATATTCATTTAACTTACACAACCCCTGCCAAAAAATTCACCCACCCAACCAAACAGATAATGTAATGAACTGGTTTTTGCCTTCGGTGGTTGAAGTGGACACGTTTTTATTCTCTGAGAGTGGTGAAGGAATCAGGCTAAAAAAGAATAGTTCTATTAATGTATCCTGGTTGAGTTTCATCTCTTGGTGAAAATCACATTTTAGGTTCAGATGTTCATTCATCTACCCAGGCATATACAGTGTTATTTTACTATTTCATTTTGATTACAGGATGGAAAAATTCGAGTCACCATTCTTGCACGGAGCACAGAATACCGGAAAATCTTAAACCAAAATGAGGTTAGTTTTTGGTATGTGTGTTTTTTTTTTTTTTTTTTTTTTTTGAGACGGAGTCTTGCTCTTTCACCCAGGCTGGAGTGCAGTGGCCGGATCTCAGCTCACTGCAAGCTCCGCCTCCCGGGTTTACGCCATTCTCCTGCCTCAGCCTCCCGAGTAGCTGGGACTACAGGCGCCCGCCACCGCGCCCGGCTAGTTTTTTTTTGTATTTTTAGTAGAGACGGGGTTTCACCGTGTTAGCCAGGATGGTCTCGATCTCCTGACCTCGTGATCCGCCCGCCTCGGCCTCCCAAAGTGCTGGGATTACAGGCTTGAGCCACCGCGCCCGGCCTTGGTATGTGTTTTTAATGCCTTCATATTGAATTTATAAAGGAAATTGTGCTTTTTTTTTGCATTACAATTAAAAGCTTTGGTTTAGGCCAGGCGCGGTGGCTCAAGCCTGTAATCCCAGCACTTTAGGAGGCCGAGACGGGCGGATCACGAGGTCAGGAGATCGAGAGCATCCTGGCTAATCCGGTGAAACCCTGTCTCTACTAAAAAAATACAAAAAAAAAACTAGCCGGGCGAGGTGACGGGCCCTGTAGTCCCAGGTACTCCGGAGGCTGAGGCAGGAGAATGGCATGAACCCGGGAGGCGGAGCTTGCAGTGAGCTGAGATCCGGCCACTGCACTCCAGCCTGGGCGACAGAGCAAGACTCCGTCTCAAAAAAAAAAAAAAAGAAAAGCTTTGGTTTAAAACTATTAGTTTTGAGAAAAGTTCGATGGCCTATACCCAGTTTATTTATTGGATTTGAATTTCTAGTGAGATTCACCAAACCAACCATGGACAAACTAGCTTTGCCTTATAGTAAATGTTCATCTGCATCAACTCAGCCTGGAGAAAGCTGTCTGAATCTTGCCTTGACTGCAGTAGAGGGCATCCAGACAAACAAGTAGCAAAAAGGCAAGACTTTCTTTTGCATAGTTGATGCAAAAGATGGTTGAGGCCATTAATCCTGTGGTATCAGCAGCAGATTCAGTTGGAAGAATCTCTATTCTGTTACATGACCATGTCTTAGAAACTGCATTTTCGGCATCCTGACTCATTGCAGTAGCACCAACTCATAAATTATATTTAACCTCAATGAGATCACCATGCAGGTCCACTACCTACAACATCATGGCCTGAAGGTAGCCTCTCAGTAGTAAGAATTTATTCTACAATAGTTAATTGAGCGCCTGCTATGTGTCAGGCCATGTTCTAGGTCCTGGAGATAGAGTAGAGCAAAGATGGGGAAGGTGCCTGACCTCATGCAGCTTACACTCTAGAGGTGAGAGACAGATAAGAAGTAAGTAAAAAAGTCAGTAAGTACGGTGATGTCAGGCAGTGATAAGTGCTTCGAAGGATATGAACCAGGGTGATGTCATAGAGACTGGGAATGTGGATGGAGGGGGTTGGTACTCACATGAGGGCATCAAAGAGACACTGCTTAGACTGAGACCTAATCAGAGAAGGATCTAGCAAGGGAAAGAGCCTCCCAGGCAGAGGCAAATGTATTCTAGTGGACTGAGCTTTCAGTATTCTAGAAACAGAGAGAATACCAATATGACTGTAACATCTTGAGAGAGGTGGGGCAATATCCAAGAAGTTAGGCATGGGGCAGGGAGGTCACAGATCATATCAGCCTTCTAGACCTTGGTGGGAGAGGGATTTTATTCCAGTGTAGGGGAAAGCCACTGTGAAGTTTTAAAGCAAGGCATTGTTGGTAGAATAATGTCTCTTCCTCCTCCTCCCGAAAGATGTCCACATCCAAATCCCTGAAACTTGCGAACAGGTTAGGTTACATGGCATAGGGAAAGTAAGGTTGCAGATGGGATTAAGGTCCCCAACCAACTGTCCTAAAAGTAAGGAGATTTTCCTGGATTATCCACGTGAGCCCAGTATAAATCACAAAATGGGCCTTAAAATCCATCTGCCAGAGAACTTTTGCCTCTGCCTGGACAGCTCTTTTCTTCACTGGCTTCTTCTCACTGATCAGATCTCAGTTCATCATTTCCTTAAAAGTGGGAGAGGGAGGCAGGAAAGAGAGTCAGAGAAGGAGATATAAGGGAAATGGGGCCAGAGAGATGCCATGTTGCTGGCTTCGAAGATGAAGGGGGCAGGCCTTGAGTCATGGAGTGTGGAGGGCTTCTAGAAGCTGGAAAAGGCAAGGCAGTGGGTTCTTCCCTGGAGCTTGCAGGAGGAACACAGCCCTGCTGACACCCTGATGTTAGCCCAGTGAGACCCATGTCAGGCTCCAGGCCTGCAGAACTGTAAGGGGATAAATTGTGTTGTGTTGAGCTGCTAGATTTGTGGCAGTTTGTTACAGCAGCAAATAGAAAACAAATACAGAGGGAGAGACGTGAATTGACATTTATTTTTAAGTCATTCTGCCTGCAAGAGTGAGAGCAAGGAGACTGATCAGAAGCTGTTATTGTGGCCCAGGGGAGAGCGTTTAGCCAAAGTGATGACAGTAGAGATGACATGGTAGATGGATTCAAGATATATTTTGGAGATAGGACCTATGATACTTACTTTTGGAATGCAGAAGTACATTCTCACTAGAGAAGGCCAGGAAAAGTATCAAGGATCAAGTGTGATTTGAGGCTTTTAACTTGAGCAGGTAAGTGGGAACAAACTGGACAATACTTATTAAGAGGGAAGTTGGGGGAGGGGGGTCATGTTTTGATGGGTAAAATATTTTACACAGACTAATTTGGCTGCCTAAGAAGCTGATCAGAATTATGTAATTAACCTCTCTTCCTGAGACCCATATGGATTACAGAGGACATGAACATATGGCATAATGAGGTGTTAATTGTAAGCTCTGTGGATGGAAGAAATGAGCAGTGTGTGTGTGGACGGTGTGTGTGTTTGTATGTGTGTGTTTAAAGACCTAGAAATAACGTATCAAATAGTGCAATGTTGGGTATACAAATGGGAAACCTCAGTAGCCAACAGATCAACAATATATATTGGTATGGACCATATATATTGAGTGCAATTGGGGGTCACGCATATTATTGTGTGCTCCTTTTGTACATTGTGCCCCCCAACCCTCCCAGCAAACCCATGAGGTAGGTATTGTATTATTATCCTCTATCCTAGACAAGGACACTGAGACTCAGAGGTTAAAAAACATGCCTAAGGTCACCCAGCTGGTGATTAGAGTAATGAGGACATGAGTCAAGGTAGTCGGGGACTGAAACTGCTTTCCTAGCCAGAGTGTGCTACTACTGAAACAGCGAATAGATTTCAGAGGAGGCAGAATCTACCTCTGGCCCCAGTCCATCAGGAAGGGGCAGGCTGAGGAACAGCATCAGGCTGCTGCAGAGAAGTCCAGTAGAAAGGTATAGTGCTATTCACAATAGCAGAGACTTGGAACCAACCCAAATGTCCATCAGTGACAGACTGGATTAAGAAAATGTGGCGCATATACACCATGGAATACTATGCAACCATAAAAAAGGATGAGTTCATGTCCTTTGTAGGGACATGGATGCAGCTAGAAACCATCATTCTCAGCAAACTATCTCAAGAACAGAAAACCAAACACCGCATGCTCGCACTCAGAGGTGGGAATTGAACAATGAGAACGCTTGGACACAGGGTGGGGAACATCACACACCGGGGCCTGTTGTGGGGGGAGGTGGAAAAGCGGAGGGATAGCATTAGGAGATATACCTAATGTAAATGACTAGTTAATGGGTGCAGCACACCAACATGGCACATGTATACATATGTAAAAAACCTGCATGTTGTGCACATGTACCCTAGAACTGAAAAGTATAATGAAAAAAAAAAAAAAAAGAAAGGTGTGGTGCTGGTAGATGCTTTAATGCAGGCGTGAGATTTTCAGATTCAGTCATGCACATTGCCCAGATGATGGTGCCCAAAGGTGAAATTTGATCATTCAGCCCCCAACTCCAAACCAAAGAGCACCCAACTGGCTGCTTCTGTCCTGAGGATTGGATCTCACTAGAAAGGCAGCTCCCGGGCAAGGAAGAAAGCACCTTTGGCTATACTTTGATTAATAAATAGATAATACAACCTAAATAGCCTCATTAAATCATGGCTTGTGGAATCCTGCCCAACTGCAGGGTTTGAATAGCTATTGGAAGGGATAGGGCCACCTTTCTCGTGCAACTAGAAGTCATGAAAAAGGGCATGCTTACCTTGAGACCCTCAGCACACGTGATTCCTTTTATGTGGGCAATCTCGTTAAAAGACCAACGCTTGCCGGATGCGGTGGCTCACGCCTGTAATCCCAGCACTTTGGGAGGCCAAGGCGGGCGGATCACAAGGTCAGGAGATCGAGACCATGGTGAAACCCCGTCTCTACTAAAAATACAAAAAAAAATGAGCCGGGCACGGTGGCGGGCGCCTGTAGGTCCAGCCACTCGGGAGGCTGAGGCAGGAGAATGGCGTGAACCCAGGAGGCGGAGCTTGCAGTGAGCCAGGATCGCGCCACTGCACTCCAGCTTGGGCGACAGAGCGAGACTCCGTCTCAAAAAAAAAAAAAAAAAAAAAAAAGACCAACGCTTATGCCATCTGCCATCTCTCCTGTAAAACAGAATGCTAATCTTCTTACCCCTTCTACTCTTCATAAGAGTTCAGGGGCTGTCTGGAGAGAGAAATTTCCAGTCACGACTCTCTGTGTGTGTGTGTGTGTGTGTGTATGTGTGTGTGAGTGACAATGGGGGGGATTCAATCTTGGTCACTGCTTGTTGCTTTCTGTAAGCAGGACAATAGAGCGCACTGGTTAAGAAGGTTAAGAACACAGGTTCTGGGGTCAGAAGACCTAGATTTATTTTTGGCTGTGCATTTGGGAGCTGTGAGATCCTGAGAAAGTTATTTCACTTCTCTGAGCCTATCTTGTGTAATTTATCAAGTGGGCATAGTACTAATACTTACTTGGTATGATTTTTTTTTTTTCAGACAGAGTTTTGCTCTTGTTGCCCAGGCTGGAGTGCAATGGCATGATCTCGGCTCACTGTAACCTCCATCTCTTGGGTTCAAGTGATTCTCCTCTCTTAGCCTCCTGAATAGCTGGGATTACAGGCATGCGCCACCACACCCAGCTAATTTTGTATTTTTAGTAGAGATGGGATTTCACCATGTTGGTCAGGTTGGCCTCGAACTCCTGACCTCAGGTGATCTGCCCACCTTGGCCTCCCAAAGTGCTGGGATTATAGGCGTGAGCCACTGCGCCTGGCCACTGGTATGATTCTTATGAGGATTAAGTGAAGTAAGCCTAATGACACACTTAGAAATGCCAGCACCACTTATATGCCCCGTCAGTGATACATGCAACTATTGATGTTGCTATTGCAGTGTAGTGCATGCCACAAGGCAACATGATTCAGGTGCAGACATTTCTGAATGGTGGTGATCCTCTATGACCTAATTGTGAGGGACAGAGAACCATGACTGTATTTTTCATAACAGATTAACAATGCTTTGTTACTTTCTGTTTGCTAGAAGAGTAATAGTTTTTCTATGTAGAAGTACTGAAAATGTTTTTCTGCCAAGACCTTAGTATTTTCAGAGGGTGAGGTTCAAAGCACTAGTGGTTTGTCTGAAATGAGATAATGGATGGGACAAAAACTCTAAGGTAAAGGCTGGAGTAACAGTTAATGATTAGTGTATTTCTGTGCCTAGCACTTTGCTTCCATGGATTTTCTTTTCCTTTCAGCCTCACAACAACACAGTGCATTGGTATTGAGGGAGGTAGAGTCATGTGTTCACAGGTGGAGCCTGGATTTGAACTTAATGACAGTTCAAAACTGTTGACCCAAATGATATTTATTTTCTTTTTATTTGTTGTTGTTGTTACGAAATGATATTTAATCTCTGAAATAGTATATGCAAAAAAAGAAATTTTAGGACTCATAAAGGAAAAACAGAAGAGAAAGAAGGAAAAGAGATGCTAAATGTTTCTCTTTTTTCCCAGCTTGTAAATGCACTGAAAACAGTACCTACATTTGAAGTCCAGATTGTTGATTACAAGTATAGGTAAGTAATAGCCAATCTCAGCAGACACTGTCAACTTTTGCTTGGATGAGGTCAAGGGGGCTAGAAAGCATTTTTCCAGTGGGAGTCATTGGCATTTGTAGGCCCAGAAGGGACAAGTAGATCTCATAAATGAATGAAATGGGCAGGTGAGGGCCCTGGGAACAAGGGCAGTTACTCTTTTTCTTTCTGGGGCCTGATGTTGGGACTCCATCTCCTTATTCAAAAGAAGTGATGAATTCAGATTTTCATTTAAAATTTCAGAAATTTTTTGTTTGTTTGTTTGTTTGTTTTTGAGACAGAGTCTTGCTCCGTCGCCCAGGCTGGAGTGCAGTGGTGCCACCTCGGCTCACTGTAACCTCCACCTCCTGGGTTCAAGTATTTCTTCTGCCTCTGCCTCCCGAGTAACTGGGACTACAGGCATGTGCCACCATGTCCGGCTAATTTTTATATTTTCAGTATGGATGAGGTTTCACCATGTTAGCCAGGCTGGTCTTGAAGTCCTGACCTCAAGTGATCCGCCCACCTCTGCCTCCCAAAGTGCTGCGATTACAGGCATGAGCCACCACACTCGGCCTAAAATTTCATAATTTTAAAAAATTAGCAGATTGGATACGGTGGCTCATGCCTGTAATCCTAGCATTTTGGAGGCCGAGAAGGGCAGATTGCCTGAGCTCAGGAGTTGGAAACCAGCTTGGGCAACATGGTGAAACCCATCTCTACTAAAAAATACAAAAAATGAGCCGGCTGTGGCAGCATGTGCCTGTAGTCTCAGCTATTCAGGATGCTGAGGCAGGAGAATGGCTTGAACCCGGGAGGTGGAAGTTGCAGTGAGCTGACATCGCACCATTGCACTCCAGCCTGTGTGACAGTACGAGACTCCGTCTCCAAAAAATAAAAAATTTAGAAAAAGGGCAACTAGTTCAAAATTTACAGATGTTATAAACCTAATTTGCCCTGCCTGCTGCCAGATTTCAACATCTGACTTAAAATTATTTATATGGGGATAATTTGAGGGTCAGAATAACATGAAATTTTAAAAAATGTTATGAAATATTTACATTTCTTTTAAAACTCTTAATACAACTAAAAGACTTAGAAAGACAGAATATGTCTATTATTCACAGTTTAGGTAATTCCTGTTGCTAGAATTACATCTTACTGGTAAAAGCAGTACATGTTTCTGGTTGAAAAAGTCAAGCAGTATAGAAAAGATCAAAAGGAAAAGTGAAAACTTTTGTCTCCACGTCCACCTGCAATCACAGCTGTGTTTCCCAAATCTAACACTATGAAGACTTTCCAGTTAAAAGAAGTACACGTCCCAGCATGTGGGTATCTAATATAGATACACTTAATTTCAGAGAATGTAAGCATGGGAGCTTTGCACTTCATTCATCATACATTAGTTCATTTGTGCAGTAAATCTCTACTGGGGACCCATGAGCTGGTTGCCAGTCTCAGCAGTAGGAATCCCATCCCATTATGGCGGATGGCATAGCCCTGGTCTTGAGGATCTCAGACACTGAATAGAGATAAATAGCAATCGTAAAAACAGCTATTATTTATCTCATCTCATGCTTTCAACAGTCTTCTGAGTTGGCCCATCCAGTCCCATTTTACAGATTATACTCTGCAGTGCTGAAGAAATGTTGTGTCAGTGTTGCTTGAAGAAATGAGTGAGCCAAGATGGGGCCCCCACATCAGTCCCAAAACCATTCACTGAGATGAGGCTGGGAAGAAATGGAAGGAACTGGGGAGGGCACCTCTGAGGTTGTATCATTGACTGGCTTTTAAGGATATGTTGTAGTTTCTCAGATAAGCAAGAATGACAATGAATTCGTATCTTGCCAGTCTGCGGGAAATATTAGTAACATGTTAGCATGGGGATTGGTGAGTGCTGACCACAGGCGTTTCCACAACTGGCAGCTCCAGGGGTATGTTCATCTGGGTGAATGGCTGTCCTTCCCTTGGCACCAGTTCACATTCCTGGAGAAACTGAGGCACATGTTCTTATTGAGATACATATACGCATGGAGCTGTCTTCCTTTTCCTCTGCGGAGTTTTGTTATTAGCTGGTGTAAAAGGGAATTCACCTTCCCTTCTTAGATCCAAAATAATCTTGATCATTTCTTTTTCTTTACTTTGGGTAAAATGGGGCTGGGAGATCTCATTTCTTTCTGTTTATTCAGAGTGTCACCCTTATTCCAACATTTCTCCCTAGCCTCACCTCAGTGAACTGTTTGGGGACTGATTTTTGGTTCAAGGGTTACACACTTATTAGTGTCTTGGGTTTAGAGAACACTTGTACAGTCCTAACATGCATAAAATTGCGTATTTGTCTGTTCCAAAGGCAGGATAATGCCTTGATGGTATCTGAGATAATTTTGGATGTACCCAGCTGGCATTAAAAAACTTAAATCACACAAGGAGAAATTTTTCTTTTTGAGAAGTCCTTATATTATCCTAAGGAAATAGTTTTTAATTTAGTGCTAGCGTGTCATAACATCTCTTTAACACTTGCCAATTTCTCTTTTTCTTGAAGAAAGAGCAGGCCTCAGGCTCTGAGCTTTGTCTTGCGATAGTATCTATCTCGATTTGAACACTACTTAGTTTGATTGTGTCAATTTTTACAATTTTGTTAATGTCATATGTCACTGATTTTCCATTTAAGACAGATGTTAAAGTTTCCTTTAAAACTAAATATGCTTAAACCTAAAAGGATAGGTGAGCTTACTTAGAAAATATGTTAAATTATTAAGAAATTTATTAATTACTAGAGAGCACTTGAAATTGGCAAAAATGCTTCTAAAAATGGAATGTGGTTTAAAATGGGCAATACACTTTTATAAATATCCTTACTGTGAATCATGAACTAACTCAACCTGATACTTCTCCCTTCTCCCCATCTCTCTCGTGTTACTCTGTATGTTCACAGAGAACTTGGGTTTTTGGATCAACTGAGGATCACACACAACTCAGACATATTTATTGGAATGCATGGAGCTGGTCTGACCCATTTACTTTTCCTTCCAGACTGGGCTGCTGTATTTGAACTGTAAGTGTTTGGAGGCAGTTTTACATTGAAGCAACTGATAATGCTTTTTATGCATGCTAAGGCTTTCATGCTGAGCATCAAAAGGCTTAATATTTAATCATTCAAAAACAGAAGTCACATCATATAGACATCTGGAAAGAAAAAAGGCCTGAAGCTAAAAATACAAAGTCCATAGCCTGCCATTGCGCTTAGTAAGCCAATTACCCCTTCATCTTCCCATCCCCAGCATGATACGGAAGATGTGAATCTGTGGTTTCCTTATTCTGAGTTTGTTCCTGCATACCTCCCAAACTCTGAGCGTCTTCTTGCAAACAGTGTAGTTATTGTGTTAAAAGAAAGCATTTATGGCTCATGCACAACATAGCTCCAAAACACAAGCCAATCACTTCACTTAGTGCTTGCTGATCCCATACACAGGGAAACTGAGGCCCTTGGGTGCTAGTGACTTGCCCAGGGCATGCTTTTAACTCAGTGGTTCGTTTATGGAGACATGGCCTTCCCTCTCATAATAATTCTGCTATTGACACTGTGTTCCATTTTAGTTCTTGAGACACTAATAGCAGTTACTGTTACCTGTTTCCCCCCATTATGCTAAATATCTGGATTCTATGGTTTCATTTGAAAAATGATTTGACTCTGTATTTATATAGGAGGCTATTTAGGAAAAAAAGTTGTCATGAACTTCCAATGCCCTGCAAAACATTTCAAAAATATATATGATATATGTAGAGAAATAGCCAGATAATGGATTCTGTCTCTGTCATTTCTCCTATAGAGAGAGAAGGAAGGATGGAAAAAAGGAGAGAGAAGGGAGAGAAATGTAACTGAGAAAACTCAAGCCTTAGAGTCTAATGGACCTGGGTTCTACTTTTGCATCCTTCACTATTTAGTTATATGACCTTGGAAGTGTTACCTATCCCCCTTGCCACTTAAATACATTTGAAGACAGGTATTATAAGGTGATGTCAAGTTCATAGGCAGCAGGCCCTACTGAACAAGGTCAGTTCTTTCCATTCCATGACCCTATTTTGTTTTTTAAAAGTTAAGTTCATTTAGTTCAGGGAATATTTTTACTTTCTCTTCCTCAGTCTTGTTTACTATCTTCCTCAGTCTTGTTTACAACCTTTTGCAAGGACATATTTGGGAGCTGCATTTTATTTTCACAGAGAGTTGTTGATTTGGCAGAAACCTTGGACAAAAGCCTCATGTTGTGACACCCTTGTGTCCTTAGGTACAACTGTGAAGATGAACGCTGTTACTTAGACTTGGCCAGGCTGAGAGGCATTCACTACATCACTTGGCAAAGGCAGAACAAAGTCTTTCCTCAGGATAAGGTAAAGTTCAATCACAAAACTTACCTTGCTTCATTTTTAATTGGTTTAAAGTATCCAATTATTGATATGAAAAACAGTTATTGAACTTGAGTGCTGCAAAGATAAACTGTTCTCTGGAATACTGAATTGTTTTATTTTATATTTGCAAATAGGAGAAAAGGGGGAATTAAGCAACCTGTATCTTTAATGTTGTACAGGCAGCTTCGTGAAATTTGAGCTTAGAAAAATCTATTAGATTATATATAGAGAGGGGATCAAGAAGCAACAGCCCTGTGGGCAAATCCAGCCCATGACATGTTTTTGTAAAGAAAGCACAGTCATGCCTGTCTGTTTATGCGCTGTCTCTAGTTGTTCGTGCACTTCAGTGACAGAGTGGAGTAACTGTGACTGAGACCTTAGAGTCAGCAGAGCTGAAAATATTTATCTTCTGGCCCTTAACAGGAAAAGTTTGCTGGTCTCTGATGTAGAACATAAATTAGTTGCCTTAGCCAAAGTAACATAATTTTCTTGCTGTAGAGAAAACCATGCCCTTAGTGAGTTATGGATTCGTGTTTTGGTTTGTTTTCGCAGGGCCACCATCCAACCCTGGGGGAGCACCCGAAGTTCACCAACTACTCTTTCGATGTAGAAGAATTTATGTATCTTGTCCTTCAGGCTGCAGACCACGTATTGCAACACCCAAAGTGGCCATTTAAGAAGAAACGTGATGAGCTATAAATATGTTGAGTCTGTTTGCAAAAAGAGAGTGTTTAAACACTCCAGCACCCAGACTTAGAATTAAATCAGTAAAGCAATCTGTTATTTCCTATACCCGAATTACCTTTTCTATGCCAAAACATACCTTCAGGATATTGTTATGTGTTTTGTAGACGTTAAGTGTTTCATGTGGTTTTTGTGTCATTGCTATTTATCAATAGCAATAATTTTGCACTGAAATCTTTTTATAGTTCAAAAATTGAGCATGGACTCCCTGGTACACTTTACCTTTCTTTCTTTTTGTTTTTCTGAAACAGAAAAAAAAAACCCTAATAGATACATATAACCTAATAGATTTTTCTAAGCCCAAATTTCATGAAGCTGACTTTATAACGTTAAAGATATAGGTTGCTTAACTCCAGGCTGGAGTGCAGTGGTATGATCTCAGTTTGTGCAACCTCCACCTCCCAGGTTCAAGCGATTCTTTTGCCTCAGCCACCTGAGTAGCTGGGATTACAGCCTGCACCACCACACCTGGCTAATTTTTTTTTTTTTTTTTTTTGAGACACAGTTTCACTCTATCACCCAGGCTGGACTGCAGTGGCATGATCTCAGCTCACTGCAACCTCTGCCTTCTGGGTTCAAGTGATTCTTGTGCCTCAGCCTCCCAAGTAGGTGGGATTAGAGGCGTGTACCACCACGCCCGGTTAATTTTTGTGTTTTTGATAGAGACGGGGTTTTACCATGTTGGCCAGGCTGGTCTTGAACTCTGGGTTCAAGAAATCCTCTCACCTTGGCCTCCCAAAGTGCTGGGATTACAGGTGTGAGTCACCACGCATGGCCCTGAACTTTCTCTTTTTACGGATACCAAAGTTTTCAACTTTTTCAGCTTTAGAATTTGTAAATATTTTTGTGGAGTATCATATGACTGTAATTCCAGAGTGTTCCAACTTGTTTATGATATATTTGGGTAAATTTACAACTCTTCTTTTATTTGCCATAATCTGGTTATAACACTGTTTGTAGTAGGAAAGGAAAACATGCAACACACACACACGCGCGCGCACACACACACACACACACACACACGCAGAGTTGTGATTCTCAGTACCAAGCTATAGGACCATGTTATATAGATCAGTTTAGTCACCTCCAGTTTATATGCATCAAGAACCTGAATAAATCATGCCACTATATTAATTTATATTTACATGTTTCATATTCAAATCATGTTTTCCTAAAATGTAGCAACTATATGTGGTAAAAGAAAATTAGAATATTCTGTAGGACTGTTTTGCATACCTTCTATCTGGTTTCCACTGATTCCTCCTTAGCCATGGAGTGCATTTGTGATTAATTTGTATATGAAATAGTGGTTTCCATTTTATGTGAGTATTTGTAACTGCATATACCAGTGTGTGTGCATCTACCTCTGTCAGCATCAAAGTATTCTAGTCTTTAATTTCAAAAACTTCAAATTAGCCTCATGAGGATAATTTTTCTCTATAAAAAAGTAAGACCAAGAAAAAACAAACTACAGATGTGTGACATTCAATCAAAGTGAAAAGCCACAAGAAAGTGTCGTTGATTAAAAAGAATATCTGGAATGTAGCCCTACTCTTTGAATGGGATTCATTTCTTACTGCTTATGAACTTTCAATTTAGTAGTCAGAAACCGTGGATTTATTTTACTGTACAATGTGAAGTTTACATTTTATTAACACTTGAGTAGTCTAATTTAGAGACTAGTTCTATTTTTTAAAATAGTGGGGTAGCAAATTACAGAATAGCTAAATAATTTTTTTAAAACATTTTACAGTTGTAAAAAATATGCATCAGAAAAATGACACACAAAACAAAATATCTGGACCTTTACAGAAGATGTTTGCTGACCCCCATTTTAAAGGATTTGAATAGTCTTCTAGAATTGAGGAATATTTATTAAAGTACCTGTAAAGAAAATAGTGAATCACTGTAGCAATAGCTTTGATTCAGATCTTAAAATCGTATAAAAAGAATTACATGTTACAGATTTTTAAATGACAGGTATTGCAAGGTTTTTTTTTGTGCAAAATACTGAGTAACCACTGGGAAAATATTTCAGATGAAAGGAATGACAAAAGCATGTTGTACTTCGCGTCAGCAAGGCATTGACTTCTGAAAAAATGCTCTGAAAAAAAGGTTTCACCGTTTGTCTTCTTACCTCATTTTAAGAAGCGTGTGGAAATGGGATGCTGTAGAGTAGTGAGAATTTCAGAAATTGAGAACAATTTCGAAATAAAATGCTGTATTTGAATATTTTGCATTTAAAGAGAATACATTTTATATAAACAGGAAAATACATTTGACACTTTATGGAATTAACTTTCATGAGACTTTTTGTGGGAACAGAAGTTCTTCACCTTATAAAATGTAAAGATTGCTCTTTTTATTAAGTCTTTAACAGGGATGCATTTCATTGTATGTTTTGGGTATGGCTTTGGAATAAATCGTTTTATATCTTATTTGAATATCAGAACCATTGGTAAGGTTTTCTGTGTCTGAATGTTTCTGTGCTTCCTTTTTGGCAATCTGGTAGCTCTTAGATTATAAAAATTAAGTACCTCTCTGGTGAAGAATTCAGTTTGATCAAAAATTATACCTTTTATTTAGCAGTTTATTACATGATGCCTCTATAAATGGTACATTGTATAATCATTACCAAAATGACATGAGAATTGTGGTTCCTGTTTTTCATGTGAAGAATGCTTCCCTAAAGATCACAAGCCTTCTGGTTCTACATCCACAGTCTTCCATTTGTTTAGGGAAGTCTTCCATTCCACTTTAGGGAAGTTATGGGACTTCCCTAAAGATCAAAAGCCTTCTGATTCCACGTTCACAGTCTTCCATTCATTTATTTACTTGTTCATTCAATAAATATTGACTGAGCTGCAACTTTGTATCAGTTACTATTCTAAGTTCTGGGAATATAGCAAAGAAACGACTAGATAAAAGTCATTGCCCTCATGGAGCTTACATTCTGGTGGCGACAGACATTAACATAAATAAGATGTACAGTGTGCCAGATTCTGATACATGCTATGGAGAAACCAAAGAGGGATATGGAGTCTGGGGTTAGGTGGAGTCCTGCACACTTAAGTAGGGGGTCAGGGAAGTCTTCATTGACTGAAGACTAGAAGGAGATGAGGGATGGAGTTATGCAGACAACTGGAAAAGGAGCATTCCAGGAAGCTAGAAGAGCACGTGCAAAGGCCCCAAGGCAGGAGCATGCCTGGTATGTTTGAGGAACAGCAAGGAAGCCAGTGTCGCTGGTGTGATCAAGGGCAGAGGAGTAGGAGGCGAAGTCAAGCAATAATGCAACAAGGGTGTAGATGGCACGGTTCTGATGAGATGGAAGCCATTGAAGGGATCTGAGTAAAGGGGTAAAGACCTGCCTTATCTCATAACAGCTGTTATGCTGAGAATATGGTGTGGAGGGATGGCTTAGGAAAACAGACTCTGGGATGGAGATTTGAATGCAGATAGTTTTTTGCGGGGGAAGGTTCTCACAATACCTGTGAGGATGTAAGGGGTCCAGGCTTGGGCAGAGGGAGAAATAGAGGGGCAATGTCAGGTGAGGCCTCAGTGGGGTGCTGTAGAGCTGGTGTGGTCCTTCAGTGAGGTCCCCAGATGAGGCAAGAAATGCACATAACAAGTTCAAATAGGGGCCATCCCAGGGAAGGGTGGGGCCTTAGCAAGGCCACTCCCTTCATTTGAGGGCAAGGCCTGGTGAGGAGCTCAGCTGTGAACCATCAGCGGCCACATTTCAAGCAATCTGGGGACTGAGTGCTCCAGTCTGGAGGGGAGCTCAGCAGGTGAGGTGGTGCCAAGGTGGTGCATTTAGCTTGTCCTACTCTCCCTCCTGCTTCCTGTCAACTGGAAGTTGCATCTAAAATCTCCTTAAGATTCAGATTTAATGTCTATTTTTAAAGAATACTTACAGTTTGTACTGTGTACTTCACATGGTAGAAGTCTAGGGGAGGGGTCAGCACACTGTACAGGGCTGATAGTGAATATTTTAGGCTTTGTGGGCCACATATGGTCTCTGTTGCGTGTTATTATTTGTTGCCCTCCTCCTGCAGTCTTTTAGAAATGTAAAAACCATTCTTCTAAGATGTTTAAATAGAGGTTAAGGAACTTGGCCAAAGTCACACAGTCAGTAGCAGAAGGATTGGACATAGGGCTTTCTTGGTGAAGGAATTTTGAGTTAGATAGGGATGTTTACATGTAATGGAGGAAGGAAGGAGGTCGAGGAGGAAAGAAAGGGAGGAAGGAAGGAAGGGAGGAAGGGAAGAAGGAAGGGAAAGATAAGGGAGAAATTAGTTGGGGGATATAGAACATGGAGAAAACAGTCCTGTAGTTGGGCCTTTTCTTGCCGCTACAAAATGAATTTTTTGTTTTGTTTCTTAGTTTGTTTTCAGACAGGTCTCCCTCTGTCACCCAGGCCGGAGTGCAGCAGCGCAATCATAGGTCACTCTTGGCCTCAAGTGATCTTCCTGCCTCAGCTTCCTAAGTAGCTGGGACTACAGGCATGCACCACCAGGCCTGGATAATTTTTCATATTTTGTTGAGATGGGATCTCACTATGTTGCCCAGGCTGGTCTCAAACTCTGAGCTTAAGAGATCCTCTGGTCTCAGCCTCCCACAATGCTTGGATTACAGGTGTGAGCCACCACTCTTGGCCCAAAATAGTTATTTTTTGAAACCTAGTCAGTAGAGAGAAAATATGGAAAATACTTTTTCTAAACTAGGAACATATACACAAATCAACTCAGGTATGATTGCCCTGGAGAAAGCAATTGTTTAAAATAACCTGCTCCCAAGCAAGGGCTGTTGCCAGAATATTTTAATACCTTTGTTCTCTTTCAGCTTACTGGGCCATGTCAAAAGATGTTATAACTGTTCTTGTCAAAACAGAAGTGGGTTAAAGCAGTTTGCTCACATATTCTTTCTCGCTGGCTGTGTGCCCTCGCCTTGGCTGGTAGTGCACAGGACCACAAGGTGGCAGTCAAGCCCTTCCAAATGGCCTCTTGGGTGGTCTGAAGCCCGATGTCTGAATTTCATTGTAGATTCCAGGCACCTGAGTGTTAGGAGTAAGGCCTTTCTTCTGAGTGTGATGGATTTTGTTATTCCTGATTTGAGGGAATGTGGGAAAATGATCACGGACGGCTTTCAGGTTTAAGTGTGGAATTGCTTAGCTGCCGCCAATAGCTGGATCCTGTATAATATCTCCTGATCATCTTGTGGGAAGAGTGCTTGGTTCTCAGAAGATGATTTCTAGTGACAGAAGCTGCTTAGGGGAATGCATTCTTTTTGACTTGGTAGATAATTTGATGAGGACTCTAGTTCTATTTAGGATCTATAGCTGGCACATGAACTCTTCAATTCTTCAGACCAAATTTATGTTGGTTTTCTAGGTTATATTTTTTTACTTGTAGATTGGTGGTAATATACATTAGGCAGGGTTCCTATAAGGATAAATTAAGAGAAAAATGTCACACTTACCTAGTGCCTGGCACAAAACATGTTTAGTAAATGCTATTATTGCGCTATTACACATGGAGTTATTATTTAAGGGTCTAATACCTGGGAAGCATTTAAATTCTGATCTCCAGACCTCTCCTCAGACCAAGTAAATCAGAATCCCTAGCGGCACAGTCTGGCTGACTATATTTTGTTAAATGTTCCCAGGTGGTTCTGATGTACAGGGGTTGGGAACTGCTGTTCTGGAGACACTGATGAAGCTGGTGGCAGTAGACAGTTCATGAGGTCTAAGCCAGAATTTGCCAAAGTATCTTCCACTGAGTGTCCATAAGATGTTCCATAAAAAATAGGTTACAGCCGGGCATGGTGGCTCACGCCTGTAATCCCAGCACTTTGGGAGGCTGAGGCGGGCTGATCACGAGGTCAAGAGTTCGAGACCATCCTGGCCAACATAAGGAAACCCCGTCTCTACTAAAAATATAAAAATTAGCTGGGCATGGTGGCATGCACCTGTAGTCCCAACCACTCGGGAGGCTGAGGCAGGAAAATCGCTTGAACTCAGGAGGCAGAGGTTTCAGTGAGCCAAGATCCCGCCACTGCACTGCGTGCAAGTTTATTTGACCATGGAATCTTTTCTTCAAGAGGTATGAGGATTGGTGTTGCAAGAATCCCACTCCAGGCAGGCTACCCTAAGCATTTGCCATGGCTAAAGCCCCCTTCTGGGGAAAGGGGGCCCAGGCAGTGCCTTCACCATGCAGTTGTTCTGGTCAGTTGTATCTTATTTGTTGAGTTAAATCAACTGTGCTACCTGGTCCTTGTTAATTGGACCAGGAATCAACAGCTGAGCCAAAGTCTATTCAATCAAGAGGCTGCGAGATAAATGGTAAATAAATGACCCATCCAGAGCCATTCTGCTGGGGACATTTGAAGGTGAGATACAAAGAGAATGCCAAAGTTCCTGGGACAAAGACACCAGATCTGAGCTATTGGGGCTCCTCCTGTATGGGGTACAATTATGAGTCACTTTCCAGTTATCCATGAAGCCACTAGTACATTTAGGTTATGGATTGGATCAGCTCATCCTTACAATCTGGAAGAACTTCACTGCTACAGCAACGCCAACACTGCGTATTATCCCCATACTATGCCATGGAGATGCAAGCAAACTGAGGTTGAGGGACTTGGACTTTTGTTGTCTTACTCCAAGTTGAATGCCAGCCAGTTACATCACTGTGTTGTTTCCCCTGAAGCTGAGATCATTCAATCAGCAGAACAAGAGTAGGTAAAAAGTAATTGTAGTTTTCAGAGAAATCTGGAAAGTAAAGGGCAAGGACACAATTCAGTTGAAGTGTCTCCTGTCTTGGGTGGAAATCCAAGTTGAGCACAGTGTTAAGTAAAGGTGCCAGCAAAATCAGGCCAGTTTGATATAAGGCCATTGGAGGAGGAATCAGCAGGTAGGGGATGAAGTTAAAGGTGACTGTTGCAAGTCCCAGAAGAAAACCCGAAGTTAAAGTGGTATAGACATGTAAATAAAGCAGGTGACAGGTGAAATGAGAGTAGTACTGGGAACACATTGAACAGATCTAAGGCGAGGCAGGGAAATGCCAGGATTAACATTTGAAAGCCAGCTAAAAGAAGGCAGGATGAGGAGGAAAATGGAAAAACTAAGGAAACAAGTCAACATCTTCCATAGCAACCTTTCACTTAAGGCGCGTGGAAAATGGGGAGAAAAGAAAGCAAGTACTTATTCAGAGCAAGGGCAATTCTACATCGATGGAAAAATGTGAATCCTCTAGAAAAATACCTTTGTCTACGTATCATTTTTCAAATATTCCAGTGATATTCAGCAATGTGCTGGGAGAGAGTTGACACATGAGGCTTTTAGAAGTGTTTATGGTTCACCTTGCAGAAATGAGACTGAGAGGTTTTCCTCCTCCGGTTGCTACAACTGCTTTTCTGCAAAATTAAAAGATGTGATGATGGAGCATCTCATAGTATATCCTCACCAGATTCTGAGATGGAATTTTGGTTTTCCCTGTCAGGTATCTCTATGCAAATAAATCGCCTTCAGAAATCGCTTTATTAGTCTATGATATTTACTTTTTACTAGATTATATGTTACTGGAGAGTCTTGCTTTTGCAATTCAGATAGCAGTCTGTTGGAAAGAAGAGGTTTATGGTAGAAGCTACATGGTGCAAGCAATAAATCTAGAGGACAAGGGGATAAAAGTCATACCCAGAGAAAGGTGCCCATTCTTTGATGGTTTTGCTTTTAAAGTAGTGAAAAGGGCCGGGCGCGGTGGCTCACGCCTGTAATCCCAGCACTTTGGGAGGCCGAGGCGGGCGGATCACAAGGTCAGGAGATCGAGACCACAGTGAAACCCCGTCTCTACTAAAAATACAAAAAATTAGCCGGGCGCGGTGGCGGGCGCCTGTAGTCCCAGCTACTCAGGAGGCTGAGGCAGGAGAATGGCGTGAACCCAGGAGGCGGAGCTTGCAGTGAGCCGAGATCGCGCCACTGCACTCCAGCCTGGGCAACAGCGTGAGACTCCGTCTCAAAAAAAATAAAAAAAATAAAAAATAAATAAATAAAGTAGTGAAAAGAGCCCATAGCTGGGAAATATGCTCTCCTTCTCTTTGTCTTTCTTCTCCTTCTTCTTCCTTTCTTCCTCCTCCTTCTTTTTAATTTTAATAGCATTTAAAAGTCTGTAGTGTAAAAGTCTGCTTTCCTGTTGAAACTTAATAGCACCCGTCAGCCAGGAATCCTGTAGAAATGACTTGACTAGTTGCTTCTTGGGTAACAGCGTCTTGTCCAAGTGAAGACCCGTGTGGTAAGACATCATAGCAGATTTTGGACTTACTCCGTTAGGATCTGTGCCTGACCCTTGGAAGAGAACCCAAATTAGCCTGAAGATAACACCCGCTCCGCCCATTGAGACATCTTGACATCCACCGACAGTCTTCCGTAAGGTAGTGATGTTTGGCAAGTGCATGCAGACAACATCTTGACAGAAATTAGAGGGGTTTTGCAGACTCATGAGGAGCGGCAGTGTGGGAGACGGGTGAAAATATAGGCTCTGGCCTCAAACGGGCCCCGTGCTGCTACTTTTTACAGGTGTACCTAAGGCAAACCACTTAAGCTCACTGAGCCTCAGTTTTCTCATCTGTAATTAGAGGGTATTAAGGGGCCCAATCTCATCAGGTGGTTGTGAGGAGCTGTTTGGTCATTCCAGGTATGAGGCACTCTGCTGAGAACACGATGGTAAGGAATAGGGGAGACTGATATTAGTTAGATAATCACACAAGTGGGGGTATGTGAGGAAAAAGGGAGAGAAGTGCCCTGAAGGGAAGGAACATGTTGCTAAAAGGAAAACCTCAGCCACATTAAATGTAACAGAGTTTAATTGAGCAAAGGACGTTCGGGAATCAGGCAGTCTCCGGAGCCAGAGCAGGCTCAGACAGACTCCAGTGCAGCCACACGGTGGAAGATTTATGGACAGAAAAAGGAAGGTGATAGACAGAAAGCCGAAGTGAGGTAAAGAAACAGCCAGATTAGTTACAGCCTGGTGTTTTTCTTGTTTTAACATGGTTGGCCTCCTTCGATTGCCCCTGTGATTGGCACAAGAGTAGGCTACAATCTGTTTACACCTCCATCTAGAATACAGTTTCCTGTGTACATAGAAACTTTTAGGCCGAACTTTAAATATGTGAGAAGGCAGCTTTAGACTAAAGTTTTTTTGAGACAGGGTCTCCCTGTGTCAGCCAGACTGGAGAACAGTGGCACGATCACTGCTCAGTGAAGCCTCTACCTCCTGGGCTCACATGATCTCCCATCTCAGTCTCCCAAGTAGCTGGGACTACAGGCATGTGCCACCATGCCCAGCTAATTTGTTTTCTGTTTTTAGTGGAGATGTGGTTTCACCATGTTGCCCAGGCTGGTTTGAACTCCTGGATTCAACCCATCTGCTTGCCTCGGCCTCCCAAAGTGCTGGGATTACAAGTGTGAGCCATCATGCCCTGTCTAGGCTAAACTCAACAATGTTCCTGACCAAGAGAAACACTTTATACTGAGGGGTAGAGCAGTCAGGGGATCTTCTTCCCAGGGAAATGTAAGAAAGCACACTTAATGCCTGGAACCTGGCAAGTTCTCAATAAACAGCAAGGTGGCAGGGAGAGGAGGAAGAGGAGGAAGAAGATGCAGACATATAGGAAGCCAAGGCCATGTGCCCATATACCCCAGAGAAAGCTTTGTGTAGGTGCCAAACTTTAATCTGAGATGCCATGATGCCAATGGCCACTGAGGTCTACAACCCCAGAATGCTTGGCCCTGTGATGAGTTGACAGTCTGAGATGTAGACCCTCAGTGAGAAGGGTGAGACCAGATGGCAAATGATGCCCCCTGGGAAAACTGGCAGATGCTTCAGGGCTGCAGGATTGGAACTCGCCTTGCGGTAATTTTATCAACATCATCTGAGAACTTCACTAACTAAAAAGGCCCTGTCTGCCAACCTTCCTCCCCAGGCCTTAGCATTCTCAGCTTTTCAGTGAGGAGTTTGGACATGTTATCTGAGCTCTAGCTATCTAGTCTAGACTTCTGCTCATCAAGTCTATGATGAAATGACAAATTAAATGTGGATATATACAAATATATGCACACAGGTAAACTCATGTTATATAAAATAGCCACTTGGTGGTTCTGATGGAAAAATGGTTGTTCTGTGCCTTATCCTAAAGTCTTTATACAAAATGCATGTGTTCTTAATCCTGTGTTAGTGGGGGGATTATTCATCTGCTTGTATTGAGAGATGGGCTGAGACAGAAAGAAATACTCACATAATCCAGTGTTTTCAATTATAGTAGGAAAATGCCTACCAGGAGTGGGGAAACGAAAGCTGTCTTTTTTTTTTTTTTTTGAAATAACAAAATTAAGAAAATTAATTTCTGCTTGGTGGAGGGGGAGGGGAACTCCTGAAGCAGGTGTTATTATGATAATACTCATTACTCAGGTGAATGTGGTAGAGAAGACCCCTACCTAGAAACCACAGAAGGCCCTACCTGGAAACCAGAGTCTTTATAATAATAATAATAATTATTGTTATACTTTAAGTTCTAGGGTACATGTGCACAATGTGCAGGTTTGTTACATAGGTATACATGTGCCATGTTGGTTTGCTGCACCCATTAACTCCTCATTTACATTAGGTATTTCTCCTAATGCTATCCCTCCCCCGGTCCCCACTCCATGACAGGCCCTGGTGTCTGATGTTCCCCACCCTGTGTGCAAGTGTTCTCATTGTTCAGTTCCCATCTGTGAGTGAGAACATGCGGTGTTTGGTTTTCTGTCCTTGTGATACTTTGCTCAGAATGATGGTCTCCAGCTGCATCCATGTCCCTACAAAGGACATGAACTCATTGTTTTTTATGGCTGCATAGTATTCTATGGTTTACATGTGCCACATTTTCTTAATTCAGTCTACCATTGATGGACATTTGGGTTGGTTCCAAGTCTTTGCTATTGTGAATAGTACCGCAATAAACATACGTGTGCGTGTATCTTTATAGCAGCATGATTTATAATCCTTTGGGTATACACCCAGTAATGGGATGGCTGGCTCAAATGGTATTTCTAGTTCTAGATCCTTGAGGAATCACCACACAATGGTTGAACTAGTTTACAGTCCCACCAACAGTGTAAAAGCATTCCTATTTCTCCGCATCCTCTCCAGCATTTGTTGTTTCCTGACTTTTTAATGATCCCCATTCTAACTGGTGTGAGATGGTATCTCATTGTGGTTTTGATTTGCATTTCTCTGATGACCAATGATGATGAGCATTTTTTCATGTGTCTGTTGGCTGCATAAATGTCTTCTTTTGAGAAGTGTCTGTTCATATTCTTTGCCCACTTTTTGATGGGGTTGTTTGTTTTTTTTCTTGTAAATTTGTTTAAGTTCTTTGTCGATTCTGGATATTAGCCCTTTGTCAGATGGGTAGATTGCAAACATTTTCTCCCATTCTGTAGGTTGCCTGTTCACTCTGATGGTAGTTTCTTTTGCTGTGCAGAAGCTCTTTAGTTTAATTAGCTCCCATTTGTCTATCTTGGCTTTTGTTGCTATTGCTTTTGGTGTTTTAGTCATGAAGTCCTTGCCCATGCCTATGTCCTGAATGGTATTGCCTAGGGGAAACCAGAGTCTTAATGAAGGTCCAAGACTGCCTTTTAAATGCAGGAAAAAAAAGTTATTGACACAAATTGTAAGTGCCTAATGCATTAATGCCTAGCTCTGTGGATTGTGACTTCTGTCAGTATTAAGCATTTTGTAGCTCCAGCTCTTAATGTTACTAGGGGCTCCTGACAAGTTTGCTCAGTGGGTGTTACAGCCTTCAGGAGACTTTCCCTTGGCTACAATGGTTCAGATTTGGCCGACCCTGGAGATGCAGAGAAGGATGATCATGCTTTAGGAGCAGAGTATAACTTAGGTATGTGTATGTGACCTTTTCTAAGGGAAATGGCCCCATGGCTTTGATATGGGTACCTTCTTTTTGTCTTTCTTATCTCTGAGCCAGGGGAGCTGGGCTTGTGAGTTGAATGCATTAGTAGCAAATAGCTTCCAAGCCAGAAAAAATTCAAACCCCAAGCCTTTCCCAAGTAAAAAGGCAGAATGCTTGGATGGTGTTTTGTTGCAATTATGTCAAAATGTGAATGTGGAATTGTATTTTTTGTTTGTTTGTTTTTCTTTTTTAAGATGGGGTCTCATTCTGTTGCCCAGGCTGGAGTGCAGTGGCATGATCTTGGCTCACTGCAACCTCTGCCTCCTGGGCTGAAGCCATTCTTCCACCTCACCAGCTGGGAATACAACAGGCACAGGCTACCACGTCCAGCTAATTTTTTGTATTTTTGTTAGAGACGGGGTTTCACCACAGCTCAGGCCAGTCTTGAACTCCTGAGCTCAAGTGATCCACCTGCTTTGGCCTCCCAAAGTGCTGGGATTATAGGCATGAGCCACCAGCCCCCAGTTGGAATCATATATTTTTAATTATGAGGTGCTATCACATGCACCACAGTCACGTCCGACCTTAATGATACCTCTGACCTTGCCTCCATTCTTCCCTCCATCCCTAAACCACCATCCTCCTCTTCAGCAGTCCCTGAGCCTGCCCTCATCCTCCCAGCTTTACACACTATGGAAAGAACATTGATGTTATTCATCACCCCTGAAAAATGCTGCATGGAGCCCAAGAGTTACTTGCAATGGTGATGTCAATGGGAACAATTCATTATTCTATCAAGCACTTGGCATGTCAGTCAATGAAAAAATATGTGCTTTAGAACTGACAGCTCAAAATAGTCTTTTCAGCTATTGGCATGCCAAGATTTTGATGGTATAATGAATTATTCTTTAAACCTATCATTTCATCCTATCAATTTGGTCCTATAGTCTTTTTTGGGGGGAGGAAAAAGGGGGGGGAACTAAATTATAAAACTTATCTCAACTAGCAAGCAAAATAACTTTGTAACCTGGGAAGGAAAGACTAGAGGTGTGAGAAGTAGAATTAGAAAGAATGTTCCTCAGGGAAGAAATTGAGGTAAATATATATTACTATTCACATAAGTTTGGGAAATGTCCCTGATTTTTATGTGACTCTTGGGCATAAAACATAGTTTATTCTCATTGACTACCTGTAGAATTTTCATCCTCATTTTCCATAACAATGCACTGGAAAAATCAGAGACAATTTATTATTCTGTTTACATTGTTATGCAAGCTTGCTGAGCAATATAGTTCCTGATTATTTAGGACGTGCAGGTGTTTAGAGTAGTCTTGGATTGGACTTTGAGTTTGGTTGGAAGATCAATTTTTCCCAGTTAATCTCCATATGTAGATAACTTTTCCCACACTTGATGTATGGTTTTCTTACTCTCATGTGGCTAATTAATTCTGTTCATTCTCAAATCTGACCTCTTCAAAGATCTGCACCCATCTCTTCTCCCCTGAGTGTTTTGAGACCAGGGTGAGAAATTGGACAGCTTGCTGGCTTTATGGGGAGTGTTTAGCACGTTGGCATGCATTTTGGGTGACTTCTGAACATGGCACAAAGCATGTTTAGGTTTCAGCTGGTTGCTTTCATCCTAAAATGTCAGCTTTATTTCTAGGAACAGCAGCTGCCCCCTTTTTTTTTTTTCCTGAATATCTCCGCTGAAATGCTTGATGTAAATGGTTATTTTCATTCCTGTTAAATAATGCCTTGTTGCTACAGCAATGGTCATTTTAAATACCATCACAAAATAACAGCGACACCAATTTGTTCTCAGGATTGGGTCCTAATTGTTCACCCATTGTTTGAAAATAGAGAACTGCCTCATTAATCCACTGCAGAATATTAAGCATTTCATTAAAATATTGCCCAGAAAGGAGAGTTACTTCAAATCCCCTTCATGTGTCCTTCATAGCCAGCAATATTATCTATTCTGCATTTTTAACTATCAACCTGAAGAAAAATCTGGGCATCCATGACCTTTTAATTTGTGCTTCAAAGAAAACATTTCTTAATGTTATGTAATAAATCAATCATTACTTGCTTAATAATCTTAATGCATGTCTTTGAAGTCAGCAATCCACAAGAGAGGCTGGGATTTTTAAAAATTGACAACTCTCTGGTCATTTGATGTAAACTGTGTTTCATTGATTTGCTGTGAAACCGTACTTGATATTAGCTGCAGGTAAAGGCATGAGATCATGAAGAACAATGAAAAATGAAGAAAGACACACATACACACATATACACATTTTCATATAATTTCTGTAATGCATAGGAAATATGACGTTTTACTGCTTAAGTATTTGAAACGTGTCAGATAATACTAACTCCACTCTAAGTCCAACTTGTTTTTGTACTTACTATATGTATAAAATGGTTTGTATAATCTTGAAATGACAATTTGCAACTGTATTTTCTATGATTCTATAGATGCATTATTTAAGATGAAATTTGTCCAACTTCTTTCAATCATATTTTGTCTATTTACCTTGATTTCTTTTATCTGAAGACTTTTTCAATTTAGACATTTTTCATCGTACGAAGAACATCCTAGTTGCTTATTATTAATGCTCTGTTTATTAGACCAAAAAAAGAAGCCCTGGATTTTTATTTTATTTTTTAGAAGGCCTTCAGATAACGCAGTTGCAGATCCACTACTACTTTAATGACTAACTGCTGAATTATAGGTTTCCTGATTTGAAGTGTATTTAGAAAAAGCAACAAAATGCAATTAATCTGATAGTAATAGGAACGGAAGTTAATATTGGCCTGAAGCTAAATTGCTCATTGTAAACATCTAGCCTGAATAATTTACAATCACAAATGCTTACTTCTGGTTCCCAAAAATGTCCTCTCAGTTGCTGCCTGTACAACGCAGCTTGTCCCCATTCTTCAGAGAATTCTACCCAGACGTTACCAAGGTGTTGTCTTGGTCACTGTAACAGTGACAATGACTTTCTTTGCACTTTCCTGGATCCTTCTTCTCTGCAATGGAGAGCCCCGAATGGCATCTCAGGGAATGCCCTTGGTGAAGGGCATCTCAGCTCACAGGTTGCTTGCTATATGACCTTGGGCAAGACGTTGGACCCCCCACCTCCTGGGCCAGAGTTTAGGAAGACCTACCTTAAAATAGTTATGGTTAAGGATCAGCAAATAAAACCTGGCCTGTTACAGGAACTCCAGAAAGCTCTGGCACTCCAAAAAAGGGAGAGAAAAATGTGCTGCAATATTTCACTGGTTTGGTTGGAGCGGGGGCACATCTCACTTATATTCCCAGGCTCAACTTGGGAAATTATCACCAATTGCAGGCTGACTCTTCACTCCTCTCTGCTTCTTTCCCCATTACCTTTTCCATCATTTCTACTCAATAATTAATACGGAAAGGCTTTTCTTTATTGAAACAATGCTCCCAAAAGGTTTTTTACATCTTCTCTAGGTTGTTTCACTTGCCTTTTATCTGAACATTTGAAACACATTTAGACAGAATAGGTTTTATCTGTTATTTTTGTTCCTTTTTATTTCTTGTGTAGCTACTACTTGTAGTAGTATTCCATTATAGAAATATATGAAGATACTGCTAGAAAAAAATCACCTAAAGGATACCATATTTCTCAATCCAGACCTAAGCTGTGCGCACACTCTCCTCCACAACTCTCCCTTAAATACATACATTTTACACAAATTTTACACACATATGTGTAGGTAGAGATAATTTTTTTTCATGTGAGGCCATATATGTGTGGGTGTATTTGTGTATATATATAATATATATATTCATTAAATGCATATTTGTGGATAACCTGTTTACTAACAGGATTTAATGAATACTTCTCTAGTACCATACAATTATTTGCATCAGCATTTTAGAGTTCTGTGGATAATTCATTAAGCCAATCCCATATTGTTGGACAGTTAGACTCTTTCTATTTACTATTTAAAAAACAACTGGCTTCAATATCCTTGCATGAAAACCTTTGTGCATCTGTCCAGTTACTTCCTTAGGATAAATTCCTAGGTATGGCACTACTGGGTTCCAGGGCATGCACACTCTTAGAGATTTGATCACATATTGATAAATTTAATTCCATCCAGAAACGTGGCACTTTTTTTTTTTTTTTTTGAGAGATGGAGTCTCACTCTGTCACCTAAGTTGGAGTGCAGTGGCGTGATCTTAGCTTATTGCAACCTCTACCTCCTGGGTCCAAGTGATTCTCCTGCCTCAGCCTCCCGAGTAGCTGGGACAACAGGCATGCACCACCATGCCTGGCTAATTTTTGTATTTTTAGTAGAGACAGGGTTTCACCATGTTGGCCAGGCTGGTCTCAAACTCCTGACCTCAGGTGTTCTTCCCACCTCGGCCTCCCAAAGTGCTGGGATTACAGGCATGAGCCACTATGCCCGGCCAATGTGGCACTTTTAATCTAGCTCTCAGCATATATGTGAGCATCCAATTACCTGCTTTATTCACGGGATATTCTAAGTTGATGGACACAGAGCAGCAGAATAGCTTTTACACAAAACATTGTGCGAAATATGGGAAAGATTACACATATGGGATCAATCTTTGTTTCCCGTATTGAAACAATTCTAAGTACTCTGGTTAGCAAGGCAAGTTTCAACAATGATGTAAAAGACAAGGATCATGACTGAATAAAAAGTATATCTAGCTCTAGAGGGCTGGACCACACACCAGGAATTATTGTTTTTGATTGAATAGATCCAATAAAAGAGCAGTGGCGTACATTATTTAGACAGCTCAGTGGCTGTCACTTCTCAAACTAGGTTAAGTAAAAAAGGTTACACAGGTTAATTAAAAGATAACAACATGCAGTTGGACACAGTGCTTGGGTAATTGTTTCTTCCACTAAGATAAGTATGCAATGCATATTATGGAGGTTTAGAAAAAAATAAACTTGTGTGACAAAAATGGGACCTTTGTAGTTAGAGCTGGAGTGCTCTTCTTATATTAGATATTTATAACCTAGACACATAATGAAACATTTTCAAAATTATCTACAAACATTGAATAGCGATACTGATCAGTGGACTTGGATAGTTTCTAATTGTATAAAAAAGATGACATTAAAAAACCTTTTAAGGGGCCAGGCACAGTGGATTGCACTTGTAATCCCAACACTTTGGGAGGCCAAAGTGGGCAGATTGCTTGAGCCCAGGAGTTCGAGACCAGCCTGGGCAACCTTGCAAAACCCCATCTCTACAAAAAATACAAAAAAATTAGCCAGGCATATTGGCATGTCTATAGTTCCAGCCACTCAGGAGGCTGAGCAGTGGGGATCCACGGGCCCAAGAAGTCAAGGCTGCACTGAGCCATGATTGCGCCACTGCACTCCAGCCTGGGTGACAGAACGAGACCCTGTCTCAAAACAAGACAAAACAAAAAATCCCAAAACCTTTTTATATGGTTAGCTTCCAAGATACACAAAAGTAAGGTGAATAGTACAATGGGCGCCCACATACCCGTCACTCACTCACAAGTCATCGATATAGTGGTCAATTATTTTATCTATACCCCACTCCCTCCTGCACTGGAATATTTTGAAGCAAATTCTCAATGTCATATCATTTTATTCATAAATATTTTACTGTATAAAAAGGTGATTTTGACAGATTGATCCCAGTTTAGTTTTCTGATCCAGCCTTATCAGAATATCTTTGTAAAACATGATTAATTATAGAACCTCAGAAAAATCATTTGATTTCTCTAAGTCTCAGTTTCCTGTTCTGTAAATGAGATACTTAGACATCATAGTGGTGATACAAGGATTACAGGAGATAGTTCAAGATAACATAACATCAAAGTGATGAAAAAAATTTAAATAATCTAAATAATAATCATTGCCATTATCATCATTGGAATTCAGATTTTATAGGTAAATGACACGGGAGCGTTGAAAAGTGGAGTAATAAGATGTAGGGGCTTAACCATAAAAATGAACAATATAATGGCATTCGCAGAAATCTGGTTGGAGTTGGAGACCATTATTCTAAGTGAAGTAACTCAGAAATGGAAAACCAAACATTGTATGTTCTTGCTTATAAGGAGGAGCTAAGCTATGAGGATGCAAAGGCATAAGAGTGATACAATGGACTCTGGGGACTCAGGGGGAAGGGCAAGAGGGGGTGAGGGATAAAAGACTACACTTTAGGTACAGTGTACACTGCTTGGATGATGGATGCACCAACATCTCAGAAATCACCACTAAAGAACTTTTCCATGCAAACAAACATCACTTGTTCTTCAAGGACTATTGAAATTAAAAAAAAATGCAAACTATCAAAAATTTCAAGTCTGAAAAATAAAAGATGTGGGGGCTTAAGAAGCTGCTGGGAGAGATGAAGATGGAAAATGTGGCAGATGTATTCGAAAAAGGTGGATGAAGTAAGATATACATGATGAAGGAGCGTCTGTGCAGACAGCCAACATTCAGACATGGGGGAGAGTAAGGACATGAGTGTCTGATGGTGGTGGTCACTTGTCAGTGCTCTGCTTCTAAGCAATAGGATAAGAACTTGGGGAAGTGAAACATCAGTGGAAGATTGATGGGGAGGAGACAAAACTTGAGTTTCACAAATGTTAAGTTCCATTAAAGGTCAAATTCTATCATAGTAATAAATACTATTATAATGGAGAAGTTGAGCTATATATGGAAACAATTTTTAAGTCTTGCCTGATGGGTCCCTCATTTCCAGAAATGATTGATATCCCAAATTTATATGTGACCCATACATTTAAGTCATCCCTTGGAATTTAGTTTTGGGGGGATTTAATTGGTACTCATTATATTAATCTTATCAAATGAAACTGATTAAATTATTTTGAAATTTTGGATCCTAAATGGCTATTTACACTGGCCACTGGCCACCTCCTCCTTCTTCTTTTTTCTTTTTTTACTGATATCAGTAACTTTTTAATTCTTCATCAAAAAAATCACATACAGAATAATTTCACAATGCAGAATCTTTCCAGATGCTTGTATATTTTATGTTCACCAGCAAATTATTTTTATTTGAATATATCAGAAATGGCTCCAGACACTAACTTAGACAACCCTTGACTTTTTTCAAAACGTATCTATCCTATGACCAGTTTCGAAAGGACCGAATAGCCACAGAGGATACTTTCATGAATGGCATAAAGGAGTTAATGGCTGCTAACAGGTTCACTGGGGTCATGCCTCTCAGATACCATTTGCAATTCACAAGGACTTCAGGTGCCTTAACTAGAAGGAATGGATAACATGGACATTTTATTGGCAATGCTAGGGAGAGAAATGTGTAGGGTAGGAGGGCATTTGGTGTCTTTAAGTCAAATCACCCAAGAACAACATTTATAAATCACATTAAGGAGTTTAGATTTTATCCTTAACAGTATACCTTCCAACAAAAATGGGAAGCAACATAATCATATTTGGATTTTAGAAAGGTCACTCTGGACCAGGGGAAATAGTAAGGAGAAGAGTGTAGAAGTCCATGAAACAGAAGAGTGACAATGAGGATGGAATAACGTAGTAGATAATAGCAGTTAGAATTGATAAGCCTTTGCTATCATTTGGCTGCAGAGGGTGAGGGAGAAGGAGGAGATAAGGATGCTACTCAGGGTACAGATTTGGAAAACATGGTGGATGGTTGCATAGCTTGCTGAGATAGCAAAGGCAAAAGAGAAACAGGTTTGGAAGGAAAGATGGCAAGTTCCATTTGGGATGTGCTGAATTTGAGGTGCCTGTGAGCTATCCAAATGAACGTTTCTGGTGAACTCAGTCTTGGAGCTTCGGAGAATGGATGTCATGGGCATAGAAATGGTAGCTGAAGCCACTGGAATGGATAGGGTATCATAGAGAGCAGTAAATCAACAAAGAATACAGGTGAACACACAGTTGCTGAGCACTGCTTACATCAGACTCTCTGGTTTGGAGTTTCCCCTGGTATAAGTTTTTTTTTTGAGAAGAATCACTCCCAAGGTCAGGGAAGAAATCAGCATCATCAGGGAAGAATATCATTCGATATTTGAGTTGGAAGAGATTCTTAAGGTCAAGTGGCAGATTAAAGATAACCATAAATTTCTGGACATTCTTTCCATCTATAGGTGGAGTGTATTTCTTGCCTTCCCACCTCTTAATTCTTGGAGGGCTCCACAGATGCTTTCACCAATTCAGTATGGCAGAAGTGACCCTGGGCCAGTATCAGAAGACTGGCAGCTTCCCATTCCTGTTGTTTGGAGTATGTGCTGTTGGAGCCCGAGCCACCACTGAGAAATCTGACTACTACCCTGCTGGAGAGACTATGTGGTCCTTGGACCCATGTAGAGAGAGAGACCCAGCTGAGCCTAGCCTTCCAGCTATCTCTCCAGGGCACCAGAAGTGTAAGTAAACCTGTCTTGACCCTCCAAACCAGCTACCAGCTGAACACTACAGAGCAATTCCTGTGGTCCCAGTCAACAGTTGCCATATGGAGCACAAGAATTGCTCATCGGAGCTCTGCCTGAATTCATGCCCCACTAAGTTGTGAAATACAACAAAATGTTTGTTGTTTTAAGTCACTGAGTGTTGGGTTGTTTACTCAGCAATAGCGAAGAGAAACAGTTGTTTGTACCATATTCCCTCGTAATCCAATTTTGTAAAACATTATAGCATCAGTAGAGTCCTCTGTTATGCCAAAAGGACCTATATGATGTATTCAAACCTGTGTTTCCATCTGTAAATCAAGGATAATAATACCTGTCATCCCTGCTTCTCAGAATTATTTTAGGGCTCAAGTGAGATAATATATGTGAATGTACTTCATAAATTATAAAGCACTCTACAAATATATATGAATTTAAATAGAATTGTAAAGCACTCTACATTTTTAAGTTAAATTTAAATATTTAAGTTTAATTTAAATAGAATAAATAGAATTTCATTGTAAAATGAAAGTTTTAAACTGACGAAGTTTTAAAACAGTGTTAAATATACAATGTTAATTAGCGTACTTATAATTTTAAGTTACGTTAAGATTAATCAGAATTATTTCAACTCTCCATAAGTTGATTCAGAAGCTTTTCATTCGTTTTTTCTGCTTATTTAGTATTTTGATTCTTTGCAAAAGGATGGGAGTTCATTTTCACCTTGTGTTGGTCTAAAGAGCTTTATTTACTTAAGGAAATTGAACAGATTCATTTTGGTCAAGATCAAGGAGATTTGTATCCCAATACACAGCAGGTACGAACTTCCTTGGATGACTTGGTTCTAGCTACAGATGACTAGCTTTTAAACATTTGTCACATTACCTCGTTAGTAAATTGAATTACAAAATTAGCATCAGTTGCTCAGCAATCTGGTGATCTGGTACCAGTTTTCTTCAGGGTAATTGAATTAATTTGTGTAGTTTAAATGAACACCAATCTTGCAATTTTTCCATCACGATGCCTTTGAAAAAGTGAGTGGATGGAGAGTTCAAATTGAATTGCGATCCTTCAGAGGGACATAGGGAGGGATGCTTTCTAGTGTTGATCTTTAGTTGTTTGACACATGCCTGTAATAGCCAATTCGAAATAACAGCAACATAAAGTCAGGTGTGAGGTGGGGGTCAGCCACGGTAGTTCCTGAGTCTGTAAGATTGTTCTACTTTGGCACTATTGACAATTTTGGGCCAGATAATTCCCTCTTGTGGAGGCTGTGCTGTGCATTGCAAGATATTTAGCAGCATCTCTGACCTCTACCCACTAGATGCCAACAGTAACCCCTGACAATCGAAAACGTCTACAGACATTGACAAATGTCTCCTAGGGCCCCAAATTGCCATCTATTGAGAACCATTGCTGTGGACAGTCGAGTGTGTTTCTCATTCTAAAGAGCAAACAAATTTTGCCCCAAACTCCTCCTCACTTCCCATCCCTACCTCCCTAATCCACAGCTTTACACATTATGTACATTTCTGTTTGATCAGCCCATCTCCAGTGGTATTTTTATGGGCAATGATCTCTTGTTTATCCCCTTGATATTTGACAATAGACTGCTCTTCCTTAGCCCCAACTTGGAAACTGACATCCACATTTGAAGGTGATTTTTTAAAGAAGCCATCCTTTAAAAGGTCATAAAACACTTGGCATTAGGTTCTTAGAGTGTGTGATGAATATTTTAATAGTTAAAAATGTAGCCAGGCAGCACAAAGAAATGATTTAATGTTGTAAATAAATCTCTTTGTGGGATTTAATGTGCAAAAATGGACAGCAATGGCTTTAAAAAATCATTCCCCAAATGATGAGATCTATACAATGGCACACTCTGTATGTTGGATCCATATCTGGGGAGAGTGTTCACTGTATCTTTCTTAGATATTGAAGGAAGACACTAAGATCAGTTTCTCTCTTAGGATCTCCATCTCTTTTTCTCAAAACTAGAAGCCATAAGGTTGACTTTCTGGGAAATAATACTGATACCAGATCTCTGGAGAGTGTAGCATTCATCATGGTCCACTAGATGATAATAATAAATAACAACATGGAAGTAGTGCTTATGTTGTATCAGGCACTTATCTAAGAGCCTTACATGTGTTATACTCAAACTTGCAGACTACGTCAGGAGTCGACCAACTTGTTATGGCCCGATGGCCAAATGTGGCTACTCCTTGTTTTTGTACAGCCTGTGAGCTAAGAATATTGTTTACATTTTTAAGTAGTTGAAAAAAAATCAAAACAAGGATATTTCTTGACAAGTGAATATGATATGAGATTCAAATATCAGAGTCTATTCAGCAAGTTTGATTGGGACATGTCCACACCCATTGGCTTACATATTGCCTGTGGCTGCTTCATGCTACGAGACGGAGCTGAGCAGTTGCTACTGAGCCCATGTACTGCAAAGCCTAAAGTATTTCATGTCTGGCCTTTTACAGAAAAAGTTCGTTGACCCTTGAGCTAGGTATTATTACTGTCCACATTACAGAAGTGAAAAATGAAAGCACAGAAAAAAAAATAATTTGTTCCAGGTCATGTATCGGATGTGTGACAGGGTCAGGACTTAAACCCAAATAGCCTGGCTTCAGAGATCCTTCAGTCCACTGTGGTATCACAATATGGTGACAATAAAACTTGCCAGTACAGAACTCTTGTTAAAAAACAAAAACAACTCCCTGTAATTCAGCTCCCTTTATTATACTTTCCAGCCAGTTCATCTTTATTTTTGTACTTACAGTCCCTGAGCAGCGATAGCTGAATGAAGCGCAGAGCCTTTTGCACTCCTCAGGCTGTATATATATTCCCTTCCAAATTTCTAAGGATGAGTGTTTATAATTTTCCTTTTATCTAGGGGGATCCTGCCATAAAAGGAAGCACCCTTGAGGTGCAGTGAACAGAGGGCTGGGACCTAAGGCAAATAGCTGGCTTCCTGTTACAAAGGAACCAGTGAGGAAGGAGGAAATGTCAAGGACAGAAGGACGATTTCTAGGTCTGCTGTAATGGACATTTTAATGTCTATGTAGAACAGTTAGGAACTTAAAAAAAAAAAATCTCATCCAACAACTTGGCCCAGAATTGGCCTTGCTTCATTCAATTTATCCATTTTAGAAGATGAAAGGCTACGTTGTCTGCCAGGATTTAGCGTCCAGTCCCAGGGAATCATTGTGTTTCTAATCTGATGTTTGGACCATGACGCCAACCCCTCTGCCTGCTGGTCAAGATCAGTTCCTCTTTTTGTTATGCTGTTAAAAGGCCCTCGACACGGACTGGTTTCAAACAGCATTTGGCTCCGTAGGGGACCAACTCACAGTCCTTCGGTTTTATTTTACTTTTTATCTGGCATTTAAAGAGGAGTTCGTTCCTACTAGCAGAGGACTATAATAATACTCATTTTTAAAAACAGCTCCCCCAAAATTGAGTACGGAATGTTCCAGATCCTGAACATTCAGGGTGATGGTTGCATGGGTGTATACATTTGTCAATGCTCATCCAAGCATTTTACGTCAATTATAAGGGCATGACAGGGAAAAAAGCATGAAAACTAGATAGAAAAAAAGAAGAATGAGAATAGTTAATTAGAGCACCTGTCTGAGGCTGGGTAAACCTAGAATTACTCTCTAGTAATCACTTCTAATTCTTAAGATTTCTTCAATCCCAGATCAAGGTATCCCCTTGTGGGAGGCTTACATTCATTCCCTCTAATTTGTGTTCTCAATTCCTTTGAAAGCAGTCATTCTAAGGCCACATAAGGATAACTGATATTTATCCCTATAAATAGTGTCAGAAAGGTAATCTTTCTCTGCATGTCTCTTTATTATGTCACACTGGACTTAGAATTAAATAAAGGTAGAAAATCTATCTACTTGAGGTGGGGGGCAGTGAATGAATTTGGCGTTTATTTCCTCAAACTTGTAAGGAAAGTGAAAGTGTAAAGATAAGAAATATGACTTTAAAATAAAAAAGTCTTTGGTTGCAATCATTCATCATGCCTCTGATACAGATTTCCAGTCTTAGATATAAATATTTCAGGATCAAGACGCTTTCATCTTTCTCTGCCTTGCAAGAAGGGAAGATTGGAAACAATCTTCCTTAAAGTAAGCAGCTTTAATCATTGTTTCTAAATCAACTGAACTGTGTAGGGAAAAAAAGAAGATATAAGAATCCTATAATCCCTGGTTTAGTTGTAATGAGAATGTCCAGGCTGAGAAGGGAACAGATGGATTTTGATTAATTTCTACTAAGACCAGCAAGTATCAACCTCAATATTCTTTATAAACTTGTCAGGGTAAATGTTATGTAGTCATAAGAGAATGAAGAAAAAGATTTAAAATAAGATTTGTAACTGCGTTATGAATAGTTAAAGAGGATATACTAAAAACACGATCCTTAGCGACATGTCAAAAATGCAGATTCATTGAATCACGGCAATTTTTTTCAGAGACTCTTTCAGATTTGTTCCTTTAAAAAGAGGTTGACATTTTTAAGAAGAGGACTTGTACCCATTGCCCTGGGTATCCAGTGCAGTGGGCCACAACATACCCACTGCATAGGCTTAACAGTAAGAAGAATGCAAACAAGACTCAAAGAGCTGAGAAGCTGCACCCTGGATTCGACATTTATGATTCCAGGATGATAATTGAAAACAAAGATGAACTTTACCAAGACATAATTTGGAATGAACTTAGACAATTCAGTTGCCACAGTTCATTAGTTTTATGGTTGATATTTAGGGTGCTGAGGGGCAAACTCTCAGCTTCCCTTGTCCTTTGCAGAACCTCCTCATTCCTCCAGTCAATCAGAGAACCAACTGGGAAGAAGTGCAGAAAAATCCAGGAGCTTAGAGATTTAAATTCAGCATTAACTTGCAATTAGAAATGAAGTTTTTAAAAAGGCAAAGAAAGAATCTGAAGTAGCATCAGTCCCACATTTGGGTAGAGTATGAGGTGTTTACCTCCAACAGAAAATCAATAACTGCTGGTTTTAGATTTAAAAGTACTTCTGCTGTCTAGCTTTGTCTTCTTCCCAGTGTAATTTTATATTTTCTATTATTTTCTGCCTGGTCTATGAGACGGCCACAGACTGAGGGCCGGGTGAACAAATAGAATCTTAAATATAACCAGTATCATCGATACTTAACAAATTGCCAATTAAAGGCAGTATTCATCATTCAAAAACTTCTCAGATCTCGTTTGAAAACAAAACAAATTCCAACTGGGAGGAAAAATGTGATTTTTTTTTTTTAAAGGATCTTTCTGAGCAGAGAACATAAGGAAAATGTTCTCTCCTTCCCAGGTATAGAGTGATAGATTAACATAGAGGAAATGGAGAATGATTAATGAACTATGTGATTGTTGTGCCTCCTGTCACTGGAATGTGGTGAGTAGTAAATGAATTAGGCATTAATTCAACAGTAGATACACCATTTTTTTCTGTTATCTTGTCATCATAGCTGTGACTTGGAAATAGGATATACTTAGGGACAAGGATGCTGAGCTCACTGTAATGGAAACAGGCTGTTTGGGAAATTTGATCCAAGGATCATGATTTTAACTTGATAGTAGCCCACCTTCCAGGGAGCTCCTGTTCATTTTCTGTTAGTTAGGCCTATGGGTAGAAGAGGATGCATCCATTAGAGTGGCCTCCGTAGAAAATAACTGGACCAACTTCTCCATTAGGCACAGTAGGCACAGTGACTAGGGCCCATGGAGTATTTTAATTTCTTTTGAAATTGGAAAAAAAAAAATGATTATAATCCAGTCTGGATGACATGCCTTTATATCAACACAATCATAAAATATAATTTTCAATGGCTTTAAAAAGTTCTTTTTTAAATTTTTTATTTTCAATAGTTTTTTTTATAGAGGAAGGAGGTCATGTAAGTAGGAGTGCCAAGGGCCCACAACAACCATGACGTAGGCCTGGAAACTGGGGCAAACTCCAAGATTTTAGTGGAAGAGAATGATGCAAAGGGGCTCTTTGCAAAGGTATGACTTGAGTGAAGAAAACCAGGAAGAGGCGGCGAAGCCCTCAGGGGTTAGAAATCATGGGAAGCTATCACCACCTGTGGGCCTGAAGCCACAAAAGAAGACACCTCATTGGCCAAACCCAATTAGAAACCAGGGGTAAGGGAATCTAGAGGTTCAATCCATCAGCTCCAGAGGACACAGAGCCAAGCAGAAGTACAGGCAAGAGCAGAAGATAGATTAGAGTTGGGAGATGGAGTTGTCAACAAAGAATAACCAATTCGGCCAGGCGCGGTAGCTCAAGCCTGTAATCCCAGCACTTTGGGAGGCCGAGACGGGTGGATCACGAGGTCAGGAGATAGAGACCATCCTGGCTAACACGGTGAAACCCCCTCTCGGCCGGGCGCGGTGGCTCAAGCCTGTAATCCCAGCACTTTGGGAGGCCGAGGCGGGCGGATCACAAGGTCAGGAGATCGAGACCACAGTGAAACCCCGTCTCTACTAAAAATACAAAAAATTAGCCGGGCGCGGTGGCGGGCGCCTGTAGTCCCAGCTACTCAGGAGGCTGAGGCAGGAGAATGGCGGGAACCCGGGAGGCGGAGCTTGCAGTGAGCCGAGATCGCGCCACTGCACTCCAGCCTGGGCAACAGCGTGAGACTCCGTCTCAAAAAAAAAAAAAAAAAAGAAACCCCCTCTCTACTAAAAAATACAAAAAACTAGCCGGGCGAGGTGGCGGGCGCCTGTAGTCCCAGCTACTCGGGAGGCTGAGGCCGGAGAATGGCGCAAACCGGGGAGGCGGAGCTTGCAGTGAGCTGAGATCCGGCCACTGCACTCCAGCCTGGGCGACGGAGTGAGACTCCGTCTCAAAAAAAAAAAAAAAAAAAAAAAAAAGAATAACCAATTCAAGGACCCATATTCTAATTACTTCCTGTCTCTTTTTTTTTTTTTCTTGAGACGGAGTTTTTGCTCTGTCACCCAGGCTGGAGTGCAATGGCACGATCTCAGCTCACTACAACCTCTGCCTCCTGGGTTGAAGCGATTCTACTGCCTCAGCCTCCTGAGTAGCTTGGATTACAGGTGCCTGCCACCTGTAATTTTTTTTTTTTTTTTTTTTTTTTTTGTATTTTTCGTAGAGATGAGGTTTCACCATGTTGGCCAGGCTGGTCTGGAACTCTTGACCTCAGGTGATCCACCCGCCTCGGCCTCCCAAAGGATTACAGATGTGAGCCACTGTGCCTGGCCCTGTCTCTGGAATTTTTGAGGGGGTAAAATTGCCTTTGTGAAGGATTAATAGGATTCATGCATGAATTATAAAAAAGTAGAAACTTACTTTCACTTTCAAAAAGAAAAAGATTTGAGGCCGGGCGCGGTGGCTCAAGCCTGTAATCCCAGCACTTTGGGAGGCCGAGACGGGCGGATCACGAGGTCAGGAGATCGAGACCATCCTGGCTAACCCGGTGAAACCCCGTCTCTACTAAAAAATACAAAAAACTAGCCGGGCGAGGCAGCGGGCGCCTGTAGTCCCAGCTACTCGGGAGGCTGCGGCAGGAGAATGGCGTGAACCCGGGAGGCGGAGCTTGCAGATCCGGCCACTGCACTCCAGCCTGGGCGACAAAAAAAAAAAGAAAAAGATTTGAGAGGATGGTACCCTTCCGGGAGCAAAGGGCCCAGGCTTTCTTGCTCAAATGCTTTCTTTTTAAAGAATCTGTCCTTTAGGGGTTGTGTTTCCTAGCCCTTTCCAATCAAGGCTCAACCTTCCTTTCTAGCCCAATGAGGAGACGGTTGGAGAATTGGTCAAGAAAAGCCTTCTGAATCAGGCTCCCTGACCCAGCTCCATTATTGAATAGCTATACCACCTCAGTTTCTGTATCTGTAAAAATAGAATAATAACAGTACATGCTTCATAGGATGGTGGGGAGGATTAAATGAAATAATAGTAGCAAATATTTATATAGTGCTTATTATGAGCTAAGCACTATTCTAAGCATGTTATGTATGTTAACTCATTTTAACCACACAGAAAAACAAAGATTAAAACCTGAAGAGAGACCAGTTTATGATGGTATTATTTCGGTAACAGGATGTGGCTGTGCTTGAAACTAACCTGTCCTGAGTTTTCATATATGTGAATCAATAAATATTCTCTTATTTTGGGGAGAGTCTCTAAACCAGTAACATTGAATTTCTGTTATTTGCAACCAAGACAATTCTAATAAATGAGATAACATATAGATATAGATATGTATATTGATATGGTTTGGCTCTATGTCCTCACCCGAATCTCATGTTCTGTTGTAATTCCCAACGTTGGGGGAGGGACCTGATGGAAGGTGTCTAAATCAGGAGGGCAGATTTACCCCTTGCTGTCCTCATGATAGTGAGTGAGTTCTCACTAGATCTGGTTGTTTACAAGTGTATAGCACCTCCCTTTCGCACACTCTCCCTTTCCTCCTCTGCCATGGTAAGAAGTACTGGCTTCCCCTTCATCTTCCACTATGATTTTAAGTTTCCTGAGGTCTTCCAGCCACGCTTCCTGTACAGCTTACAAAACTGTGAGTTAATTAAACCCCTTTTCTTTATGAATTACCCAGTCTCAGGTAGTTCTTTATAGCAGTGTGAGAATGGACTAATATATATATGTATGTTGTATATATTTATATGTACACAAATGTATATTCATTAGCTAAATAAATTAAGGAAGAAAAGTGATAGAATTCGTAGGTAATGTTGTTAAACTTTTATAGACATTGCTATAGGAAGTCTCTCATTAGAAAAGCTAATAAGGCCAGGCACAATGGCTCACACCTGTAATCCCAGCACTTTGGGAGGTTGAGGCGGGTGGATCATGAGGTCAAGAGATCGAGACCAGGCCGGGCGCGGTGGCTCACGCCTGTAATCCCAGCACTTTGGGAGGCCGAGACGGGCGGATCACGAGGTCAGGAGATCGAGACCATCCTGGCTAACACGGTGAAACCCCGTCTCTACTAAAAAATACAAAAAACTAGCCGCGCGAGGTGGCGGGCGCCTATAGTCCCAGCTACTCGGGAGGCTGAGGCAGGAGAATGGCGTGAACCCGGGAGGCGGAGCTTGCAGTGAGCTGAGATCCGGCCACCGCACTCCAGCCTGGGTGACAGAGCGAGACTCCGTCTCAAAAAAAAAAAAAAAAAAAAGAGATCGAGACCATCCTGGCCAACATGGTGAAAACCCATCTCTACTAAAAATACAAAAATTAGCTGGGTGTGGTGGCACGCAACTATAGTCCCAACTACTCGAGAGGCTGAGGCAGGAAAACTGCTTGAGCCCAGGAGGTGGAGGTTGCAGTGAGCCAAGATTGTGCCACTATACTTCAGCCTGGTGACAGAGCGAGACTCCATTTCTCTCTCTCTGTCTCTCTCTCTCTCTCTCTCTCTCACACACACACACACACAAAAGAACAAAAAAAGAAAAACCAAAACTGATAAAAGTGACTTCAAATTTGTTCAGTACCTCTGGTGCCAGGTGATTGTATGTATATTTTTCAACTACCCTATGAGGGAAGTTTGAATACTATTCCCACTTTATAGAGGAAGACAGGAAGCACCAGAGAGGTGGAATAACTTTCCCAAAGCCAATTAGCTGCTGAGTCAATTGAGCCAGGGTTCAAATCCCGATGCCTAACTCCAAAACCTGTGCTATTTTATCATACTAGTCTTCCTCGCTGTGACATACTTAGAATGTATGAGGGGGTGGCCCATGGGTTTGAGCCAGTGTAGTTTTTACCATCTTCTTTCGTTCCATCAGAGAAGGCTGGGATAACTACAAGAACTGCAAAGGAGGATGGGATCAGAACTGCCGTGATGAACATAGCTCACAGTGAAAAATGAACTCTGCATCAGCTTTGGAAAGGTGACCCTCTCTCCTCAGAGTAACTGAACTGATAGAGGCTTTTCTCTATCTGTTGGCCACATGCTGTGTGGGCATTAATAGTAACGCCCCCAACACTAACTTCTGCAGTGATAGAGCAATTGTCTTGCCATATTATGTGCTTTGGCAACAATAAGAGTCTGAAGTGGTACCCACTGGGCCAAACCCAGAAGTGAATTCCTTCCTAATGACTTTTTATTTGTTACCAGTCTTCCTGCCCTTACTGAAGCAAAAGGGAGGCGCTGATCATGGGTGGAGGCCACAGAGAAGGGGGGACATTTCCCTGGACCTGAGCATGCAGCCTCTTAGTTCCCCGGAGAGGGGCTGGGGCCGCGGTGGGGGCTTGAAGGGCGGAGGAACATCCTCAGTCCTTTTCAAGCCTGTGATTCCCATCTCTTGGGGTTAATGTCAAATAATTGCCTGTCAAGCTTTCTCTGACCTTCCTTCCTCAGGCCCAACTTCTTTCTCCTTCCTGTGTGCTTTCATAGAGCATTTATTAGATCACACAGTAATACTTTTTCCTTTAAAAATGTATTTCCATTTCTTTATAATACAAAAGTCATTATATTGTAGACTACTGGAAAAAAGAAAATACTCATAATTTTATCACTTGAAAAACTCATTCTTAGTATGTGTACTTCCTTTCTTTCAAAAAATATTCTAGTCTTTTTTTTTTTTTTTCTGAGACAGATTCTCACTCTGTTGCACAGGCTGGAGCTCACTGGCATGATCACAGCTCACTGCAGCCTTGACCTCCTGGACTTGAGTGATTCTCCCTCTATGCATAATTTTAAATTTTTTTCTAGAGACAGGATCTCATTATATTGCCCAGGCTGGTCTCAAACTCCTGGGCTTGACTGATCCTCCCACCTTGGCCTCCCAAAGTGCTGGGATTACAGGTATGAGCCACTGTGCCCAGTCGAAAATATTTTACTTTTTAGTTAAAAGCTTGTCACTCCAAAAGGGCCACAATCTCTTTATATTTTAGGCGGCTAGTGCATAGTAGGTGCCTGGACAATATTTGCTGAATCTGGCTGGCACAAGCCCAATGTTGATTTTAACTTGCTTTTGAAAAAATTTCCAATTAGTCACATCAAAGTTGTCTGGAAACCTCATTAGCCAACTTGAACCAGTGAGGAAAAAAGCTTCTTCTAATGATGGTATCCTCTGTCCATCTCAGGCTCTTGGTTCTTTTATTCTAACTCTTTAATTCTGTCTCTGCCTTTTTTTTTTTTTTTTAAAAAAAACAGCTTTATTGAGATATAATTCATGTGCCATAAAATTCACCCCCTTTAAAGTGTACAGTTCAGTGGCTTCAATATATTGACAGAGTTGTGCAGCCATCATCCCTACTTAATTTTAGAAAATTGTCTTCACCCCAAAAAGAAACCCTATGTATATTAAGAAACCATAATAAGCAATCACTCTCCATTTCTCCTTTCCCCATCCCCTGGCTATTAGTGCCTTTCCTCTCTCTGTAGATTTGCTTATTCTGGACATTTCATAGAAATGAAATCACACAATATGTAGTCTTTTGTGATTGGTTTATTTCATTGAGCAAAATGTTTTCAAGACTCATCAGTGTTGGAGAATGTATCTTTTTTTTGAGATGGAGTCTCACTCTTTCACCCAGGCTGGGGTGCAGTGGAGCAGTCTTGGCTCACTGCAGCCTCGGTCTTCCGGGTTCGAGCGATTCTCTTGCCTCAGCCTCCTGAGTAGCTGGGACTACAGGCACACACCACCACGCCCAGCTAATTTTTGGTATTTTTTCTTTTTTTTAGTAGAGCTGAGTTCAGCTGTTGGCCAGCTTCGTCTAGAACTCCTGACCTCAAGTGATCCCCCCACCTCAGCCTCCCAAAGTACTGGGATTACAGGCATGAGCTGTCATCCCTGGCCTATCTATCAGTTTTTTTTTAAAATAACTTTTTACTGTTGTTCTGCATGTTTTTTTTTTTCTATCTACTTGTCCTTCACATTCTTTGAGAGCTCCCTAACTGCCTATGTGTTCAGATGGCCTCTGTTATCTGATATTTGCCTTCTTTGTCCAAGCAGTGTGATATCTCCTGTATCCTATTGCTCAAGACTCCAAGGATCAAATAGCAACCCTATTGGAATTTGCCAAACTCTAAAAAACACTGTTTATTTCATCTTTATGTAATATGATTAGAAAGCAAGTCTATTTGAAAGTAATAATCTTACACACACACACACACACACACACACACACACACAAAGAGATATACATACAGAACCATTCCAAAGACTACATAGGCAACTGGGAAACGAAAAATAAGATTTCCAGAAGAATATGTCAAATAATTCATTTTTAAAAAGTATATCCCTGCAAAAGAATTTTAATTAACTGAAAGAAGGATTGGCAACAACTAGGTTCTAGGAAATAGAAAAGTTATATGATGTTCTAAATTTTCCAAGTTTTATTATAACTGAGAGGAATTGGTTCAAGATTTACCTGGAGCTTTAAAGTCTAAATCTCAAATCAGTGTCAATTACCTCAACATACACTGCCAAGAAGATCATTTACTATTAATGGGTGGTGAAATGGATCACTAGGAAGTTAAGATAATTCTTTGTCAAGAGTTCTGTCTCTGAGTACAATTGAGTTGTTTTTCTAACTGTATTTCAGAGGTCTAGAGTATTTCTGTATCTAATCAACTCATCACATTTTCCTCTGCGTGTTATTAAGGCATTCATTAACCTTCAATAGCACTGCAGAAGTTGGCTTTGGTTTAAAATTGTGCCCGTGGTAGGAGTATTTCCATAAACCACTTAAAATATTAGTAAGCTGTATTCTTCTCTCCCCTCCCCAGAATTTATTTAATCTCATTAAACCTAAAAAAGAGTCAAAGCAGTGGGTAGCATTTTCTTTTTCTTTTTTTTTGTTTTGGTGAATCAAAACATGATAAAAGAATGCAAGCATTAAGAGGTAATGAACATTGGATGCACTCTATTCTAACTGTTCAGACTTAAAGCAATATAAAATACTTAGATGTCATTATCTAAAATACTTATGATGGGATTGTTTTTCCTCGATAAGAAATTAATTGGTAATAAATCTGTATTAGAGGGAAGCTGGAAGTAAAAACAGACTGTGCCAACTTAATTTGGCTTTAGGGATAAGAAAGAAGCAGATGTTGGAATTAGCACTTTAGATATTAACCCTCCAAATCAGCATTTGGAGACAAGATTGGTTGTGGAATTTTTCATGGGAACTGGTAGATTCACCCATCTGAGGTCCATAGCTTTGATTACATTTTGGGACCTCTGAAATTTATAGAAAATTATACTTAGAAATAGGACTCATAATTTAAAATGTTCTTAACACCACAGTGCTCACAAATTTGCATGTCATTTGTGAGTACGGGGCATACTATACTAATCTTCTTTCTCTGGATTATGTCAATTTTGGTGGTATACATGCTGGCAAAGTAAGCACTAATAGCAAAAAGCCCAGGACTCAAGCGAGTTGAGTTTTAGAATTCTTATAAAATAATTATGTTGCCATAGGCAAGTCGTTTAACTTCTATGACATCAGTTTTCTCATCAGTAAAATGGGAACAATTGGTAGCTTCCCTGTGTGCTTGGTAAGGTGGAAAGTACTGTGGAAAGTTAAAAGCACTAGAGAAATAAAATGTGTATGTTAAGTCAGAAAACTATGACTTATACCACTGAGATAGTAAGTATTACAGATATAAACCCCAACATATCAGCTAGCTTTTCTCTAAGACCATTCCTTAGAAATTTTTCCTAACAAAACAATCAAAGAAATATGTGAAGATATTCATCAAAACGTTACCAATGATGGTGCAGTATTGGGACTAATCTCTAAATATCCAACAATAACAGATTGGCAAAATAGATTATGTTATGGCTATAGTAAGGAAATCTATACCTCTGTGAGGTTTCATAACATGTAATCTGCAAAAAATTGCAGACTGCGAAACAGTATTTTTTTATATAACCCCAACTTTTGGTTTTGTTGAAATAAAATATATAGGAAAAATTGGAAATAGATAAAACACTAATGATAAGCTCTGAGTGGATGAAGCATCGTTGACTTTTTATCTTGAGTGGAATTTTCTGTATTTTTGAATTTTTTTGTATAAAGCACATGTAACTTTTTTATTAGAAACATACACATGTATGTGTGTGTAATATATATCTGTGCCTCACTGATTCCCAACTGGTGCTAATTTTGAGCCCCATCCCCACCCCCAGCAAATGTTTGGCAATGTGGAGCTATTTTTGGTTGTCACAACTGTGAAATGCTATTGGTGTCTTGTGGGAAGAGACCAGGGATACTGCTAAACACCCTGCAGTGCACCTCCCACAGTAAAGAATTATCTGGCCAAAATGTCAATAGTGCTGACGCTGAGAACCCTGAGCATTTCCTCCTAGGACAGACGTCAGTTGTTGGTCTCACGAACAAGGGCTGAAGGCTAAGGGAGATTTGTCCACAGTGGTCTCTCCAGGTAATGCTCACCCTCATCTGACTTTGTTCTCTTCAAACCGTCTTCTCTTGCACTCAGCCCATGGAGTCTGTACCTAGCCTAAAGCTAGAGGGGAGGCTATTTTCCCCAATCTATTGTTCAAGGTATGCCGTGGCTTTTTGATATTCAAAAGCCTGGCTTCCGGGGCTCAGAAACCCTTTCAAAACTATTATCTCTGGTGTGGGTTTCAGCAGCCTGTTTTGAAACTCATAAGCCATGGCTTTGTCTCTTTGTTCTCAGAGTTTTGCTTTGGTATTTTTTTCCCTAGGGCTGTAAGCATACTGTCTTGTTGCTGCAATTTGTTGAGTGCAAGAAGGAAAGAAGGGTCATGGAGTAAAAGGAAGCACAATGGAATATTTAAAAAATCATCTCAGTGCATTTATTTATTATTTAAAATGTATGTCAGTGTGTGCTAATAACCTTAAAAAATAAAGTGCTGACATAATGAATCACACTTTACAGTTTTGTTTTTGTTAAGAATCTTATGAAAGTGTTAGAATGTTTTGAATTCTCTAGGGGCAAAATTAACTCAATTTGGAACCTTGTTTATCAAGACTGGGTGGAAGTGTCGCCTTGGGGTGTTGCCATATTCAACCTGATACCCACTTTTTTTTTTTTAAAGAGATAAGGTCTTGTTCTGTCACCCAGGATAGACTACAGTTGCCCAATCTTAGCTCACAGCAGCCTCAAACTCCTGAGCTAAAGTTATCTTCCTGCTTTAGCCTCCTGAGTAGCTGAAACTACAGGTGCCTGCCATGACGCCTGGCTAATTTTTAAATTTCTTGTAAAGACAGGGTCTCATTATTTTTCTCAGGCTGGTCTTGAATTGCTGGCCTCAAGCGATCCTCTTGCCTTGGCCTACCAAAGTGTTGAGAATACAGGCATGAGCTATGGCGCCCAGCTGATACCCACTTTTTGATATTCTCCAGGTCCCATCTTGTTCTCTTCAGCCTGGTCTTTTAGACTTGTATTAATTTGCAAGGTTTGTTTAGAGATGCAAATGACTAAGGCAGATTGAATTTTTCAGACCAGGCACATTATGAGGGTAATGGAACGTGAGCATGGCAGGAAAATGATCAAATCCTAGAACACAAAGTACTTGAGGTTCCTTCCATCTCATGACACCTAGAAGCATGGTCACTGTGAACCTCTGTAAACTCTACCTCAATCTCGCTTCTGTTGATAGAATACTACAGTAGTCAGCGTTCTTCAGAGAAACAGAACCCATCGGATATATATATGTACATAGAATTAAATATGAATATAAATTATATGTATAAATTATAAGTATAGATTATATAAATAAATATAAATTATATATAAATAAATTTAAATACAAATTATATATAAGTAAATATAAATATATATTATATATAAATAAATATAAATATACATTATTTATATATATAACAAACATGACATTTGTTGTACGTTAATTGGCTCATGCAATTACAGAAGCTGAGACTCCATGATCTGCAAGCTGGAGACTTAGGAAAGCCAGGCGGGTAGCTCAAAAGCCTGAGAGCTCCATAGCTGATGGTGTAGATTCCAATTCAAATCTAAAAACCTGAGAACCAGGAGTGCTGAAGGCAGGAGAATATCGATGTCCCAGCTCAAACAGTCAGCCAGAGAGTGAATTCAAACTTCTTCTGCCTTTTTGTTCTATTCAGGGCCTCAGTGAGTTGGGTAATGCCCTCTCGCGTTGGGGACAGCCATCTGTTTTCTACTTAGTTTACCTATTCAGATATCAATCTCTTTCAGAAATACCTTCACAGACATACCCAGACATCATGTTTAACCAGATATCTGGGCATGCTGTGGCCCAGTTAACTCAACACATACAATTAGTCATTACTAGTATATAATGTGTAGAACCTTGCACAGAATGAGTGCCCAATAGATGAGGCTATCACAGTAATTCCCTAACTGTGTACTTTCACTTGGCAGCCTCATTCCCTTCTGTGGCTTCAATGAGTACCTCTAAGCATCTAAGCAGATGATTTTGAAATCCATGTCTCTACCACTCAAGGTTCTGAGGCAACTTGTAGTAGGGGAAAAGCATTCTTGACTTAGAGACTTTCTAGCTTGAAAAAAGTCACATTAAGAAACATCAAATATGTTCTCTGAGCCTCAGTTTATTCATTGGTAAAAATGGAGAAAATAAATACTTTCTAATGGAGTTACTATAGAGAGAAAATAAGACAATGTTGGTAAAATCACTAAATATGTTAGCCTTTTCTTACCTAGATATTCTACTCAAACACAAAATTTTCAAGCACTGAATGTCCCAGTAAATTGAGTCAGTTACTTCCTGAATATCTATTTTAGAGTTGCTGTGGTCTCAGATCTCCAACTCTGGAGACTGGCTTCTTCATATCTTCAATTGCACATTGTCCATAATTGTCTATCATGTCTTCTATTTTATTATGACATTTAGTTCAGCTGCTCCAACCAAATGGCTCAGTCTCTAGGGCCCCCATATTCAAATTGCAGGAAGAAAAGTCTGTTTGGCCCATGCCACTTTTCCAGTCAGGCCACACAAATCAGAGGCATTGAATAGATGAACTGTACTTGGCTTAGGGCCTCAAACCTAATTTATTTAGCTGTTGCCACGTGGGTTGGTTAATACTGAACATGGTTAATTGTTCAGTCAGGGCAGTGGGTAGGGCAGATTCCCACAATGGACATTAGTGAGCATTGTCCAACATTCCTTCTTTTCTAGGAATTTCTAACCATGTAATGATAGTGGGGCTGCCATTCACTCCCCCTGCCCAACCTGGGCATGGACATGGACTTGTGAAACAAGCTGGGCTAGATTTTTTTTTTTTTTTTTTTTTTTGAGACGGAGTCTGGCTCTGTCACCCAGGCTGGAGTGCAGTGGCGCGATCTCGGCTCACTGCAAGCTCCGCCTCCCGGGTTTACGCCATTCTCCTGTCTCAGCCTCCCGAGTAGCTGGGACTACAGGCGCCCGCCACCTCGCCCGGCTAGTTTTTTGTATTTTTTAGTAGAGACGGGGTTTCACCGTGTTAGCCAGGATGGTCTCGATCTCCTGACCTCGTGATCCGCCCGTCTCGGCCTCCCAAAGTGCTGGGATTACAGGCTTGAGCCACCGCGCCCGGCCTGGGCTAGATTTTTAAAAAGCGGAAGTCAGAGGAGAATTCTTGTTGCCTTTAGGGTCACATGGCTGGAAGGGAATAGCTTGGGATTATTGAATAACATTTCTCCTGCTTTTTGGATGTAGCCTCTTCTTTGTAAGAGAATGAGGCCAACTATAAAAAAAAAAAGAAAAAAAAAAAAAGCCAAGAGATGGGGGAAGGTATACATACACATACGTTCCTTCCCTGAATACTAATATCCAATTACACTTCTGGAACTTCTCAGTTATGTGAGCAGATAGCTGTCCCTTTTTGCCTATGCCAGTTGTGTTGGGTTTCTGTCACCTGCAACCAAGGGTTTTGGCTAGGAGGCTTTCTCAGGAGATGCTTGGCAGGCAGGCAAATGTCTAGTACTGCATCCAGATTGAAATCCATGGGATTTGAGGTCTATGGATAGATTTAGCTTCCCTGGTGAGAAAGTCCCTAATCGAGAGTATTCCAAATGTCAGATGTCCAAGTGAAGCCTCTTAAGTCCTACTTTAACATTCATGACCTTTTACTAAATAATGTTGTTCCAAGGTAGAGGCAAAAAACTCAAGTCCAAAAATAAAAGTCAAATGGCATGTGGTTTTTTTTCCATGTGTTAGAATACGATAAATAGAAAAAAAAAAAAAAAAAAAAAAAAAAGCTGGAATAGAATCCAATGCTTACTTTTCTGTTTTCTCCAAAACTTTGCACTAGAATTCTAAGGGAGTAGATAGGACAGGTAATGACCAGCAGCATGGTTTTTCTTCCCACCTTTATTTTGTCACAATATCAACTTGCAAGATACAAACTCAGCATGATCAGAACCCAAGTTCCAAAGATATTTAACTGTCAGCCCACCTTTGCCACCATCCTCACTAGATTGAGTCGTTTCAGGGGAAGCTGAGTTGGTGAACGGGGAAGGAAGAAATTCTCAGTATACATCATCATTCAGTGTGAGGCAGAGTGGCTGCCGCTTAGGTTTGCAGAGCTAGAGAGAGAAGAGAACATTAAGGATGGAGTCAAGCTAGGCCCACGGTAGAATATGAAGGCACTACAAATCCTGTGTTTCTTTAGAATAGCATTCTCATTGGCCATTTCTGCCAATGGAGTCACACCTATTTTCATAAATCTCAGCCCCCTTCTGATTGTGTTGTGCCCCACCTTTCCAATTTTGCCATTTGCTTAAATCATTGTCCCAATATTTTTCTTTAATTGGAATCACCTTTGAATTTAGCCTCATTCCATGAAACCACAGGTTTGATATTCTCATTTAATTTTTTCCTAGGCCAGGCGCGGTGGATCAAGCCTGTAATCCCAGCACTTTGGGAGGCCGAGACGGGCGGATCACGAGGTCAGGAGATCGAGACCATCCTGGCTAACACAGTGAAACCCCGTCTCTACTAAAAAATACAAAAAAAATAGCCGGGCAAGGTGGCGGGCGCCTGTAGTCCCAGCTACTCGGGAGGCTGAGGCCGGAGAATGGCGCAAACCCGGGAGGCGGAGCTTGCAGTGAGCTGAGATCCGGCCACTGCACTCCAGCCTGGGCGACAGTGCGAGACTCCCTCTCAAAAAAAAAAAAAAAAAAATTTTTTTTCCTAATGTACATTAAAACAATTAAAACTATTACAAAATTCTTTGCATTTCAGGTGAAGTGATTTTGCAACCCATCTGTGGAATAAAAACCATATTTTGGAGAATACTGGGTTAATATATTGTTTCTTGTGTTACCACATAGACGTGCTACAAGTGTGGGAGGGATGATGGTTAGAAATTTTATTTATATCTGGAAATCATTAGCAGATTTGATACAGTCACCTGTTAGGGTCTAGAAGGTGAAGGTACAGGGAACCAGTAAATTATGATGGAGCAGATAGGGGTTAGAGAAACAATAATTTATTCCTTTTTTTTTCTTTTTTTTCTCTTCTTGAGGTGGAGTCTCGCTCTGTTGCCCAGGCTGGAATGCAGTGACTCAATCTTGACTCATTGCAATGTCTGCTTCCTGGGTTCAAGCGATTCTCCTTCCTCATCCTCTTGAGTAACTGGGACTATAGGCACACACGACCACGCCTGGCTAATTTTTGTATTTTTAAAGTAGAGACGGGCTTTCATCACGTTGGCCAGGCTGGTCTCAAACTCCGGACCTCAAGTGATCTGCCCGCCTCAGCCTCCCATAAGTGCTGGGATTACAGGCGTAAGCCACCACACTCTGGCCTAGGGAAACAGTAATTTTTTGTTTATTATCTTTTTTCCTTGCTAGACTGGCAGTCCTGTGAGAGTGTAATCTGTATCTACCTTGTTCGCTAATGTGGGCTCGTAGGTAGCAGAGAGTCTGGCACGTAGTAGACACTCATCAAATATTTGTTGGAGGAAGAAGGTATGAACTGGATAAAGAGTCCCATCCAGGTTATTGTGGTATATATTTGTAAGTTCTTTGAGGTCTAGGATTATGGATTTTTCTTTTACAGCTGCATCTCAAGTACCTCATACAATATCTAGAACACATAAACAAAATTTAAAAAATTTTTTTGACCAAAATATGTTTAGTCTAAGTTTGGTAATTTGTGATACAAATTGAATCACATCTCCCATTTTCAGCTTTACAAATTTGATAATTTAGACATTTACAAGAACTTCCATTAGTTTTTTAAAGTTATTTTAAATTATGGTGAATGCATTTAGTAATAAAATGTACCAGCTTAATGATTTTTAAGTGTACAGTTCAGTGGCATTAAGTACATTCAAACTATTGGGCTACCATCACTCCATCCATCCCTGAACTCTTCATCTTGCAAAATGAAAACTACATATATTAAACACTAACTTTCCATTCTTCCCCTCCTCTAATCCAAACTCATCCAACCTGTGGCCTGCAGGCCGCATGTGGCCCAGGGATGGCTTTGAATGTGGCCCAACAAAAATTTGTTAACTTTCTTAAAACATTATGAGATTTTTTTTGTGATTTTTTTTCAAAGCCCATCAGCTATCATTAGTGTTAGTGTATTTTATGGGTGGCCCAAGACAATTCTTCTTCTTCCAATGTGGCCCAGGGAAGCCAAAAGTTTGGACACCCCGGCTCTAGCCCCTGGCAACCACCATTATACTTTCTTTTTTCTTTTTTGAGACAAGGTCTCACTGTCACCTAGGCTGTAGTACAGTAGCATGATCATGACTCGCTGCAGCCTCAACCTCCTGGGCTCAAACAATACTCCCACCTCAGGCTCCCAAGTAGCTGGAACTATAGATGAGCACCGTCATGCCTGGCTAAGTTTTTAAATTGTTTTTGTAGAGATGGGGTCCCACTATGTTACCCAGGCTAGTTTAGAACTCCAGGGCTCAACCGATCCTCCTGCCTTGGCTTCCTGAAGTGCTGGGATTATAGGCATGAGTCACACGATTCCACTTTCTGTCTTTATAAACTTGACTGGTCTCAATACCTCACATAAATGAAATCATACAGTATTTGTTTTTTTTTGTGAATGGCGTATCTCAGCATGATGTCTCCAAGGTTCATCCATTTAGCATCATGTGTCAGAATAGCCCTCCTTTTTTTTTTTTTGTTTTGAGGCGGAGTCTCGCTCTGTCGCCCAGGCTGGAGTGCTGTGGCCGGATCTCAGCTCACTGCAAGCTCCGCCTCCCGGGTTCCCGCCATTCTCCTGCCTCAGCCTCCCGAGTAGCTGGGACTACAAGCGCCCGCCACCTCGCCCGGCTAGTTTTTTGTATTTTTTAGTAGAGACGGGGTTTCACCGTGTTAGCCAGGATGGTCTCGATCTCCTGACCTCGTGATCCGCCCGTCTCGGCCTCCCAAAGTGCTGGGATTACAGGCTTGAGCCACCGCGCCCGGCCTAGCCCTCCTTTTAAAGGCTGAATTATATTCCATTGCATGCATGTATATATCACATTTTATTTATCTGTTCATCTATTGATGGACACTTGGGTTGCTTCTATCCAGAAAGTAATGTTGCTATGAATGTGGGTGTTCAAATATCTCTTTAACAAACATAACGTTTAAACGAATTAGCAAAATAATCAATGAAAATGAATTAATGAATGACATCACCAGCCTTCTGTATATCTGAGTGCTATATGATCATATTGGGAGATGCTGGAGTGGAAGGGATGGACAGAAGAGAGGGTACCAAAAGGAGCATTATTTCTTTGATGATTCTATCTGGGGTTGATCCTGCTTGGAACCTAGCTTGTATTGCTCTGTGCAACAGCTCTTGTATGATTTCTAAAAGTGCCCTCCCACTGTGGTTTCATAAATCCTTCTTATGCTAATTTGCCCAGAAGTGCTGATCTTTACCAGGGCATAAATTATTGAAGCAGTTGTGGTCAGCAAAGAGAAGGATAGTGAAACCCACCTGGGCCTTCCAAAGCAAATATCCAGACACCTTGTCTGAGTTCCAGAAGTCTGAAACAAGTCTGACCAAGCCATCCAAGGCAGGAAGTCATTTAACGGCTAAAATGGCTACCCACTTCCTGAGCAAGGTGGAGGAATCCAGGATGCAATGAGAGAAGCCTCACATCTTTTCACTGTTGCAAGTTTTCCGGCCTTTTTCCCTGACCAGGACTGTGGGGAAGCCACGAGAATAGAAAGTTATTCACAAAGACTGGCTGAAGCCATTTTTAGATGTTCACTCTCAGGCAGGAGGATCTATTAGTATCTGTGTAAAGAGGGCCAGAGCTGGCATTGCGAAATTGCGTATAGCATTAGGTCTGGCAAGGGATGTGATATTCTTTACTATTTGAATAAGGGGCGGAACCCCTTAGTGTTGCGGCACTGTCAGTGTATGAGATAGGATGTCTGTCAAAGTAGGCTGAGCTCTAAGAAGCTTGACTTACATTTCCTTAGAGGTGTTGAAGAACAGACAGGCTGAAAACAAAACAAAACAAAATTATATATATCAGTCGTTTCATGTATAAAGTCCCTGCAGTTCCTAGTTTGAAGCAAGGGAAAACAAAGCAAATATCCGGCTAGAAAAGTGTACTTGAAAGCTAGAAGGCTGGGGTAAATAAAAAAAGTTAGAAAACACTGCTTTGAAAATTTCAAAGGCAAATGTAAAGGAAGAGACAGATGCTTTTAAAAAACATTTAAATGTATTTTATATATTTAGGAGGCACAAGGGCAGGTTTCTTACATGGACATGTTGCATGGTGGTGAAGTCTGGGCTTGTTGTGTACCCATCACTTGAATAGTGAAGACTGTACACAACAGGGAATTTTTTAGCCCTCACCCCGCTCCCATCCTCCCACATTTTGTAGTCTTCAGTGCCTATGATTCTACATAGTATGTCCATGTGTACCCAGACAGATGCTTTTTGCTTTTTCTTTTCTTTCTTCACTTGTTTCACTGTTCAACCAGTCAAGCACAGAGCTGACAGTAAGCGAGACTGTTTCAAGGCATAAGTCGGCCATTTAAAGGTGGTTTCAACCATGGGCATATTAGTCTTTTTTTGAGCACCAGTTTTCTCATTTGTAACACAGAGATTATAATAAGAGAATTTAGCTTGTATTTACCTTTACTTATATTTACATGGATTATAAAGACGATAAAGATTATAAAGAAGTACTTAGCATAGTGAGCCACACACAAGCCTCCGATTAAGTTAGCTATCATTCTTATTAGTGTCCTCAGAAAAATTACAAAGTGCAAAATTGTGCTGCAAAATGTTAAAGCTTCGCTGGAAACAAGAGGATTTTATGAACAGGCCCAGGAGAGTCAGAATGTTCCTTTCAGGCATAGCCAGTCATCAGCACGTATTGATTAAGCACCAGGACATGCCACTAGTGTTCTGGATGTTATACAAATGAGGAAAGTAAACACAATGTCCAAGTCACGTGGCGTCACTACCTACAAATACAGAGGCACGTCAAGGGGTGTTTTGTGAATGTGTGGTGTGTGCAAAACACTGCTGGCGTGACCTTCACAGGTTCTTACACAAGAAAATAAAAAATTTGACCCCATTTTTAGGAAACAGATGTGGATTGATTTTATACAACCTTAAAGGATGCAAAATGGGTCACAAAGAGAGAGAGAAAGAATGTTACCGAATGAATGACAGGGATATTTTCTTATAAGAGGAACTGCTCTCTCTGCCTGGAACAATTTTTGCCCAGATATTTGCTTGGATGGCTTTTTGTCAGTTAGGTCTTGGCTCAAATGTCACTACCTCACAGGGACCTTCCCTAGGCAGCCAATCTAAATTAAACCCATCCTCATATCCTTCTAATGCTCTAGCCTTCTTTTGTTTTCTTTTAGCACTTATTCTGCTCTGAAATTACCTTATTCATATATTTGTTGAATTATTTACTGTCCAACCTCCCCTACAAGAATACACACAAATCACATGTGCCTTGTTTGTCACCATATCCTAGAGCCTGGCTCACAGCGGGCACTTGATAAATAGCTGAATGAGGAAACAATTGGATAATTGGGGCTCAGTGGCTTTTTTTTTTTTTTTAAATATAGCTTGCCTTTTTTTTTGTGATGATTTGGTTAGTAAATCTCAATTCGTCAGATCATTCTGGCTTCTTGCTACTGCACAAGAGACATCTGGTCATTGGAAACTTAAAGATGAGTCCCTTAACTGCACTATCTTGTTTTTGAAACAAACACACTTTTATGCTTGTATGAATTTGTTAGGGCTGCCATACAAACACCACAAACTAGGTGCCTTAAACAACAGATATTTCTTGTCTTACAGTTCTGGAGGCTAGAAGTCCAAGGTTAAGGTGTTGACAGGGTTGGTTCCTTCTGAGGGCTGCAAAGAATTTGTTCCATGCCTCTCTTCTCCCTAGGTGGTTTGCTGGCAATCTTTGGCATTCCTTAGCTTGTGGAAGTATCACTCCATCTCTGCCCTGACTTTTACATGGCGTTCTTCCTGTGTGCATGTCTGTCTCCGAATTTCCCCTTTTTACAAGGACACAGTCATACTGGATTCAGGTTCATTCTAAATACTTCATTTAATTTAATTCTATAAAGGCCGTATCTCCAAATAATGTCACATTCTGTGGTACTGGGGGTTAAGACTTAAACAAAAAAATTTTAAGGAGACAAAGTTGAATCCCTAACAATACTGAACATCCAGGATGGAAGAACATGGTATTAGGTTGAGCCAAACACAGTTGCTTATGTTTTTGTTTTTCCTCACCAGGACAAGAAACCCCCAGTGCAGGAAAATTGCAGATATGAAAAAAAGGGCTTAAGTAAACACACAGATCTTTGCCAGAACCATGTTTGTCACACAGTATGGAAGTAACAAATATTTGGTAAATGAACGAATGTGGACTTGTTCTTCTAAATGACTTGCTCCCTCACTTCTTCCAAGTCTTGGTTCAGATACTACATTCTCGGTGGGAACTAGCCTGACTAATATTCCTAAAACCACCATCTCCCCAGTACTCAACTTCTTTTCTCTTACTTTCTTTCTCTCTATAACACTGACCACCTTCTACCAAACTCTGTAATTCACTTACTTGTCATGTTAATTGCCCATCTCTCCCTACTAGAAGGTAAGTTCCATGAACTCAGGAACTTTCACTGTTGTGTTTCCTTCTGTATGTACCAGCACTTGTTACAGTGCCTGACACAGAGTAGGCCCTCAGTTTTGCTGAGTGAATGAATGAATGAATGTTGTTGAGAAAGAGCTCTGGAGACTCCTGGCATGCTGTTTCAGGTGTTGCTTGGATCTCCGCTTAACCGTCACAGAATTTCAATGCTAGTCTTTAAAGGAAATCTCAAAGATCAAGCCCCTATCTCCAAACCTTGAATTCTCTTAAACTGGTGACATCTTGATAACAGATTGCCTTTGAATGTAGAACCCTCATTTTAATAATAAGAGAGTAAGAGATTGAAACTGTTTAACAAATAAAATGTGCTATGTGTACGGTATGTGTGGTACGGGGAACAGAAGCAGAAAACCTGCCATACGTTAGTTTAAGGGGTAGACTAAGAGAAGGGCGAATATACTTTGGAGTGCAGCGGGGGCAGGATGGCACATAATTGTATGTCAATGCAGAGTAAAAGGACCAGAAGATGATAAGCCAAGCCAATGATAGTGAGCAGCATAGTGGTACGGAGCAACGCTTTCTAACTTTATGCATGTACCAGCCACTTGGGGATCTTGTTGAAATGAAGATTCTGGTTCTTGGGTGGGGCCTGAAAGTCTGCAGTTCTAAAGTGTTCTCAAGGGACAGCTCTACGGAGCCATGCTTTGAATACCAAAGAGCACGGATTTACTAGTTACCCGTGTAATCCTCAGTAAACGATTTAACTTCTCTGTGCTTCCATTTTCTCATCTATAAAATGGAGATCAGATGAAGTAATCCCACTAAAATGAATACCACTGAGTGTCACTGATTATCAGTTACTTCACTTGCGGAAGAGTGGAGGGCATGACTGGGGATGGAGCTAGAGGAGGGAGTCACAGAAGTCTTAGCTGTATTTTATACATTTAAAAATAAAAGTATTCAGGTATTGATACGTGGGCCGGGTTTTCTCCTCTTTTTTACAAGCACATTACACGCGAAGCCAGATTAGCTCATGAATGTGCTACAGCACAGGGTGGCTAAGAAATCCTCCTTGCAAACTGCTTTGGGTCCTGCGTGGGGAATGGTTTCAATTGACAGCCGAACCCTAAATCCCTTTTAGAGATTTTAGGCGTTTATGCGGAGCTCAACGCGACTCTCAGGTATTCAGGAAGACTACCTTTTGCTCAGCACCTGCGGAGTGGTGGCCACAGCGAGGCGCTCGGGAGAGGCTCCCGGAGGCCGGCAGGTGGGGCGCGCCGGCGGAGCAGGGGTGCGGGGCGGGGAGAGGGCCGGCCCACGTGGACCGCGGGGCCAGGCAGGGGCAGGAGCAGCCGGTCGGCCGGGCCAATCAGCGCGTTCCGCGGCGGCCCGGCCCCTCCTGACCAGCGCGCTAGCTGTGCTCGGCCCCGCACTGCTAGCTGCGCGCCGCCCTGGACGGGGCGCACAGACTGCGCGCGCGGCTTCGGGCGAACATCGGGAGTCCAGCCTCAGCCGCCTCTCCGCAGACGCAGCTTCTCCAGCAGCAGCTTCGGGTTTCTCCCGCAGGAGCTTCGGGCTTCTCTTGGTAGAGACGTGGGAACTTTCCTTCTTCTGGCGAGGCTGCAGAGGTGATGGGCCGCTCTTCGGGCGCCCGCAGGGAGGCGGCACGGTGAGCGTCCTCTGGCTCCGGTGTGGCGATCGGTGCCTAGTTCCGGAGTCGCCGGTCCGACTTGGATGCCGGCTCTAGTCGAGTAAGAAGGGTTGGAAAGGATAAGGAGGGGCGAGAGGATGGGGTAGGGGTGGATTTGGACCCTGTATTTAGGTGCTGTCTCGTGGGCAGCCGCTGCCTGTCGGGCTGGTACCGACTTAACTCAGCTCGGTGCAGCTCCCCTCATCCCGGCTCTCTGGGGTGCTGGGGCGACTGCCTGTGCTGAGGTCGGCGTGCAACCTGAAGTTGGAAGCGGCGCTCCGAAGTATGGATGTGTGGCTGGAGAGAGGCAGCGGCTGCTTCCAGTTTCGGGGTTCGTGACTGACAATCAGAATCCCCGGGGTGCTCTGCTGATGCGGAGGAGGCCACTCGATGAATTAATATAGGGGGTGGTGAACTCGCCGTGAGCTCTTTTCTGGACAAGCCGACCTTAGCTCTTCATCCCTTTAATCTGAGCTAGGATCCTTATAGGAGCAAGCAGGTGGGAGCAGGTCAGCGTCCCCCCGCCCCCACCCTGAAGCGCTGGTTGCTGGGATCTTGCTGGAAGGGCGCCGCGAGCGCTCGGGACGCGTCTTCCAGCTGGGAGCGCAAAGCTTCCCGCCCAAGTGGAGAACTGGAGCGGGTCTGGAAGTTGCGTCTCTTTCCGCGGGAGGCATCTCTACATTTCTTTCTCTCGTTTTCCCTCTGCCCTGTTAATCCGCTCCTAGAAGAGAGGGCATCTTTGACTCTAAGCAAGGAGCTCGGGGGAGGATTGGAACTGGAAAGCTTGATCTCCTGCACCTGGGGAGGCTGCCGAAGCCAGACACAGTGCCGCTGGTGTGTTTTCTTCTTGAATCACCATCATTTAACTTTTGGGGGCTCCACGGAGCCTTAGTCAAGCTGTGAATCAGCTCCTAAGCAGTATGTACCTGCACGGGTTCACGGACTCGCGGAGACCTAGCCTGGTGCCCATCCCCCCTCACCGAGATTCAGGGACCCCCTTTGGTGAAACATCTTTATTCCTGAGCTCTTTTCCTTTTTAACTTTTCAATGGTCTTCCTTCTGAGACAAGCAAGGTTGATGTGATGTGACAGGCGATCCCCTTATGTGGGGATGGGCGCGTTCGAAGCCTTGGTCTGTTTCTGTCTTTAATATCCTTGGCATAAAGCTTGTCCACCACAACCCGGAGTTGCCACCTGCAGACTCGATCACTCAAACTTGTGCACATTGATGGCCTAGGTTTCTAATCACACGCATCTTCGTTTGGCCCCCTCTAGAACACTCGCTGAGGAGGGAAGAGGTGGGGGCAGTTTGTCTGTCTGAGCCCAGTTCAGGAAGGCCTTGGAATTTTTTTTTTTTTTTTTTTTGAGACGGAGTCTCGCTCTGTCTCCCAGGCTGGAGTGCAGTGGCGCGATCTCGGCTCACTGCAAGCTCCGCCTCCCGGGTTCACGCCATTCTCCTGCCTCAGCCTCCCGAGTAGCTGGGACTACAGGCGCCCACAACCGCGCCCGGCTAATTTTTTGTATTTTTAGTAGAGACGGGGTTTCACCGTGGTCTCGATCTCTTGACCTTGTGATCCGCCCGCCTCGGCCTCCCAAAGTGCTGGGATTACAGGCGTGAGCCACCGCGCCCGGCCCGGAATTTTTTAAAGGCTAAAATAATTTAGGAACAGCCATTTTGCAATATAATTAGTGTTTCCACTCAGTCACTGAGAACAAATGTATGACCTGGAGAATTCTTCAATAGCTCGCGTGGGTTTTATAGTGAGAAGAATTTCTGCTAAGTTTATAGTCCTATCAGTGTGAAAGCCCAACACTTCCTTTAGGTGGGAAATACAGGCCTTAATAAGGTAGTGTGAGAGCAGTTTTCAGAATCGTTATGACTAATGATGACTTACGTCCTCCCAAAATGACCGAGTGAATTGGTATGGCTCATTTGTGCAAAAAGCTGTCTTCATATGTGTGGACGTTTCTTGATCAATATTCTCATAGCAGAAAGCCGTATTTCAAGGTTTCCTTCCTAAGTTCTTCTGTCTCATTGTTCTGCTTTGCGTGACTTTGCTTTCATCCCTCAGTACCATCTTAACTGCCCTTTGACACTTTAAAATTTATTATAAGGCTTCAAGTCACAATTTGACTTGGCCAGTTTTCCCTGCTAAAGATAAGAAAGTTGCCGTGTCCAGAAAAGCAGGGGCTGCCAATTTATCTATCTTTGAATGACTTTAATTGTATTGCTTGTTCCCTTAGCACACACAAAAAAACCCTACAAATATCTCTGCTTGATTATTGGATATTTTTCATTGAAGGCAACAATTTTTATATGTCTAGTACTAGGATGTTCTAGGTCACTTGAATTTCAATATTCATTTTCTGATCTTTTTAGACATGTGTATTGTTTGATGACCTAGTTCCACTTAGTAATTAAAAAAGAGAAAGAAGAAATTCCTTTGCTCCCCGCCACCACCTCCTTTTCAGTGGTACATAGCCTTTTCCTAATAGCTGCTTTTTTCTGCACTACTCATTTATTGTTACACTTAATACAATACTTTGCTGTGTAAATGGTGTGTTGATGCATGTGATATTAAAACTGCATTCACTGGGGATTAACCCTTGGATATGACATCATCACCAGCCAATCCTTGATCTGATTTGAACATGCATTGACAAAAGTCACATTATCATATTGAGCAAGTGATTCTATATTGCCTGTGATGAATGAGGGAAGCAATGAAGTCTTCTTGGTGCTTTCTAAGTCTCAATTAGCTGCCCAGTTGGAGAGTTTTGGGTATTTCTATACTAACAGGCTTAGCTTAATAATAAAATTCTCAGATTGCAGTTTTATAGATCTCTTTAGGATTTGCATAAGGAGATTTTCCCCCTTATGCTTTCTTCCTCTTTGGGAGTTTTTCACCCTGTGTTCTGGCTCTGTTTCTTTACAAATATGTAAAGATAACATAGTAAATGGAATAATCTTTTGCTTTTGTTTTTTGTCCTAGAGATAGCCATGTAGGTGATGGGCTAATTTGTTTGAGTACGTGCATTCACTTATTCAGGTGTTGGCTATAAATCAGTCAGGATTAGCAAGACGACTTAAAGTCCTGAAGCCAATCAATCATAAATGATTGGGAGGCCATACAGTGTATTTATCCTAACTTGTCAAGATTCAGGATTGAGGGTGGGGGATTGAGGCAATAGGAAACAAGATTCAGGATTCAGGCAATAGGAAACAACAGTATCCATAAAGGTATTGGTGAAGTGATCTTGGCCACATTAATCACTTCATAATTATTTGTTTTGAAAATGTTATTTCTAAAAGCCATGTCAGAACCTAGACAGCCCTGACTTAGAGACTTAATCTGTAGTATGACATTGCACTTTGTAATGCCCCACTCAATTTGTGATCTCCTGCAACCCACCTCTCAAAAGATAAAATTGACCTTGACTTCCCATCTATTTGATATCTGCTGAAAAATAAGAGAAATTCTTCCTGTTTTACAGTCACTATTCAAGTTCAATTCATTTTCCTTCAGTCAGTCAAAAGGCTCTTAAAAAAAAAAAAGAAACATAAACTTAATTATACAATCTGGTTTAAGGAAATGCTCAAAGAATTTTATATCTAGAAAGTACCTCAGATTTCACCTTTCTAGAAGATCAGGGGGAGGAGGTATTGCCGTAACTTGGATCTAGTATGTTATTAAAACAAACAAACAAACAAACCTGGGATTAGAATCCGGGAGTACCCTAATTCCTAGCCCAGTGAGCTTTCCAGTGAAGCCTGGGAGAGAATGATTCCTGTGATGTGGTGGGACCCCTCCCCTTGGCTGTCTCTGCGGACGAGGGCCACTGGCTTCTTGCACCATCAGTTTGCTAGACTACCATGCTAGTTGAGCCCACCTCAAGGATTGGACAGCTGTATACACCAGCTAGCTTGGGTTACTTCCTAGTAGCTGCCACAGTATCCACGATTATCAAGAAAATGTTTAAAGGGGAGCTGGCGATGGAAGGCGATTGGGCAGGGTGACTCAATTTGAACCTAACTGAACACATGGAAAGACATGGATGTCAAAATGATGGTCAGGCAGTTTAATGATTTATGGTTTACTTGTGAAAGAACTCAGAATATTAATCTATTAGGTGATAGGCTGCACTTTCATATTTAGTGTCTTTTAGTTGCTATAAGAGCCAGTACTAGCCAATAATTTGGAATAACATTATTTTCTGGCATGGTTGTGAATAATGATAATGGTACCCTACATTTGTTGAACACTTAGTATGTGCCAGCTGTTGAGTGTTGATGTTACGGAAACATTCTGGTTACTAGATGGCTTTCTCTATATGGATGAACTACTGATTTTCAGAGTTATGAATCTAAGGCAACATTGAATCTTTTTTAGTCATTCTTTTTAATTCAAAAGCTGTCAGGATTTTAGAGTAACAAATCATTAACACAAGCATAAAGAATTTTAATTCAGAAGTATGGCAGCATCAAATATGAGGGAGTTCTTGTTAATGACAAGACACTATTTAGAAAGATAATAAAGGCATGGGTAATTTGTTTCCTTTTATGAGATTGTGGAATTGTTAGTCCAGAAGAGTAAAATATCCTTATTGGAAAAATAGGAAGATATCATTATATTTCTTTTTTCTTTTTCTTTTCTTTTCTTTTTTTTTTCTTTTTTTTTTTTTTTTTGAGATGGGGTCTCACTCTGTTACCCAGGCTGGAGTGCAGTGGTGTGATCATAGCTCTCTGCAAACTCAACCTCCTGGGCTAATGCAATCCTTCTGCCTCAGCCTCCTGAGTAGCTAGAACTACAGGTGTGCACCGCCATGCCCGGCTAATTTTTTATTTTTTATAGAGACAGAGTCTCAGCATGTTCCCCAGGCTGGTGTTGAACTCCTGGGCTCAAGCAACCCTCCTGTCTCAGCCTCTCAAAGTGTTGACATTACAGGCATGAGCTACTGTGCCTGGCTATCCTTGTATTTCGTATGAAGTAAAGAGCTTTTTTTAAAAAAAATAAAAATATGGCAGTACACACAAACTACTCTGTTGGCTTTGCTAGTGCTGTAAGTTCATTTCAAACTAGAAAGCAATAGAACATTCTACAGTATTTCAGTTACCTTAACAAAAGGTGGAACTGTCAAAAGCTAGAGTTATTATTTATTCGTTTTTTTTTTTTTTTGATGACCACCGTGTCTGCTTGGATTCTTTTAGTTTCACGTCTGTGCCATGTGTTCTAAAGTTTTCTCTGAAAATTAATAGTTTTATTTCTTGATTTCTTCATTTCCATTTCATCTTTTTCTCTAGTAAGTGATGAAAATATTGATGAGTCTGCGGTATACCGTAGTTACTAACCTGGGAATCATTGGGCCTAAAACCACAGACTTTAAATATAGCTTCTAAAAATTAACAAAGGTTTTCAGCAAGGAAGAAACTTGCAGACCACGAAGTTCGGGGGAAACTTAAAATTGCTCCAGTGGGGGGCAATTTTGCTCCCCAGAGGAGTTTCCGCAGTATCTGGAGACGTTTTTTTGATTGTTACAATTTGGGGCAGGATGGTGTGGGAGAGCAGTCTCTCGTGGGCAGAGGGCAGGAATACTGGCTAAACATCCTGTGGTGCACAGGGCAGCTCCCACAGCAAAGAATTACTATTTTTTATTTAGTTATTTGGGAATTATTATTTTTTATTTATGTTTTTGCTCTGTCACCCAGGCTGGAGTGCAATGATGGAATCTTGGCTCACTGCAACCTCTGCCTTCCAGATTCAAGCGATTCTCTCACCTCAGACTCCCCAGCAACTGGGATTACAGGCACCCGCCACCATGCCCGGCTAATTTTTGTATTTTTGTAGAGATGGGGTTTCATTATGTTGGCCAGGCTGGTCTCAAACTTCTGACCTCAGGTGATGCACCCACTTCAGCCTCCCAAAGTGCTTGGATTACAGGCGTGAGCCACCATGCCTGGCTGCAAAGAATTATTTGATTCAAAATGTCAGGAATGCTGTGGTTGAGAAACTCTGCTCTGATGCAACTTTTAAGGTCCAGAGTAGTGAAAAATATCTTATCCAATGTCTGCAGCTCTTTATTTCTGTCAGGGAACCCAAGTATTTTGATGCATAGGCCACAATTCTTTTCATCACCCTAGGCTTCTGTTTTGAAAATTTCTTTTCTTGGCCGGGCGTGGTGGCTCACGCCTGTAATCCCAGCACTTTGGGAGGCCGAGGTGGGCGGATCACAAGGTCAGGAGATCGAGACCATGGTGAAACCCCGTCTCTACTAAAAATAGAAAAAATTAGCCGGGCGCAGGGGCGGGCGTCTGTAGTCCCAGCTACTCGGGAGGCTGAGGCAGGAGAATGGCGTGAACCCGGGAGGCGGAGCTTGCAGTGAGCCGAGATTGCGCCACTGCACTCCAGCCTGGGCGACAGAGCGAGACTCCGTCTCAAAAAAAAAAAAAAAAAAAAAAGAAAATTTCTTTTCTTAATTTATAAAAGTAGTACATACCTGGGGTAGAAAAATTCAAACATTGCAGAAAAATATAAAAAGGAAAGTTAAAAAAAAAAAAACCCACCCAATTTTGCCACCCAGTGGCAATTCCTTTTTAAACTTTGGTAAACCTGTTTCCAAATCCCTCCTGCTGCTTTTATCCACATATATTTAGACCTGATTTTTTTTTTCTTTTTATTGATTTATTTTTTTTTCTTTTTGTTTATTTATTTTTGAGACAGAGTCTCTGTCGCCCAGGCTGGAGTGTAGTGGCGTGATCTCAGCTCACTGCAACCTCCTCCTTCAGGGTTCAAGCAATTCTACCTCAGCCTCCTGAGTAACTGGGAGTACAGGCGTGCGCCACCATGCCTGGCTAATTTTTGTGTTTTTAGTAGAGACGGAGTTTCACCATGTTGACCAGGCTGGTCTTGAACTCCTGACCTCAAGTAATCCGGCTGCCTCCACGTCCCAAAGTGCTGGGGTTACAGACATGAGCCACTGTGCCCGGCTTAGACCTGACAATTTTGAATACGGGGGTTCATACATCATATGATCTGTGTCCTACTTTGTTTACTCAGCAAAGGCCGATTAGAGGGCTTCTGGTGAACCTGTGGCTAGGGAAGGAGGCCGACATTCCTTGCCTGTGGAGACCCCCTACGTTGTGGTGATCATTTTACATGAGACCCAGATGTGCTCTGGAGTGATTCCAGTAAAGATGACAAATCAGTGAAGAGAGCTATATGTCATTCTTTTTCATGGCTATATGTTATTCTACCTAAAAATTTATCTTAATATTAGTCATCAAACATCCAAAAGTTAAAAGAGATTTTGATTTTCTTTGTAATGCATCCTGTTTACCAGACATCAAGTTTCATATGTCAGTAATGGAGTGAGTCCTACAATTCAACCTTTTAAAATGGTGTCTAGTTTAATATTTTTAAGTAGTTTGAAAGCCATAAATATTTTGTACAGTGCAATGTTTAATTAAGGCCATCCAAAGAAAAAATTACTGGGGTGAATTCTTCTCTGTATCGTTGGGGGCAACAAATCACTGGAATAGTAATCTTTGTTACTATTTAAATCATTTGGCAGCTCTTCCAGTAGGAGTCAGATTGTAATGTAAACATCTGTTACCTTTTCTCTGCCTTCAGAACTGATTATGCAACTCGGTTTCACATCAGAGACGCAGCTTTCTTCATCTATATTTTTGGATTAATTCCTTCTCAACACACACTCACACACACGCACGCATACAGATATCCATGGACACAAATCAAAAGAGCCATAAAATTGGTTACTATGGACTCAGTCCTCCCAGGATAAAAAACTCACATCTTCTTTGCACTCTGTCCTGCTCTTTGCAGACTCTAGGTCTGCTCAGAAGCATGGAACTCCATTAAGCAAGCCGGAGGATGGCTGTGAGTCTGCCCCTTGGAACCAATCTCATTCTCCTTATATGCGGAATTTCCCCCACCTCAAAGCTTAGGTGCTGATATGCAGCTGAGGAGATTTAGAAAACTCATTGGTTAACATTTAAACATCCCCATTAAGGTCAAGGAATACCTACCAGTGGGGGTGAGAGAGGCAGTGGGGAGTGGGTAAGGAGATGTTTAAATGGAATTGAACCTTACTTAGCAAGTGTCTCTTTCATGAGAGCTTTCTCTGGATGCTGGCCATTTTTACATTAGAGAATGTTTGTGAAATATTTGCCTTGAGCTTTAGAAAAATTATAATAGTAACAATAGTTATCATTTGTTGCGTAAGGATGTTGCTGGGTACTATACTAAGCATTTTTGTTTTAGTTTGGGTAAAAAACGTAAAATTTATCATTTTAACCATTTTTAAGTGTACATTTCAGTGGCATTAAGTACATTCACACTGTTAAGCTACCATCGCCCATTCCATCCACAGAACCCTTTTCATGGTGCAAAACTGAACTCTGTACCCATAAAACACGAATTTCCCATTCCCCCATCTAGTTCCTGATGACCACCTTTCTACTTCCTGTCTCTCTGATTTTCACTCCTCTAGGACCTTATATAAATGGAGACATACATTATTCTTTTGTGTCTGTCTTATCTCACTTAGCATAATGTCTTCAAGTTTCATCCATATTGTAGCATGTGTCAGAATTTCCTTTGTAAGGCTGAATAATCCATTGCATATATAGCCCACACTGTATTTTTTTATGTGACCTTCAATGGACATTTGTTTTTTTCCACCTTATGGCTACTGCACATCATGCTGCTATGAACATGGGTATACAAATATCTATTCAAGATGCTTTTAGTTCTGCCTTTAGTTCTTTTGAGTCTGTCCCCAGAAGTGGAGTTGCTGGATTGGATGATAATTCTGTGTTTAGTTTTTTGGGGTACCACCATACTGGTTTTCCATGGTGACTGTGCCGTTTTATACTAAGAATATTTTTTGTGCTATTTGATTTAATCCTCCTGAAGTCCTACAAGGTAGACACAATCATCATCTCCCTTCTTTGCATGAGAAAAATGAAGCACGCAGGGTGGAAGCCACACTGGTAGTTTGTGGCAGAGACACAGTTTGAACCCAAGCAGTGTGGTCCAGGGACAAAACTCTTAGTAGATTATTCATTCTTTGAACTCAAGAAAGGTTGGCCAAACTCCTCATGCATATGGCCCAGGCATGGTTGGGGAGAAGAGGTAAATAACAAATGTGTTTACCCTAAGAAGCTCTAACTGTCCTTATCCTGCCACACAAAGGAATTTGATTGAGATTTGGAGTTCCTGTGGGTCAGATGCTCATTGTGAAATTGGTATTTTATCAAAATAAAAACAGGCAATAAATATACACTGTGGCTATTTAGGCTGTTAATATCAGTGCTGCCTCAAATCCTTTGGCAATTAATAATTATGCAGCCCATGGCTTTTTAAATGCCATTACAATTTTTGCTTCTCATTGGGGTTGGAAGGGTGGTGGGTTGAGACAATATGAGGAAATAATCAAGATTAAGATAAGCCTTGGGTAGAATCTGACCGATGATTGCATTTTTGCTTTACAGAGACAGTAGGCAGAGGACATGGGCATCCTTCCCACCCAAAACACAGCTTGATGGAGTTATTGCAAAGGAAGGCACGTTTAGTCACTTTATAGAATTAACAATTGATCAGTTTTGTGGTGCCTCAGTCCTTTCTAAGCACCCCATGTTTATTCATTATTGTGATTACACAGTGGAAGCGGCTCTGCTTGATGTGATGAGCAATAGCAAGATGTGAAGACATTTAAATACACTTGAAATTAAGTTTGCACAAATAGGTGTCTGACAGGGTGTTCTAATTTGATTCTAAAGACCCAGAAATAAGCCTGTATGGGGAAGGGGAGTGAGAGGGCTGGGCCTCATGGAATCCTGAGTCAGATGTATGTAGTTTATTTTCCAGGTTTCTTTGTTATTTTAAAGGAAAATGGCCGTGGTTAGAATCATGTTTCTCATAGGTCAGTCAGGGGAGCGGACAGTGCCAGTAAGCTCTGCCATTGATACTGGCCTAGCATGTTAGTTAACCCTTTTACAATGGAGCACCAAGCTCTGGTGTTCTCAATAGTAGGGGAAAAGTCACGAGCCAGCTTGTCCTGATGTACACATGTACAAAATATACTAATCATCCTATGAAGTATTAATCAGGAAAGGAAAACATTCTTCAAGACTGAAAGTTAAGGTCATCCTGAGAAAAAGGGCTGGCAAGATTCCTAGAAAACTGTTTCTTCAAGACATTTTGATTCCAAATTTACTCTTTTCACATTTACAAAAGACTCAGGATCCCAAGTGTAAACTCAGATTCTGGTTTGATGTGCAAATATTTCTGAACCACAGCATAAATAGACATGAACTTACAAGCAATTGACTATATCCGTATGTACGTTTCATGATCCTCATTTACTTAGAAGGAAGGAAGAGAGATGAATATAGGGTTTATGCTGATTGCAATTTTTTTTTGTCCTCTGCAAATTCTGAATTTTGTTGGATTTTAAAAATTGATTTTACATAATCAATCTTGTTTGGTATACCCGTCCCCAAATTCCAGTATTCTTGATATTCTTAATATTATCCTTTAGACCAGTGCTGGAGCACCTGAAAGGCTTGTTAAAACAGATTCCCTGGCCTCATCTCTAGAATTTGTGATTCAGTAATTCTGGGATGGGGCCTGTGAATTCCTATTTCCAGCAGGCTCCCATGAGGTGCTGATGCTTCCAGGCTTTGGATCACACTTTGTATAACGCTTTCTTAGACAATACATTTTTCAGAGTTTAAACATTTTAATACAGAAATTTTTATACAAATAGGTTGTTTTGATTAGGTTGAGAGTTTCTCATTTTGTAACATGTTGGTAAGCTTGTCTAAACAGTATGATTCAGAAGGTTGATTTAAATTTCCGAACCAAAAGTACAAATTAAATGTTCGTTGGATCAGTATTGTGTCTGAGAAACTGATTTTGATAATGTCTTGACATTTCTTTTAGAGCATAAGATGCGTTTTCTGTACTTGAGGCCTTTTAAAATAAGAATTGCCCAGTTGTTTAAACGAATGTTGAGGCAGGTTTGCTGTATGTAGCATGTAACCAGCCTATTGCCAACTTCCGTCATCCGACTGATGTCTACATTGGACTAGGAAAAAACATGGCTTCGATTTCCATACAGTTTTGATCTGATTTAAATTGTAATCCTATCGGCAGGTGACATACAGGAATTTCGTTTTTGTTCCTGTGTAGTTAAGACTCAGCAGATGTTAAAAGCTGATGTGGATTTAAGATTTCATCCGTTCTGGGAATAATTGAAGATTCAGTCAGGACCAGAAGATGGAGTTGTAGACAGAGTTATAGGACTTGAGGGGGTATGGAAAGTTTTTGGACAGATGCCTGGCTTATTGCTTTCTCCTGCCACTTGGAGGAATAAATTATCTTCTGTGTTTGCTTAAATGAAAAGCTTTCAGTGGATTTTACTTTGTCTTGCACTGTCTAAAAAAAGTAAAAGTTTGCAAACTGAAGTCCCTTTGAATAAGAAAACACATGTAAAGAGCTTGCTTTTTTTTCTCCTTCACTCGTTTAAAAAAATTGGAAGTTTGTGAAATACTTTGGAGATAATCTGAGTTATAGAAATGTGTGGGTGTTGGCAGGAAGGTTAGAATTGGCAACCAGCAAGCAGAGCGGATGGACTGGGTCAGAGTCATTTAACCTCCTTCGTCTCCAGAGCTGTGTTTTAATTACATAGCTGGTTTGTGGAACTGTGATCCCCTCTTGCGGGCAGCAGGGTGTTGCGTGTGACTAGGTTTGTACTAACATTTCCTTGGGACCCATCAGTCACTGTTGTCCCCTCGGCCGGTTTTCACGTTGGTCATCTCTACCCAACTGTCAAGATGCTACAGTTCTCCTCCGTGGCTGCTGACCCTTTTGGCCTTTGTTTCCCCAGCGCTCAACCCCAGACAGTTAGAAGATGAGGTTTCCAAGTTGAGTGGCAGATGAAGGCCCTGCTGGAGATGGCTTCTATGGAAGACTAAACAGCAGAAGCATCCAAACAACAAAATTGTCCTAATTTTTGTTTTTAAGAACAATATCTACTTTTAGAAAAAACCATGGTCTTTGATTTACTGTAGAACATGGCATGTGTGGGTGGTACTGTCTGCTGGCTGGGAATGGCTGGTTAGTGTTATTACAGCTACTCAGCCTGCATTGTAAGGGATAGTGATGCCACTGGTCATAATACAGGGTCATAGGGACTTTGTAGAACCCCTGCAGGGAATACACAAGTTTTTTTAAAAAAAAATTAGAGAAAAAGTAAAAATCACCTCTAACTCTCTCTCTACAACCCATTTCTGTCTCTCCCTTCTCAGATACTATGAAGAGTTTGGGTTATAGCCTTCTGCACATATTTAAAATATTTAATATACATTACATTTCAAAGAAATCCAAACCGAGGAGGAAGAATGGACTGATGAAGACTTGGTAGATTCTTTCTTATCATCTGAAGTTGATTTGTATCAATGCCAACTAATCAACAGAAATAGGAAGCATATTTGGCATTTAACTTTATTTCAAAAGTATATTGTGAAAATATCAAAATATATTAAACTTTGCTATTTGTATTAGTATGTATGGTTACTAAATATACAGTCTTGTGTGAATTTTTTCACTTAAGTAGTGTCATTTTATACATCTGATTCTATAGTTTGTATTTTTTTGCTTACTGGTGTCTTGGAGATTATCCACGTTTATACATACATAGCTCTCACTCATTCCTTTAACTGCCATATAGTGTTCCACTATGAATGTACTGCATTTTATTTAGCTGTTTCCCTACAGACGGGCATTCAGATTTTTCCCATTTTTTTCTGCTATAGAGAATATGATGATATCATTCTTGAACAAAGTCATATATGGTGTTAACTGAGATGCTGTGTTTACTGTTTAAAGCCTTCTCATAATTACAGTCTCTTGGTACCCATGTGTTTGCATTTTTCTAGGGTAGAAGTGTAATTGCCTGGTCAAAGGGTGTGTTTTAGAGTATTAAAAACACCAGTGTACCAGTGGCTTGGGAATGCGTCTGGAAAATGTGGGGACTGCAGAAAGTCTCTTATCATTATGTTCCCTTGAAATTAAGATATGTTAACTCCAGAACAGGCCAGGCCCTAGACATTATCAGTAAAATCTGTAAGTAGAATCTTACAAATTCCTGTGTGTTTCAATAGAACTTCCCTGTGATCATGGAAATGTTCCAAACTTCTTGCTGTTCACTGTGAGAGCCACTAAGCTACATGTTACTTTTGAGTACTCGAAATGTGGTTAATGTGACTCAAGAAGCAAATTTTAAATTTTCTTTAATTGTAATTAATTTAGCTTTAAACTTAAATAACCATGTATGTGTAGTGGCTGCCCGATTGGACAGCACTGGTGCAAGGTATGCATCATCATAAATGGTAAAGCCATTGTAATTTACTACAGTCTCAAAAAGTTTTAGAGAGTGACTCATGGAGAAATGGAAGTGTAGTCTATTTTGTTCATTCAGGGGCTCAAGACTCTTGAGCTGAAAATAAGGTGATAAGTAAGTGAATGAAAACAAAACGATGTCATTAAGATTTATCAGGCATTTTCCTTGTTTAGAGACTCCTGTCTGCTCTGTCCTGACAGGGGCCGCCTGATGGAGTTGCACGTCCTACTGGGGCAGTTCTTTGTAAAGTGAATTGATGGCTATGTAAATACAGCCATTAACCTTAAGCACCTCAGACAGCTCCTGGGGCGTTGCTGTTTTCTTGCCCTTGAAAATGCTGGTTGATGGATGCCAAGATGTTTTTTAAAAATTGTTTTTCCTAACTAACTGGTTGAAGCAGTGGACCTGGGAAGTTGCAGGGAAGCTGACAAAATCGAAGGCCTATGAGTGTGAATCCTATGGCAGGGGTTTGGAATTTCGTTCCTCAGAGGGATATTTTGAAGGTTTACTCTTGGTATACAGGAAACAGGATGTTGCATATGTCTGTGTACATGGTATTTTTAAAAACACACAAAGTGAATTGCAATTTGAAAGTGCTGGTTACAGAAAGTTTGTAGAAAACCTGGTTTTAAAGCAAATGGAAGAGGCTGGGCATGGTGGCTCACGCCTGTGATCCCAGCACTTTGGGAGGCCAAAGTGGGCAGATTTCTTGAGCCCAGGAGTTCGAGACCAATCTGGGCAACATGGTGAAAGCCTGTCTGTACAAAAAAATACAAAAATTAAGCAGGCATGGTTAGATGCATGCATGTAGTGCCAGCTACTTAGGTGACTGAGATGGGAGGATTGCTTGAACCAAGGAGGTTAAGGCTGCAGTGACCCATGATTGCACCAGTGCATTCCCGCTTGGGTGACAGAATAAGACCCTGTCTGGAGGGAAAAAAAAAATCAAATGAAGTTTTAGAATTTAGGAATTTTGTATATATTTTAAAATTGGACATAGCTTGCAATGAAAACAACAGCTTCTTTTTTGTTTCTTGAAAGACATTTTTAGAAGTAGATCGAGTGAGGATGGCAGAGGCAGTACATGGATAAGATTCCCATGTCGAAAATCTATCTGGTGGTAGGACAAGCAAAAGTTATATTAGAAGTAGGATCAGAAGATGATGGTTGCCAGTGCGCTGATTTTTTCTCCATTGTCATTTGCGACCTCTCCCCCTTCCTCTGAGGTAATCACACTGACCATCTCTCATTTCTTACCATGCAGCGAATGTGTTCCTTTACTTGTTCAGTGGCTCTGTACCTGATTTCCTTTCCCTGGAATGTGAAATGTGTGTCTTTTGTGTGTGTGTGTGTGTGTGTGTGTGTGTGTGTGTGTGTGTCTGGCTTCCTCTCATCATTTAAGTCTCAAATGTTGTCTCATAAGAGAAAACTTTGAGTAATAAATCCCTAACCTACTCAAAGCTACAACAATCTGGCCTGCTTAAAGTACTGGTGGGAGTTTCCAATTGATGACTATGCGAAAATGCTTTGAAAACTACAGCTCATTGTATAAATGCACATTATCATTATTCCTGAAGATCTGCCAGAAGCCACGTTGCTGTCTACCAACTTGTCCTGATCTTCCATAAACCGGGTGTCAGTGAAATCTCAGAAGTGTTGAATTCAGAGCTTAGGTTTCTACATTCTCTTTTTTTTTTTTTTTTGAGACGGAGTCTCGCTCTGTCGCCCAGCCCAGGCTGGAGTGCAGTGGCGTGATCTCGGCTCACTGCAAGCTCTGCCTCCCGGGTTCACGCCATTCTCCTGCCTCAGCCTCCCGAGTAGCTGGGACTACAGGCGCCCACAACCGCGCCCGGCTGATTTTTTGTATTTTTAGTAGAGACGGGGTTTCACCGTGTTAGCCAGGATGGTCTCGATCTCCTGACCTCGTGATCCGCCCGCCTCGGCCTCCCAAAGTGCTGGGATTACAGGCGTGAGCCACCGCGCCCGGCCTAGGTTTCTACATTCTTACTCAGTCCTAGATAAATACCATTGTTCCTGGGAACTTTCAGTGTGTTCCACACTGACACACAGGGGCGGAGGTCTCTTGATTCTGCTCTTGGGTTTGGATGAGGTAGGAACACCTGTGAGATTTTAAAAAGCCCAAAAAACTCAAACCATAGAACCACCACCGTCTCATAGTAAGTGCAGTTGAGGTGCTGTTTATATCTGAAATCTGTCATTACATTAACCTGATGAGGAAGTATGAAATACACCCCCATGTCCAATTTGAGAAGAAGTACATCAGTGTTTCCTCACTAGTAGTGAAAGTTGCCCTCCAAGATGTTAAAGTGGAATCTTCTGGGAGATTTCCTTAGGTGATGAAAGGGCCTGTGCTGGAGACATTTCTACATTTCTTTCGATTATTTAGTTGTTGGTGGTCCATCTATACAAAATGGATATATGCAATACAGGGTGGAAGAGATGCTATCTGCGTACATCACATCTATTCTTCCCCCTTCCTTAGTGATGGAACGCTGATTTCTAGTAAGACACAATCTGTACAGAGTCAGGACTATGTTTTACAGACTCTCTTGCACCAGGATAGCCATAGGAGATATATGTAGGAGTTTTGGATGGTTATTTCTGGTGAGTCTTCTAAAATCCAGGGGTAGAGCCCTTTCTGGATCTTCCTCCTTTCTAAGTCCTGGAATGTGATGTAATAGTTTGTTCTCCAACAGCTATTTTGGGCTGTGAAGTGACCTTGATGACAAGAGGCAGAAGGGAAAAAGAACAGAAAGACAGAAGCTGCTTGAGGTCCTGGTGATTCTGTGGTGCCGAAGTACCTGCCTTGACCGTTCTACCACTGGGCTTAATTTTTGCAAAAAGAACAAAATTTTGTATCAAAGCTTTTATTTTCTAGGGCATTGTTACATGTGGGGTGAAATGATATAGGCAGAATGCAGTGATAAATGAAGTTGGGACCTTAGTTTTAATGAGGTAATAATCTGTAAATCCAGAATACTTTGAGTTATATGTAGACCTAACTTGAGTTCTGTAAAATCTGAGTAATGGAAAAGGAAACCACACAACAGATTTGGAATTGGAGGGATAGATACTACAAGGATAGATACTGAGGGTCATTTCGGGGAAGGATCAAATGGAGATACTCAGTGGTTTGGGGGCAAGAACAAGAAAACTGTCAAGGCTATTAAAAGCCATCAGAGATTCCTCCACATTGCCAATATTGAAGTGAGTTACAACTTATTCTCAAATAAGTTGAAGTCTTATCCATTTGATATGTTTTGACAGGAAATGTATATTTACTGCCTGAAATGACTTCAATTGCTGAGCTCTGAACCACAGTATTTCATAAATGATTAACATTAGATGGAGTCAGTGGGAACCTCACAACTTTTCTTAAACAGCATTCCACAAGAAAGAATTTCTCACAATTGCAAGGTATTTACCCTATTTTCAAAAGTACACATTCACACTGGTAGGTTTTGAACTTGTCTATCAAAAATAGTTATTGCTTTTGCAGATAGAAAAATAGTCACTTAAAGTCTAAGGAGATGAGCAGATAAATTCAGCATATCTTGGTCAATTCAATATTTATTGAATGGAGATAGAAATTTCTCTTATAAATTTTTCTTCACTTCGTATGTATCTTAGGTGCCTGTTTTGCACAAAGTGGTGGGCTGGGTATGGTTATTAATTCTAATATGGATTTCGTATCCAGTGAACTATCAGTTTAGTAAGGGAGATTTAGCCACTAAGGAGACAGGAGGAAGGATATTCCCATGTGGAGGAAAAAAGCCTATTGAAAGTTCAGAGGTGGGAAAATTCATCTTCCATCACCATTTTGAGAGTTAAACTTTCTTATCACCTAATTAGCACCCCAAATATTTTCTATCCGTACATTTTTAACAAGGGCCCTAAATGTTTCTACTTTAAAGATGTAGTAATGACTTGAAAGCAAAGAAGAGGACTCTACAGTTGGTTGGTTTTAAAGCAAGAACTAATTTGAGGGCACAGTAAAAATTCCAGAAAAAAAGGACACTTTTTCAATGTGATACAAGAGACTAACTCATAATGTTTGCTTGTGATAGTTTGTAATTTTATTGTCTTTTTTGGCAAAGATCTTGTAATAGTGTTCTAGTTGCCACTGGGCCAGAGCTTGTCCTAAGAACTCAGAGCTTGGACACTCACTGGGCTTCAGAATTTGGAGCCAAGGAGTTAATCATCGTGGGTATTTGAGAATAGCCTCTTAGTAAGAAAGAATTAGAACAGGGAGGTGACTTTATGGCACTGCATCAGTGACAATGATGAAACGTATCTACTTGAGCAGCAGGGGTTGACAAACTTTTTCTATAAATGGCTGTGTAGTAAATATTTATATTTTGTGGCCACATGAACTCTGTTATAGCTACTCAACTCTGCCGAAGTGGGAAAAAGCCTGGGACGGTATGTAAATGAATGTTGCATGACCATGTTCTAATAACATTTTATGAGTACTGAAATTTGAATTTTATTTAACTTTCATGTATCAATAAGTACGATTCTTTTTTTCCCAACCATTTGGGAAGGTCAAAACGATTCTCAGTTTACAGGGTGTACAAAACCATGCAGTGGGCTGGATCTGGCCCATGGGCAAAGTTTGTTGATCCCTGCTGGAATAAAGGACTGTGTGCCCCCTTCTCCATAGTCTAATGAAGTCCAGACTTCCCTCATTTGCACACCACTTCCATGGCTTTTTTACTGCATTGTTTATTAAATACGCTTATTGAAATAGACATATTTGGTCTCATCTTAATAATGAATTTGATATTCTGGCTTAATTGATGAAATGCATCACTACTACATCGCAATTTAAATAAACTTTAAAACTCTTAGTTACTAACTTTACACATAAGGTCACATCACATATACTGATTTAATACCTTTTGCTAATTAAGAAAATTGAGGCGCAATTTACAATAAAGTGTCCAAATCTTAATTACTAGAGCTTAGTGAATGTTCACATAAGTACGCACCCATGAAACCACAACTCGGATAGGATGCAGAATTTCCAGCACCCAGATGGGTCCATTGTAACCCTCCTAGTCATACACACCACTACCAGTAGAACTTAGTTTTTTCTCTTTGACAGCTTCTTATAAATGGAAATATACAGTTTTTATTATTCCCTAAGATTTTGCCCAATGCTATGTCTGCTGTTACTTGTAATAGTAGTTCTTCTTCATTGTTGCATAGTATTTCATTGTAAGAATAGGCTACTTTATTCTGGCGTTGAACATCTATTTTTTTCCCCTAGGTTTTGGCTGCTATGAATAAAGCTGCTGTGAACATTCCCATACATGTTTTTGACAGATGTAAGCACTCGTTTTTGTTGCACATCCTTGTTTTTTTCAGACTGTTGGAGTCGGGACTACTTCTTGCCAGAACTGATAATTAAAAGAAAACACAGCCACCACATATATAGCACTTATTTTATGCCAAGCACTATTTAAAATCCTTTAGCTATATTAACACATTCAATTGGGATGGGTAGGATTCTTGTCCTCATTTTATAGGTGAGGAAACTGAGGCATAGAATGATAAGGCATTTTTGCCAGGGTCACACCTAGTGAGTTCTAGAGCTGGAATTTCTTTCTCTCTCTGTCTCTAATTGAGACTGTCTTTCAGATGTTGATCAGATTAGTAACAAATAATTTCTCCAAATGGTTCTCATTCTGTAGGACGGCATGCTGGAGAGAGGGCAAGCAAGGAACAAACAGCACTGTAAATTGAATACCAGCAGCTCACGACTTGAACTGCAATTGGAACCCAGGTGGTCCGGCTTCAAAGGCTCTGCTTTTAACCATTCTGCTAAATAAAACACATTTTGTCTTTGGCAGCCTTTCCCTGCCCCTTCCATCACATCTTTCCCCTTCTTCTTGGGCACTTTGCTGCCCTAGCTGGTGGTGCCACCTCCTCCATGCCCTCCTTTCTGTTCCCTGATGACCAGCTTTATTTTGCAACTCCGCCCAGCCACCGGGTATACAAGGAGATGGAACTGGGTGGCCTTTAGAAAACTGGCTGTGGAGTCACTCTCCTGGATTTAAATCTTGGCTTGAGTCCTAAGTATCTGTGCAACCCTGGGCAAATAATGTTAGCTCTTTCAGGTATCCTCTGTAAAAGGAAGAAAATAACAAGTGAGGATTAGATGGAAGACACATGTACAGCACACAGCACGGTGTTTTGACACAGCAAGTTTTCATTAGGTAGAAGCGGCCATTGCATTCATTATTTATTTTGGTGGTTATTCATATAAGTAATTAGGGCAGTTTAAATGAATTAGCAGCTTAAAGTCTTTGCATGTTATTCCTCTAGGACAGGCATTTCCTAAATAACCCCAAAGAATTGATCTCTAATAGTATAACCCAGCTGGGGAAATATTTTGGGACAGGATTCCTCCCCTTTATCATCTTCGGTAACCCCTATTCCAGCAGCCACCCTCTATTCAGGAACCCGGGTAAACACCTTGAACCTTAGAGTAAAATCTATATCTTACTTTTCATTAACATCCACCTAGAGGAAAATACTAGAAAACTCGGTTTTTTTTCTTTCGACTTTGTTGCTCTCCAGTGGTTTCCTGGAGTCCCAGACAGGGTATTCTTGGGGCTTTGCAATTTTCAAGGTATCACAGAACTAAAACTGAGTTTCATCTCTTGAGGCTTAAAAGAACAGCCACGAATCTAGGAGCACTTGAACAGGAGCCAGCAGCACCTTGGTCCTCCTGGTTCTCAGCTAAGCCCGTTATTAATTCTCTTTGAATGCAGCGGCACACACAGATGAGTAAGACTTGATTAACGGCATGCCGCTCGCTTGCTCATCTGGTCCCCAACACTTCGAAAACACGGCAGGATTGGAGAGGGAGCCAAGCGAGGGGGGAGAGGGGGCTCATTTTACAGCAAAAAATAAAAACCCAATACAGTGTTGCTCATCCCATTTCAAATTAATGCTCCTGTTTTGCATTTAATTAGCGGCCAGTAGTGAAGTCAGGCATCTAACATTTTGGTTCTGTCCTTGAGCTGCAGCAGTCTTTTAATCATGGCTATTTCCCCCTTCCCCCCAATCTTTCTTTTGATGTACTATTCTGCAAGCAAATACAAAGACCCAGATTAGATGAGACTGGTAAAAGTGGAAGGGGGATTTTGGTTTTCAGGTCTTCCCTGTGGTTTCATGATTAAAGGGGCCCCGGCAGGTGTAGGAAAGCAAAACTGGCTCATACTCCCCTCTAGGAGTGGGTTCCTCTTTCATGTCCTGGAAGGTGGGATACAGACAATGGGGAAAATAACAGAATGACTCTCCCAATGAGTGGGGGGTGATGTCAGGTGAAAAACAGAACGAAAGTATGGGAAATATTCTGTGAGCTCAGACCCAAAGAACGAAGGAGAAGGATCGGTGCTTTACTGGAATGCAGACGATGAAGCATTGATCCAAGGGGGCTTATGAGGGGAGTGGTGCTTCGGAGGTGAGGTGTGGAGAATTGAAATGATTTCCCAGTGCTTGGGCTGATGATCTGGGCACTGGAGCCCTCTGTGTGGGTCGGAAACTTATTACCACTAATAAGAGCTTTGAGCCCAGGCAGCCCCACTGCCTGACGCACACCCAAACATACGCACACCCTCCCTAGGAAGGTTTGTGGCATTTTATTTTTGTTTCACCTTTTCTGACATACGGACTCAAATTAAGCAGTCTTCCCTCCTTATCCCCTCCCTGCTAACTCAAGGTTACAGGTGAACTTGTATTTTTGTGTCTCTCTTCTTGATTCGTTCTCTGATTTAGGTATAAGCCATGCAGTGGCTGGTGGTGTCCAGCCCATAGAAGACTCAAATATTTGTTGAACAAATGATTCGTTTGGGGGATTTGTGTGGCTTTGAGCAAATCATTTAACCTCTCTCACAGCTTCTGTTTCTCTATCTGAGTTGATCATACCCATCACCTGGGGTGTGTGAGGCGTAAATGAGCTAGCATGGGATCTTGTTGAGCAGAGTGCTTAACACATAAGTCTTCGTTAGTGTCCCTTCCATCAAAATACACAGGGAATGTAAATCTTTTGGAAAAGAACATTTGATTCTAATTGGACAGCACCTTTCTGTGGTTGATATTTTGTCTTTGTCTTATGAGAAGATGATAGAAACATAGGGGAAAGCTGTTAAGTCTCCAAATGCAGCCTTTTATAGGAAAAAAATGGATTATGGAGGATTAATCTTTACAGTTCATTTTATCGATTGACTTGGCATAATTGCTCTCCTCCCAAACGTCAGCAGTGTCTTTGCTTTCAGCAGCGAGCTGTTTGAATGTGAACAGTACCCTTAACGTGTTTTGGGGCTACAGTTATTGAAATGTAAATTCAGCAGAAGAGAAAAATCCAAAGTTTGACCCTTTTTTGGAGAATACAAAATTAAAATGAACTAATATTTCACGCAAAATCTCTCATATCTTTTTTACATGCTTAGTAGTTTAACAGGAGGTAGGAGTTGATATTTATCAAGCACTTAATTAAGTACCAAGCATTGTGTTAATCTTTTATTGATGTTTTATTAGAACAAACCTATGAGGTTGGTACAATGGAATCTGATTGCACATGAGATCTGGTCCTGAACTATGCAAAAGAAAAATTGTATATAGTCAGAATAATTCCCTGCAAAATCCCATAAAATATTTTTGTGTACAACCCTGTAGAAGAATTCTTAGTCCTAAAGTTTGAGAATTACTGAGCTAGTCCACAGGAAGGAACAAAGGGAATGTCTACGTGCAGAAGTCTGGACATTCAAATTTGTTGAATAAATGAATGTTGAATGAATTCTGCTTCTAACTATCAAAGTTCTATAGAGTGGATGATGGCTTGAGAATTCTTAAGTATATCTCTGGCTTAAAGGGTTGGCTTGCCTCTCTTTTAGTCTTAAGCCTCTTTAACCTAAATCTATCTTACGATATTTGTTGTGAGATTTCAATGCTATTGTGGAGACAGACCTGACTCTGGTTACATCCTAAAGTGAGTTTGCATATTAAGAGTGCCTATCATGATTCCACTGTACTATTAGTGGCCTCATTTTTATAGATGAGAAGCTGGAGTGTGTTAAGTGACTTGCTAAGGTTACTATCACAGACAGATACCAGGGTGGGCCCCTATGATCCCCACATCTTAGTGTTTTCACATTTGTATGATCGCCTCCCCTTGAGATGGGTGGAACCTGACTTGCTTCTAACCAATAGAATACAGCAAAGGTGATAGCTTGTCCCTTCTATGATTATGTTATATAAAACTCCGCCTTGCTAGCTGACTTGCTCTAGAGACTCTGTGATGACTTGAAGAAGGGAATGTGTGTTTTGGGGATGTCCATGTGGTAAAGGACTGCAGGTGACCTTTAGGAACAGTTTAACCTCTGGCTTAGAGCCAGCAAAAATCCCTGAAGCTCTCAGTCCTACAGCCGCAAGGATGAAGGACTGAATACTGCTGACAACCATGTGAGTATGGAAGTCTTCCTCCCCCAAGCCTCCAGGTGAGAACTCAGGCCTTCCCGGTGCCTTGAGTGCAGCTTCTTGAGACCCTGAACAAAGCATCTAGATAAGCCATGCCCAGACTTCTGACCCAAAGAAACTGTGAGATAACAAATGAAGTTACTTGAAGTCACAAAGTGCATATGATCTATTATGCATTAGATAAGAAACACAGTCATGTGAATTCCATGTCAGGATTTGAACCCAGTCCCATCTGATTGTAGAGGCAAAAGGCTTTTAGCAGATCTGGAGAGCACTTAAAGGCCATTTAGTCCAGCTACCTTTTGGTGGAGGCTGGATCTTCCACAGTATCCCTAGCAAGTTGTCAGCCAGCTCCTTGGGGCTCCTCCAGATTAGGGAGAGGGGGAATTCATAGTCTTTTGAGTTGTTTATGTTCCATTTGGACAGTTTCCTATTTCATGGGTTGATTAAACCATTCACTCATTCAGTAGACATATTTACTGAGTGCCTTCTTGGTGCCAGGCACTGTGCTAGGTACTAGGTGGTGAGTATGGTGACAACAGGTCCTGCTCTCATAGAATTGACATTGTTGTCACTGTTAAGCAGTTACTTCTCCAGCGCCATGGATATTATCTTGCTGTAATTTCTCTAAGTCCTAATTCTGCCCGATGGGTTGCAAACAATATTTCTAATTCCTTTTCCACAAGACAGAACTTCAGATACTGAATTCTGTTGTCATTTTGTCCCCAAATCCCTTTTTTTTTTTTTTTTTGGGTTTGCTATCCTTTGAGTTACTTCCACCATTTGGCATATGGCGTTGTCTAGAGCTATGCAACCTGACTTGGTAGCCCCAAGTTACAAGCAGATACATAAATTTAAATGAATTAGAATTAAACAAAACTAAAAATTCAGTTCCCCAGCTACACTAGTTACATATCAAGAGCTCAGTAGCTACATGTGGGTAGTGACTACTGCATTGGGGATAGAGTCACTATCATTGTGGTGGGAAGCACTGTCAGATGGGGCTAGTCTGGCTCTTTGACCATCTGGGCCATGGATGCTGAATGAACCCTGGATTGTTGCCATGCTTATTAAATGGAACTAAAAATAGGCTATTGTTGATTCTGGTCTAGCTACTTCAGAGTATAATTGAACTATCCCTTCTCTAGTTTTGAGTAGTATACTTTTGTTAATGAAACATAAGATGAATGTTTTTAACAGCCATATTGTATGACTTACTCATCTTGAATTTACCATCGAGACATTTTATGTGCAGTCCTTTTCCATGCGGAGAGCACTGTTTCTTCTCTCCACTGTTTGTCCACTTATAGTTTTAAACTCATGCTTAATGTTTTGCATTTACCTCTGGAGAATTCCGTCTTACTTTCAGTGAATCGGTCACCTTGATGTTTTTTTTTTTTTTTCAGTTTTGCTTCTCATTTTTTAGAGTGGCTGTTTCCCTTCTTAGCTTCAGGTCATTCCCAAATTTAGTGGAATGATGGCAATATCGCCGTCCAAGTTATTGATAGGAAAGTGAATAGGACAGGCTCTGGATAGAGCCTAGTGGCTTCCCACTAGAGATAGGGCTGATTTAACAAAGCCCTAGAGCTGTTAAGAGAAAGACTCTTGAGGCAGACCCCCACAGGTTTACATCCCGGCTTCCCTACTTCTCAGCTTTGCAACCTTTCCCAAATTATTAACCTCTCTTTCTCTTAGGGAGTCCCTAAAAGGGACATTTTAAATTGATGTAGATATGGTTAATCGGTACTTTTACAGGGTTATTTAGTCTACCTATTTTCATTACGTCCAGTCTACATTTTAAAATATTTTTGCATTGGAGTTAGTTATATGGAAAAGTTAGTCAAAATGCCTTGCTGAATTCCAGATTTTATAACCATAGTAATCTCTTGATCACCAGCTTCCGTGAGTATGAAAAAAATGGAATGAGCATTGCCTGGTATGAATTATTTTTAGCGAATCCATGCTGATTCCAAGTAATCATTACTGCATTGAGTGTTCGCCCTGTCCCCCTTGTTAATAATGCATTACAGAAGTCTGTCTGGGATTGGCATGATGCTTACTGACATATGATTGGCACAACTTGTATTTTTATTCCTTTTTATTTGCTGGTACATCTCCTATTCTTCTGGATTCTTCAGAGTTTACCACCAATGTTGTGGCTACTTCAGACTTCATGCCACGAGTAGCCTGGGCTTTCATTCATCAGGGCCAGGAGCCTCAGACTTATTTAGAGAGGGCAGGCACTCTGACAATCGTGGCACCTTATTTTGGGTCTCAATTCCCTGAAACAGTGTCTCCTGTCCCCTCTATGGAAAGCATCTCCTCTATCTTGAGGGAACACAGATGCAGACTGGAGGCTGAGTAATTGCACTTGCTGTCACTGTTAGTATCACACCACCCTCTCCAGGCGGCAGACCTATGTCGTCTTGCTGTTCTCCTTGCCCTGAGCGTAACAGAAATAGCCCTTTTGTAGCTCTTTGCACTTTCTGCCAGGCTCAGCTCATTCTAGCCTTTTGCCTTCCTGACACTTGTATCAGCAGCTGAAGAGTTTTCATATGAGGAGCGAGGCATTCACCAAAGCAGATGACTTTAAAGAGCTGGCTAGAAAGAAAGCTATTCTACTGAGAATGACAGTTGGTGCATATCTTTGCCTCCACCTTCTCTTTGGACAATGAGCATTAATTTCTTTGGCTACTTTGGATATTAGCGGAGCATCAATTTCTCTAAATATTCTCTCCCTTGCTTTTTTGTTTCCGTCCCTCTTGGCCAAAGTCACTTTATTGAAACCTTTTCATGATGGGTGTAATGTACTGTGGAAACTGGTTTTTAGGCAGCAATGAGTTATTTCTCTCCTCCCACACCCGACTTTTTTTTTTTTTTTTTTTGAGACAGGGTCTCACTCTTGTCACCCAGATTGGAGTGCAGTGGCGCAATCTCAACTCACTGCAGCCTCCACCACCCAGGCTCAAGTGATCCTCCCACCTCAGCCTCCCAAATAACTGAGACCACAGGTATGCGCCACCATGCCCAGCTAATATTTTGTATTTCTGGGAGAGATGGAGTTTCTCCATGTTGCCCAGGCTGCTCTCAAACTCCTGTGCTCAGGTGATCCACCTGCCTCGGCCTCCCAAAGTGCTGAGATTACAGGAGTGAGCCACCATGCCAGGTGCAGATGACAGTGAGTTTTGTACAAGATAAAGGGTGCTGTCTATATACAGGCAGGTTTTAAAGGCAACACCTTTAAAGCACCAGCGTCATGGAAAGTCCACTCTCTGGTTGACACTGATTTAACAAAGCCCTAGAGCTGTTGTTAAGAGAAGGACTCTGGAGCCAGACCCTCACAGGTTTAAATCCCAGCTTCCCTACGTAGCAGCTTTGCAACCTTTCCCAAATTATTAACCTCTCTGTCTCTTAGGGAGTCCCTGTCTCAGAAGGCTGTTGCAAGATTCAAATGAACTAATGTAAACAAGTTTTCAGCATAGTATTTGGTACATCGTTAGTGCTAAATAAAAGCTGTCTCATAGCAGCTCTTATTATTTGCATACTGAGTCCCTCAAGGTTAAAAGACCCCAAATAATTGAAATTAAGGAGCAGTCAGCTGGCAAGATCTTCAATTCTAATGCCCAGGGAGGGACATGTGAAATCAATACCTGATTTTCTGTTATGCCAATCAATGTATCATCGCCCAGGACGTGAACAAGGGACAGAGAGGCAGTGCCAGCTTTGCCATTTTGAGGAAGGACACTTGTTCCTTTGAAGAATGTCTACTCCACATCCTACTTCCACATCTGACCTGCTGTGTACATACAACATTATTTTGCTTCATGTCTATCCATTCCCACTTGCTCCTCCTCTTCCTCAGATGTGAATTTACTTTATTGTTTATTTTTGCTTTTTCCTTTCCCAAATGCCCTGGGACTCAGGCAGTTTGGGATTTTCACTTTGGTTTAGGCCCAGTTAACACAGTGAAACTTCAAGTTCAGTGATCCGTGGATGGCAATTTAGCAAGAAACAAAGAAAGCAACAAAAGCTTTGGCTTGCTTGGAAGCCTGCTCCAGGAGAGGACCTAGTTTCTTGTACAGATCTCATCACCATCTGAAAACAAATTTCCATGGTAGGTTTACCTCCTGACCAATGAGAACTCCTGGTTATAACAGATGTTCCCTTCTCCCCACTTTGTGGGAGATTGCACTGACTAGTGATCCGTACACCTCAGGGCATTTGAACATGCTGTTCCCACTGCTTAAATGCTTTTCTTCCACGTGTCTCTGGTCTGTCTCCTCCTTGTCATTCAGGCTCCAGCTGAAAATGACAATCCCTGACCCCTTGCTAAATTATCTTCTCTGACTGCTTCCCTTTCCTCATCACTCTTTCTTTGATCTACCTTTAAAATCAATATCTGACATATTACTTTTTTATGAATATAAGGAGTATGAAAGCAGAGACTGGCTGGGTGCAGTGGCTCACACCTGTAATCCAAATACTTTGGGAGGCCGAGGCGGGCGGATCATGATGTCAGGAGATAGAGACCATCCTGGCCAGCATGGTGAAATCCCGTCTCTACTAAAATACAAAAAAGTAGCCAGGCATACTGGCACGCGCCTGTAGTCCCAGCTACTCGGGAGGCTGAGGTAGGAGAATTGCTTTATCCCAGGAGGCGGGAGGTGGAGGTTGCAGTGAGCCAAGATTGCACCACTGCACTCCAGCCTGGGTGACAGATCAAGACTCTGTCTCAATAAATAAATAAATAAAGCAGAGACCTTGCCTGGCTTGGTCATTGTGGTGTCCCAGTGTCTGCAGGCAGTGTGTAGCACATAGTTGGGGCTCAAAAATATTTGGAGAGGGGATGGATTTTAAAATTTAATGCAGGGGGAGCTGCTATTGAGGAAAAAAGCTTACGTTCCGTATTTGGTTATGGGTAGCAGCCACCTGTGTTACCATGTGTCACATATCTTTAGCCTCCACTGATTTTGGCCAGAGCTGCAAGGCCAGTTCCCATCCCTAGCATTCGCCAATTCTCTTGCCAGCTTCCTCACTGGGCATTCCTCAGTGCATGGAAGTTAATGCCTCTGAGTCAGCGGAAGTGAGGAGTTGATAAATAAATGGCCTCACCTCCTGTCTTTCGGTGGATGATTCCAGAAGCATCTCTATGCTTCTTGGGAGCCCCTGGTGGCATCCAGCTTCCGTTGCTCACATCAGTAACCTTGATCATGCATTCTTGTGTTAAGTCCTTGTCCGAGGCTCTGCTTTGGGGAAAACCTACCCTAAGACCCCATTTGTATTGGTAATTTTACTTCATTGTTGCTTGTCCTTTGTCATAGCCTGCATAGACACTTGCAATATAAATTGGGAAACTTTTATGAACCTCTTTACTATTATTTGCATGCTTACGTATTTTATCTTTCACAGTAACAAAGATCTCTTTGTCTTTGGACTTCTGACACCCGTCTTCCTAAATGTCTTAGAAACGTCATCTCCTTTTTCTCACAGCTGTTTACTGAGCAGCTCTCTGGCCTATGGCTCTCCTGGTTTCCTTCTTAAAGATGCAGTCATGGAATTAAACTTGCTGTTGCCTTCCCAGGGCATGCGTATTTATAGCACAGGCTTTTAGATTGTGGGCTCACTTTCAGAGGTGCTTGCTTTGAAATAGGCTTTCTGAAGGACCTCTGTGGGGATAATGAGGCCATTTCTACACTAGCAAGTTGGAATACATTATAGGATAGTGGTTGCAAGAGGCACTTGAAACGGTGGAGCTTTCTATACATGGCAAATTGTTTTTTTTTTTTTAACCTTCTAAAAACCATTCTGCAACAGTTTTCTGGTGCTTTTGTGACTGGTGTATGCCTTATACAGAAGTCATTGCATCATCTGTCAGTTTTCTTTCCAACTTCTGGAAGAATTGATGGGTTATAGGTTAGGCTCACATGGGATGGGAAGGAGGAAAGAGGGAGGAGGCAGCTGTGATGTTGCATATCAAAGGTATGGTTTTGTCACCTCCAAGGATAGAGATTCCTGAACCTTTTCTGTGCCATCGGTCCCTTTGGAAGTTTGGTGAAGCCAGTGGATCCTGTCTCATAACAATGTTTTTAAAACACATAAAACAGGGTGATGAAATAATCTGTACACCAAACTTCTGTGACACACAATCTACCTATGTAACAAACCTGTACATATACCTCTGAACCTAAAATGAAAGTTTAAAAACCCCACATTAAACAAAATTCATTGGATTTCAGAGGAAACCATTATATGGAAATGTAGTGATCAAAACATTAAAACATTTTATGATATAGAATATATGTGCTTCTGTATTCATTTAACAACATGATCTTCAAGCAAGCCCATTAACTACATATGATTATGAGGTTGTTGATGGACACACATTTTGAGTTCTTGCTGATAAACTTTAATGAGATTTGAAAATACCTATGATTTCTATTTGTGGCCAAGTCATAGGAACTGCTAAATACCCAAGTGGCTTGTTGCTGACATAATTGAAGGAACAGATGAATTTCAAACAGAGGCTCATAAATATTAAGATGTCATTTTTTTTCTCATCCCAGTTTATGGACCCCTGATTCTGTGCAAGGACCCCAGGTTCAGAATCCCATTCTCAAAGTTGGCAGTTGCTTTATAACTTGTGCTGAAGCTCCTGTTTTCTAGGTAGGTGGGTGACCCTTTGCTCCAGCATCTGACTACCAAGAGATGCTAGGAAGACATTGGATGAGTAAAAGCATTGGCTAGTACTGTGCCTGCCATTGTTAAAGGACAGATAAATGTTAACAAGAAGAGGGAGGGTGCTGGGACGCTCTCCAGAGTCTTGTCCCTGAATTTTTTTTTTTTTTTTTCGGTTCCTTTCATCTATTATAGAAATGGCCATTGATTGGGAGAACCAATGATGTCTGAAATTACTTATTAGATTGAAAATACTTTGGAAAGTGATTTTACTAACTTGGTTTGTCAGGTTTTCTCAAGCAGGATCTGTTTGCTGATTGCTACTTTGCATAATGTTATAGGGTGAACAGGTCTGCTTCTTGTTTGGATGTCAAGTGTTTTCATGTCCGGTAAGGTTCTGGTTGTTTCTCATACCCGTATACAAAAATATATACATATAAGGGAAACACGTTAAAAGAGAAAGACCAAAAGACAAGGTTGTAACTAGAGTATGCATACAAAATGGGAATGAGGCTGGACACAGTGGCTCACATCTGTAATCCTAGCACTTTGGGAGCCTGTGGTATGTGGATTGCTTGAGCCCAGGAATTCGAGAGTAGCCTGGGAAACATGGTGAAACCCTGCCTTACAAAAAATACAAAAATCTTTAGGCATAGTAGCATGTGCCTGTAGTCCCAGCTATTCTGGAAGCTGAGATGGAGGATCACTTGGTCCTGGGAGTTCAAGGCTGCAGTGAGCCATGATCATGCCACTGCACTCCAGCCTGGACAACAGAATTAAGATCCTGTCTCAAAAAAAAAAAAAAAAAAAAGTGAATAAGTATTAGCTGAAAGGAAATGGTGGTATGGGTAAAAGAGAGGGAGGAGTGAATGCATTGATTGTGGAATACCCACTTTGAGATCTTAGAAGGACAGAGTTGCCAGATGGTTAAGAGGGCAGACTTTGGAACCTGGGTTCAGATTCAAGCTTTGCCACGTGGTAGCTGACCTTGGACACATCACATCACCTCTCTGCCTCCAAATATCCTTCTTTGTAAAGTGAGGATACTGATAGCAGCTGCCTCAAAGTACATTAGAGGGGATTAAATGAGTTAATGCATTGAAAGTTCTTATAGCAGAGTTCTTATATAGGCTCTAGAAATGATGTTAGCTGCTGCTGTTATTAATGATAACAACTATTGTTAGTATAAGTGCAATGTACAGAGCCCTTCACTGTACCATGCCTCATTTGAACATTGGAGTGACCCAGGTAGTTATTTCCAAATCCATTTTCAGATAAGAGCTTGAGGTTCAGAGAAGTCTAATGATTTGCCCACTGAAAGGATGTAAAGAGGAGAAGAACCCAAGCCTTGGGGTGGCAAGATCTGCCCTCATTCCAGTGTGTTCCACTGTGTTTGGTATCAGCCAAATTCAGCTTTTGCAGTTTGTTTCAGATTTTACAAATAGAGAGGGCTTATCCTTCAAGGATCTAGTGCTATTCAATGTAACTTTCTGCAATAGTAGAAATAGATGTTCTAGAACGGTACTGTCCAATATGACAATATTACCCTATGGAGCTATGGAGCACTTGAGATAAGGTTCCTGGAACTGATGAACTTGATTTGAAATTTTACTTAGTTAAATTTAAATTTAGATAGTCACATATGGTTAGTAGCTACTAATTGGGTAGCACAGACAGAGTTTCCCTTGTCTCAGAAGGCTTGGGTGTAAAGCCCCGCTCTACAACTAATTAGCTCTGTAACTTTGGGAAGGTAATTTCTGGGGGCTCATTTCTTCCTATCTATGAAATGGGATAATTCTATTTAGATCAACACAGAACTCCAGCGAGGCCAAGCAAAGATGAGAATTTTTTTTTTTTTTTTTTTTTTGAGTGAAATAGCTATAGGAGTTCTTGAAGAATTCAAGGGAAGGCGCAAAGGCAGGCCAAGGAAAGTCTTGGAATTAAAAATAGAATGACCTTCAGGGACCTGGATCATCCTCTTCTAGTCTCATTTCTGCTTTGCGTGCATCTGTGTCACTCCTGTCTCTGTGAAATCCGGCTTTCTTTGTACCCCCTGCATGGATGAGGGAAAGCTGGCCACCCCCATACCTCCTAAATTTATATATTCCTCCCTTGACTGCTAATTCTAGAATGATTAGCTGTTTCTCAATCTCAGTTCTAAGTTGCAGGAAGAGGAAACTTCCCTTGGCTTGGCTTGAATTAGCCTTGGGTGGCTGAACTACATAACAAACCATGCTGCCCTGCCTTTCTTAGAAGGTTTGATAGGGGCTGGGGATGTTCCTTAGTGAAAGCAGTAGTTGTGAATTAGGTCAATGTCTAGGAAAGCATCTTTGGTTAAAAATTTCACTGCAAAGTGGAAACTGTGATTGAAAAACCCAATTTATTAGGTAAAGGAAATGGGATAGCCTGATTAGGTTTTCCAATTCATTCATTGATTCAACAAGTATTTGTTGAGTGCTTTGTACTTGCTCTGTTAAAGGGCTACAGATGAGAAGCAATGCTAAGAGAAGAGGCCTCATCTTTGCCCTCATAGAGCTCCAGTCTGTAGGGAGTTCTCATGTGAGTATAAAAATGCAGTTCTAGAGAGTACCAAGAAGAAAAGATTAAAATTTGGGATTTTAGCTAATGAGTAGAATGCTTCTCTGAGGTGGTAATATTTGCCCTGAGATATGAAGGATGAGTAGGAGTTAACTTAGTGGAGGAGAGAACAATGTGTTTGACTCTGAACAGAAGGACTGCCATGTGCAAAGACGCTGTGGCAGGAAGGCTGGGAAAAGCTGGATAATATTGGAATTATATGGCTTCTGTTCCTTCTGGCCCCAGTTACCAAAGGTACTTTGGAATTAATGGTTTCCAGGCACCTCTATTATTATTATTATTATTATTATTAAGAGAGAGTTTCGCTCCGTTACCCAGGCTGAAGTGCAGTGGCGCAATCTTGGCTTACTGCAAACTCTGCCTTCCAGGTTCAAGTGATTCTCATGTCTCAGCCTCCCCAGAACCTGGGATTACAGGTGTATACCACCACACCCAGCTAATTTTGTGTGTGTGTGTGTGTGTGTGTTTTGTAGAGACGGGGTTTTGTCATGTTGCCCAGGTTGGTCTTGAACTCCTGAGCTCAGGCAATCCACCCACCTCGGCCTCTAAAAGTGCTGGGATTACAGGTGTGAGCTACCATGCCCGGCCTATTATTTTAATTAAAGCTTAAATGTCTTTTAGGTGGTGAAAATAAATTTGCATTCCAGATATTAATTTTTATATTACACTGCATATTATGGTGGTCTTAGTTTTTATATGCATTTCTTCTTTTGGGGATGAATAGTACATTTAATATCTTGAAGGCATAAACTAGGAAGAGAGGTCATTCTCCCTAATGTCTTGTGTTTTTCTGCTTTAGAAGTCTCCTAAAGTGTGTGGTGCATCTCCTGTGTGTTGGAGTTATGAGATCGCGACCCAATATTTCCTTATAGAGGCATACTTGCTGCCAGGATGTTTCCCTGATGCCCGAACAAAGCCTTGATGAGTGAATTTGTGTTTGAAACTGTGGACTCGACATAGACGTTTCTTAGGCCTCAGGTTCTAGTTGTAATGCATTATAAATGTGAGCTGCTGCTTTTTTAGATCCTGAATAAGAGGAATGGCTTCCTAGGCCTTTATCTGAGTCAATGATGTCAAACCATGGAAGGAGTTTAAGAAGCCTTCTGTGAATGCCAAAAACTTTTTTTTGAAATGAAGAAAAAAAAAAAAAATCCAGGGTATATTTTTGTCTGTGGAAAACCACTGTTGGTTATACCAGTGTGCCTGAATTTTATGCTTAATTTTCATATTATATTTTATTTAGCTGGCTATTCTAAAATAATATTTCTACATGGAATATTAAAAATTATTAATCAGGCAGTTCTTTTTTCTACTAAGGCTTTAAGATTTGGTGTGTATTTTACACTTAGCCTCTCAGTTTGGATGCTAAATTTTCATTGGAAATATTTTAAAGGTGTTTCATTTATTTCCTAAAGTTTACACATGGAAAAGTAGATATGTGGCTGAAATTTATGTGATATATTTCTTACACAACTATGGCTAGTGTTGGGAAGACTCCGTCTTTAGCAACTGCATCCTCGACCCGAGAAATATTCTGAGTTGGGCTTTCTGTAGTGTCCAGACTTCAGTCTTCAGAAGGTCTTGGCTGACCACTTACTACCTACTTCAATTCCTCCTCTTGTTTTCTCAAGCTTTTTGCTGGTCGACACTACCTTTTCTTCCCAGGTAGTGGAATCTCCCAGTCCAGTTTGGAATCCTGAGTTTACCACCTATATTGTATACTTGGGTAAGTAAGTGGACTTACTTATTTTCTCCCCTGTTAAACAGAGATGTAAACAAAACAAAACGGACTTCCTTAGAGGGTTATTCTAAGGATTCAACAAGATGAGATATAAAGTGCTTGATTGGTCCAGTATTTGACCCAGAGTAGATATCTGCTAAATTATTTTTTATTTTTTTGAGATGGAGTCTCATTCTGTCACCCAGGTTTGAGTGCAGTGGCGCGATCTCGGCTTGCTGCAACCTCCGCCTCCCAGGTTCAAGCCATTCTCCTGCCTCGGCTTCCCTAGTAGCTGGGACTATAGGTGCATACCACTATGCCTGGCTCATTTTGTATTTTTAGTAGAGATGGGTTTTCACTATGTTGGCCAGGCTGGTCTCCTGACCTCAGGTGATCCGCCCACCTTGGCCTCCCAAAGTGCTGGGATTATAGGCACGAGCCACAGGGCCTGGCCCACATATGCTAAATCATTATCATAACAGATTCTTTGATTCTCTTCCCTTGACTTAAACACGAGGGCAAAACAGTCAGATATGCCTTTCAATATTTTCTAGGGTCTGTGAACACTTTTCCGGATTCTTGGATCACACATAACATGTAGATTTTAATTTCAGATGAAGCGACTGGTTCTGAATCACTGCTGGTCGAGACTGACCTTTGCTCAAGCTGTAAAATGTGTTTCCTTGGGGTCCCTTCCCATCTCACCCCCTTTTCACCTTGTCCTTCTCCAGCTTTCCTGACTGCACTCACTTCCCTGTGCCACATGTCCTGGACCTTGTTCCTCCCATTCCTATTTACCTTAAACCAAACCTGACCAGTCCTTTGTCCCATTCCCTCACAACCTTGCTATCCACCAGGAAATCGGTCAATGAATCCTGGTGTGATCGTGTGATCTGTTGCCTGGGACTTCCTTTGATGTACAGTCTGGGTAACAGTTTTCATTTGGAAAGAATGCTTTCACCTGAGGTAACCATGTCAAGGGGGAAATTTTGAGTTTTGTTCTGGCAAGTAGGATGGGTAGAGAAAAGGAGAGTCAATGAAGAGACTCTTAGGACAATCTGAACTTTGGACCTGTTATAGTATATGATGTCTTGTTGATATATTCATTTTTGTATGTCTTCATCAAAACAGATTTGAGAGCGCCTTTAAGAATAACATTGAAATGAGAGATAAAGGGAAAAATAAGTTTTTGTTTTGTGAGACGGAGTTTTGCTCTTGTTGCCCAGAATGGAGTGCAATGGCATGATCTCAGCTCACTGCAACCTCTGCCTCCTGGGTTCAAGCAATTCTTCTGCCTCAGCCTCCCAGGTAGCTGGGATTACAGGCATGTACCACCATGCCTGGCCGATTTTTGTATTTTTAGTAGAGACAGGGTTTCACCATGTTGGTCAGGCTGGTCTCGAACTCCTGACCTCAGGTGATCTGCCCTCCTCGGCTTCCCAAAGTGCTGGGATTACAGGCATGAGCCACCGAGCCTGGCCAAAAATAAGGATATGCATAATTAAGCATAAGATTAGCATATAAAAGGCATGGTGAAAGGTCCTGTTCACTTACTGAAGATGAACTATAAATTTGGCTCTCAGCTTCCTAGTAGCCAAAGTGAAGAGTAAAAAACTAGATTAGGTCAGGTGTGGTGGCTCATGCCTGTAATCCCAGCACTTTGGGAGGCCAAGGCGGGAGGATCACTTGAGGTCATGAGTTTGAGACCAGCCTGGCTGACATGACAAAACCCCGTCTCTACTAAAGTACAAAAATTAGCCAGGCATGGTGGCGTGTGCCTTTAATCCCAGCTACCCGGGAGGCTGAGGCAGGAGAATCACTTAAAACTGGGAGGCAGAGGTTGCAGTGAGCTGAGATCATGCCACTGCACTCCAGCCTGGGTGACAGACTGAGACTTTGTCTTAATCAAAACAAATCAAAACAAAAACAACAGATTGTATGAAATACAGTGTCCATAAGATAAAAACTAGTATTATTGAAACTTGGACCTTACAGGTAGTTTGGTAGTTTGCTCCCATGTGGAGTGTCTGAGATACCCAGTGGGGATGTGAGAGGACCCCATTTAGAGGCCTGGGCTTCACTGGTACCCTACTCTCCAGATAGCTGGCCAAATTCATTCCCTTGTACTTCTCGTCAAAACCTTAGTCTGCGAACAAGCAGTCAATAGGTGTTTGCCACTTTTTCTTCTCTTCAGGCCATCTGTGTCAGTATTTGTTGTATTTACCCACGAGACAGACACCAGCTCTAGAGAGAGGTAAAAAACCAATGGCATATGGCAAGACTGATAATAACGTTTTGCTCACTGACTCACTTAAGCACTCATTCATTCACAGATTTATCGAGAACCTGTTGTGTGCTTGGTGCTATGTTTGGCCTTGGATGATCAGTTTTTCTTGGGCTCTGTTGTCACCATCCTGCTCCAAGCCATCACCATCTCTTGCTTGGATGGCTACAGTAGACTCCTTGTTTCTGATCCTGTCCCCACATCAGGACATTCTCTACCCAGCAGCTGGACGGCTCTTGTGAAAACCTAAACCATCTCCTGTTTCTCTCCTGCTTAAAACTCTCATACCACATTTGGAATAAAATTCTAATGGTACACTGTAGCCTACAAGCTTCTCTGCCTGATCTGTCCCCAGATACCTCTCTGTCACCTGCTACCTAACATTACCTCCTACCTCTCTTTGCCTTGCTTACTCCCCTCTGGCCGCCCTAGCTACCTCTCCGCTCCTGAACACACCAAGCTTATTTTAGCTTCAGGTCCTTTGTGATGTCTCTTTACCTGGAATATGCTTCCCTTGGAAGGTCACATTATGTAATTCACCATGATGTCACAGTCACCTTCTCAGTGAGGCCAGGCCATCCCTGAACACCCAGTCCAAGTAGCTAACCTCTTTTCCTCCGAGCTCAGCTAGTCTCCATCACATTGTTCACTTTTGTTTTCTCTATAATGCTTCTCTCAGCCCACAGTTACCTTATTTATGCTTGTTTACCTGTTTGTCCCCCCACACTATAATGCAAGCTCCAGGACACTGGGGACCTTGTCTACCCTCAGTGTCCGGTACCCAGCACAGGCTCTGGCACAGAGAGTTGATAAAAAAAAAAAAAAAAAAAAAAATTCTTGTTGAATGAATCATGCAGAGGTGACCCATTGAATGCAGAAATAGAGCATGGAGGCTGTGCTGGCTCTTCTAACTTCCCTGTGAATAGCTAATTCCCCTCCCCACTGTAGCTCCTCTCCTCTTTTCTCTACATGAGTAGAGCCTTTAGTGGCTCTTCCCCTCCCCCCACCTAATCTAATCAAAACAAAACAAAACAAGCCCACACACATATATAGACCTTTTACATCAAAAAGAACAACAAACAAAACCAAAAACAGTTCGGCACGGTGGCTCGCACTTGTAATCCCATGAGCATTTTGGGAGGCCGAGGTGGGTGGATCACTTGAGGTCAGGAGTTTGCAACCAGCCTGGCCAACATGGTGAAACCTCATCTCTACTAAAAATACAAAAATTAAGGCTGGGCATGGTGGCTCACACCTGTAATCCCAGCACTTTTGGAGGCCGAGGCAGGCAGATCACCTGAGGTCAGGAGTTTGAGACCAGCCTGGCCAACATGGTGAAACCCTGTCTCTACTAAAAATACAAAAATTAGCTGGGCGTGGTGGGGTGTGCCTGTAATCCCAGCTACTTGGGAGGCTGAGGCAGGAGAATTGCTTGAACCTGGGAGGCGGAGGTTGCAGTGAGCCGAGATTGTGCCACTGCACTCTAGCCTGGGCGATAGGGTGAGACTCCATCTCAAAGACAAAAACAAAACAAAAACCCCACAAAAATTAGCCCAGCATGGTGGTGTGCACCTGTAATCCCAGCTACTTGGGAGGATGAGGCAGGAGAATTGCTTGAACCTGGGAGGTGGATGTTGCAGTGAGCAGAGACCATACCATTGCACTCCAGCCTGGGCAAACAAGAGTGAAACTCTGTCTCAAAAAAACAAACAAAAAAACCAAAAAAACCCAAAAACACCCTCAAACTTCTCTTTACTCCTTTCCATCTTTTCTTTTACTGTTCTGTGCTGTTGCCTTTTCCAGGAAGGTTTCCTGGATTACAGCAGTCCCCAGTGATCTTACCCTTTTCCACATGGTTCAAGTCTTTGTTTTCATTATGCTAAAACACACTGCAAAATATTGAATGGCCTAGTCTGTTGGCTGTTCCTTGTGTGTTTTGTCCTTTCCAGTTAGCTTTGTCTTGAATTGACAAGAATCAGTCTTCTTAATTTCCCCCAGCATGTCCCAGTATAATGCCAGTGCTGAGTCTGCTTTCAGTACACACAGGCTGGGTGTTTGAACATCTTAAAATAGCTTAGGACCTTTGATAGTTCGTAGCATAGACTTGTGTTATAGAAGTAACAGGGCCAGGCGTGGTGGCTCACGCCAGTATTTTGGGAGGCCGAGGCAGGAGGATCGCTTGAGCCCAGGAGTTTGAGACCAGCCTGGGCAACATGGCAAAACCCCGTCTCTACTAAAAATACAAAAAATGAACCAGGCATAGGGATGTGCGCCTATCATCCCAGCTACCCGGGAAGCTGAGGTGGGATGATCACATGAGTCCTGGAGATGAGGGACGCAGTGACCTCTGATTGTACCACTGTACTCCAGCCTGGGTGACAGAGTGAGACTCTTTCTCAAAAAAAAAAAAAAAAAGTAACAGGAAGAACCAACAAATACTGAATCCCACTAAGCCTGCATTTATTATGTGCAGTATTCCGTAGAAGTAATTACCATTTCATTTAGAAGCTGTTAGTATATTTTGATTTAACTTTTTCTTTTGGTAATACTATTTAGTGTGATAGTGTTATTTAAATTATATCTAATGTTTAAGGATAGTTTGCATTCTATTTATAAATATGGCTTTATTAAAAATTTAAAGGTGTAATTATAATAAAAACATTCATATTGTAAACCAGTTAACATGTTAACATGGTCAAAATATTTCCTTGTTTTGCCCACAGGAGGGCACCATTGTCAAACAAAAGATGATTTTAAGGTTGAAATGTAATACAGGTTTAGATTAAGCTTTTAAGAAGCCTTTATCCCACTAATAGATTAGAATGGCCAATATTGTCTGCGATGGGCTTTGTCTTGCCATGTAATCCACTCATGGCTGAATTTACTGTGTATATAGATTCGTGAGCTGTTTTTTAACAGTAGCTGAATCACACTGTACTTTTCCTAAAATGGTCTGCGAGTTATTGTTACAGCTGGAAGATACCTTGGAGGTCATCCAGTTAAACTATATTTGTTTACAGATGAGGAATTTGGGAAGCATAGAGGTTAAATGTCCATTCATTTGGGAGTGAAACGGGGGGCTTACATTTATTCATTTATTAACAAAACATATTTAATTTCCACGGTATGCAAGGTATTATACTAGCAGTTGGGGTAGAAGAGAAATAAGACATTATCCTCCCCTCAAGAACTTTATGTTCTGGTTATAAGTAAACAGACTCCCACCTGCCCACAGTAATGATGATAGTATTAGAAGACCCATTAGTTAATGTTTACAAATTTTTTTTATGTAGAAGTTAGATCCTATCATGTAAAAACTTTTCAGATAAAATTCAACTACTTGGCAACTTGTAGATAGTCTCCAAAATTTGTGTTGGCTATTGATTATGTTAAATAAAATCCTTAGACATTCTGTTTTGAATATTTGAAAAATGAGAAATGAGAGGAAAATTTCCAATTAAAAACTGGTTTAATTAAAAGAAATAAACCCTCTGCAGTAAGGATAATTGGGCCTTGAGAGATTTATGGCTAAACTGTCATTACCGTTTACATTTGTTCAGCCCCAGACCTGGGCAATTTCATTTGGACAACGAGCTGTGGAGCCATGCTGGGTAGTGCTGATTTTGGTGAGCGCATTTTATTTTATGTAACCTGCCAGCTAAGTTTTCAGTTTTATGTATACCGGATCTCAATTATCCAGTATTACTTAGCAGTGATTGCTTTTGTACTTTTTACTTCACGATCACTTGAAGACTAGAGTTTTTCTTCATTAACGAAATGCTTGGTTTGACCGTATATCCATTAGGAAGGAATGTATCAGTGCACTCACCTGAAGATGCTGTGATTTTAAGGAATTTCTCAGTTCTTAAAATGACAGAGTGTAAACCTTAGATAAACATAACATGTCTATTTATTTAAATCATCTGTGACTAGAAGAGCCCTTTTTAAAAATGGGAGAAGAATCTTATTTCTGTGTACATATTTATGGGCACATGTTCAGTTTTGTTACATGTGTAGATTGTGTAGTGGTCAAGGCAGGGCTTTTAGAGTATCCGTCACCTGATGAATGTACATTGTACCCATTAACTGATTTCTCATCATCCACCCCCCTCCAACCTTCTCACTCTTCTAAAACAACTCTCTACCACCTAATTTAGATGAGATGGTATTGGTAACACTTGAAATTAAAATGCCATTTATAAAATTCTTTAGTATTTAATAGACAGTTATTGTCTTTAATGGCTCATTTACAACATGCTTTAGCATGTTGTAAAATGGTTCAGTAGTAAATTCTTCACTGATGATTTTTAAGCAAGCAATAAAAAGCAATTTATGTCAGGTGTATACCACATATTGGTGGAAAAACATGTCTGCTTTAACATATGACAATGAATATTCTCTAAATTACAAAAGTAATTCCGCATATGTGATAATTATAAATGATAGCTCAGCGGAAGTTCTGCCATGTATCAGTGCTTGAAATATATTCACATAAACGTTGGTAACCTATTAAGTACACTTACTTTCATCAGCACACTCTTTAATATAAGAAGATCATTAATACCTGCCTTATTTCAGGATATATTTGTCAAGAGAGAAGTTACATTTCATTGTGCATGCTTTGGTGAAAAAGCTGTTTGCAGATTTCTAAAGACAATTCAATGTGATTGTGTTATTTAAGCAACTGGAAATGGAAACATCTTTCCTCATTTCTGTCTGGAGAAATGATGAATGGTTTTATGTAGGCAAGTTCTGCTTTGACATTTCTATTGATTATGAGAATGGAAAGACATCACTTAGTGGGATAGTCTCCCCCCATCCCTACCCTTCCACTCATAAAACCCTCTAGTTACTCCCCAAACCCAGATGGCTGATTTCTGAAACATTTCCCACTGCCATCATCTGTCTGGGTGGAAATTAGTGTGGAAAAATGATTTACCACAATGTCTAAACTCTTTAGGGTGTCACCTCTTACATCATTAGCTGAAAAAATTATTCCTACTAGTGCCCCAATACCCAAGGGGCTGAGTACAGAAGGCACCAGGCTATCCTGGTAGATCTCAGCCCGGGAGGTCAGAGATGAACTGATGGTGAGTCTGGAAATAGCTAATTATCCAAACCTCCTCACTCTGGAGGTGATGCAAGATGCGCTTGGAGACTTCCCTGGTGAATGGGCAGGTGGGAAAGGGCAGTGTGGTTTAGTAGCACTTGGGCTGTTTTTGTTATTAAGCAGATTCTGTTTTGCTGTGTATTGTTGCAAAAATGCTTTTGAATTTGAACGTGTTAGGAGATGAGTTTGAGTGGATGCACAGACAAAAATCTGTTTGTAATGTTTTGGTGCTGAATTCCTTCATAGAAATCAACTGAAGTAATTTAGCCTTTGTGTATGATGTTCTGGCTCTAGTATATCTTCACTGAAACGTTTTAGAGAATGCTATTCAGAAGTGCAGCTGTTTTCCATCTGCTTAAAAAAATGGCGGCGAAGGCACTCAAGCTGTATGTAATTCTTGCATACTTGGTCTTAATTTGGGAAATGACATTAGTTAACCTTTAATAAATCAGTAGCATATCAGAAGCCTGTGCCACTGTTTTTCACTAGCTTTTCAGAGATGAGGCAATATTTATTTAGTCATTAATGTAAACCATCATAGGCACAATCCCAGCGTCTGCTAACAAATTCAGTCTAATTGTCTACACAAATTCAGCCACAGACAGGATTTTTAATGTCAGATTGATGACCAATGTCTTCAAGTCCTGAAGAAAGACAGATTTATTTCCCTCCTGTTTACTAAAGCATGAAAAGGGACTGATATTTTTTAGAAATGCTTTTACTAGAACTGAAACTGTAGATACCTTGGTACCAGACAGCATAAATTAGAATCTTGGCTCAGCCACTTACTAGCTAAGTGAGCTTGGACAAGCCGCTTCTACCTATGCCATATCGTGATGTAAATAAATCCTTCTTTGAAAGTGAGTTTGTATTTTAAAATGACTAACAAGTGCATGGTTCCTGGCAGGTGCTATGTAAGTGTTCTTAAAGTAAAAACAAATAAACCTTCTCTGGAGGCTTGGGTGAATGCTCAGAGAGTTGAATCAACCAGAACATTCAAACTTTCACTCTCCTCATTGTTTAGAATTGGCAATAAGCTCTCAATCATTTTAGTATATTTTGTAAACTGAAGCCTTTTAAGTATGTATTTAATGTCTTAATTTGGTATCATTTCCAATTTAATGAAAAGTTCATAGAAGAGTACAAAGAATTCCCATATACCTTGTACCCTGATTCACCTAGCTGCTTACCTTTTGCTTATTTGTTTTTGCATCCATTCATTCCCTCTCTCTTCTTCATTCCCTCTGTCCTGCTCTTCTCTCTCTCTTTCCTCTTGCCTTCTTCCCTCCCATGTTTTCTTAAAGTCATTGGAAAATAAATGGGAGGCATTTTCCTCTTTATTCTTAAATATTTCAAGATGTATTTAATAACAAGGGCATTTTCTTTCTTAACTACAGTATGAGGATTAAAATCAGGAAATTTAATGTTGATAGAACACAGTAATGCAATCTACAGGCTATATTCAGATACTGTTGATTTTCTCAATAATGTCCTTTATGGCTACGTATATGTGTCCTTGTTTTTGTGTGGGCATACAGTTCATTCTGAGAGTGGCTATTTTTTCCTGGTCCAAGATCCAATGTAAGATTACAGTTGCATTTGGTTGCCATGTTTCTTGCCTTTATTTGAGACAATGTTCGTGTTTATTTAATTTTTTTTTTTTTTGGTCTTTCATGACCTTGATACTATTTAAGAAAGCAGAGAAATTATGTTGCAGGAGGTTTCTCAAATTTGAGTTCATCTGATTTTCCTCATGGTTAGATCCAGGTTTAAGGTCAGTGTGTCTTTCAGTTTTAAGAGGAACTGGTATTTCATCATTTCAGAGTTTTAGAGTGAAAAGATGGGGGAAATGTAATGCTCTGCAGATTCTCAAGTGGAGTGAGGTGGGTATAGTAAACAGGAGAGGTATTCTGAAGGTGCTCATCTACAAGTGAATGACTGTATTCTAAAAGAATAGTTCTCCGAGGGAATTCACCCCACCAATAATGGAGGCAAGTAGATCAAGAGAAGAGGAAGGCACAGCCTCTCTATTTTCCTTGATAAGAAATCAAGTGTAGGTAGAATTCTTTCTTGTGTAACATGGAAATAAATTAAACATCTGAAGAATGGTCTCTTCTGCCTCGGAACCTCAAAGTTTCTTGGTGCCAGGAGACATAAATAGGCTTTCTGCTCTTCTGTAGTAAATCCGTGACTGTCTCCACATAATACCCACACATCAGGCAGAAGATGAAAAATGCAGCCCAGCATCCACCATCTTTTTAGTTCATTCCAAAAATGACCAGACATGTTCTAAAAAAATGTTCTTAGTCTAGATATGGGCAATGTCTTTCATCATTGAGAACACTGAGACTCTTTAAAAACAAATGACTTTTGAAGCAGAGTGATAGAAAGGACTGTGTTATAGTTGGAAACAACAGGAATAAAATGATTGCAAGTAAATGCTTTCTTTTGGTGCCATGCACAAAGTTATTGATCTTGAATGTACTGAAGTTTAGAAGTGACACAGTTTGGTTTAAATGTCCCCTCCAAAACTCATGTTGAAATTTAATTGTCATTGAGATGGTATTAAGAGGTAGGATCATTAAGAGGTGGATTAGGTCATGAGGCCTCCACCCTCATGAATAGATTAATGACATTATCTCGGGGGCTGTATTCCTTATTGTGAGAGTGGATTGTTATACAAGCGAGTTCAGCCCTTTCTTGCTCGCTTGAGCACTCTTCCTCTTCCATCTTCTGCCATGGGATAATGTAGCAAGAAGGCCCTCACCAGATGCTGGCACCTTGATATTAGACTTCCCAGTTCTGGAACTATGAGAAATAGATTTTTTAAAAGGTATTCTGTTTCAGTTTTGGATATTCTGTTATAGCAGCAGAAAACAGACTAAGGCAAAAAATTGGTACAGAGAGTGGGGTTATTGCTATAGCAAATACTTGAAAATGTGGAAGCAGCTTTGGAGTTGGGTACGGGGTAGAGGCTGGAACAGTTTTGAAGTAAATGCTGAAAAACTGTATTGCTGTGAATGGAGTGTTAAGGGTGGCTCTGGTGAGGGCTCAGAAGAGAATAGCTGTAGGAAAAGTCTGAGACTTCTTAGCGATCACTTAAGAGGTTGTGATCAGAATGTTAGAAATATGGATGATAAGGGCCATTCTGATGAAGTCTCAAGCAGAAATGAGAAACATGGTATCGGAAACCAGAGTAAAGGCAATCCTTGTTTTAACATGGTAAGAATTTGGCTGAATTGTATCCATGCACTAGGGTTTAGAAGATTCCATTAGAAGATGGAATTTAAGAGCAATGATCTAGATATGGGGCAGGAGAGTGTTCAAGGTGCTGCACGGCTTCTTTTGGGTGCTTACAGTAAAATGAGTGAATAGAGACATTATTTAAAGACATAATTTACAATTAAAGGGGAAGCAGAACAGAAAGATTTGGAAGACTCTCTGCCTGTCCATGTGAAGAATAAAACAGTGTATTTGGGAGAGAGTACTAAGGGTGTGGTCAGGCAACCATTTGCTAAAGAGATTGATACAGCTAGGATGGAGCCAGGTGCTGTTAAAGACAATGAGAGAATTATCCTGATGGTATTTCAGAGATCTTTCAGGCAAGCTAGCACCTGGAGGGCAAGATTTCAAGAGGGGTACCTGTGGGACCTCAGCATTCAATACCCTGTGCAGCCTTGGAATTCTCCCCAAATTCCAATGCAGCACCCCTCAAGCAGACCCAGGTACAGCTAGTGCCAGAGCTTCAGAGGTCACAAGTGGTATGCCTTGATGGCATCCACATGGTGCTGATCTTGTGGAAGTATAGAGTGCATGAGCCTTGGGGCCATGGTCACCTCCACATAGATTCCAAAGGATGTATCAGACAGTCTGGGGTCCTGGCAGAAACTTGTTACAACTTGTTACGAGGGAGGACCCACCACAGAGAGCTTGTACTAGGGGGCAGTCCTTAGGTGGAACCATGGGAGTGAGGCTACCTCAGAGACTCCCGAAATGTAGAGCTGCCAGTGTACAACTCCAGCCTGGGAGAGCTGCAGGCACAAGACCCCAGTCCAAGAGAGCTGCTGAGTGGATGGGGTCCAGCAAAGCCACAGGGGCAGGGCTGCCGGTGGTGTTGGTAACCTAGTTCCTGCTGTAGCATGTCCAGGATGCAGGACATACAGAGCCAAAGGACATTTTTCTCCAGCTTTAAGATTTAATGTTGTTTTACCTGTTGGGTTTTGGACATACTGGGAATGAGTTACTTCTTTCCTTTTCCTATTTCTCCCTTTTGGAATGGGAATGTCTATTTTATGCCTATTCCATCATTGTGTTTTGGAAGTAGATAACTTGTTTTGATTTTATAGGCTTATAGCTGGAGGGCATTTGAGGTGGGATGAATCTTGAGTTTCATATCTGTTTAGATGGAACTCTGGACATTGGGCTTTTGAATTGGTGCTTTTGGGCTATTGAGATGGAATGAACACACTTTGTATGTGAGAAGAACATGAGTTTTGGGAGGCCAGAGGTGGAATGTTATGACTTGAATGTCTCCTCCAAAACTCATGTTGAAATTTAATTGCCATTGTGCTTTGGACTTCCCAGCCTCTAGAACTGTGAGAAATAAATTTCTTTGTAAATTACTCAATTTCTGTTCTGTTATAGCAGCAGAAAACAGACTAAGACATGACAAGAAAGTGTTAATTCTTTCAAGTAAGTGCCTCAGGTGCACTCTGGGAAAATATGACTGAATGAGTTACTGCTCAGCCTAAAATTAAACTCCTGGCTTCTTGTCTGGCATAAGAACTATTAGATCGCATTACTTTCCACTGATGGATCTATCTTTTTAATGAATTGAAAAAAGAATACCCAGTGGTTCCTTTTGTATGAAGAAAATAAGATAAATATTAGCCAGGAAAGGTCATTTTGGTTTTCAATATGTGGGGAGTTCATTATGATGGGTTCTGATAAATTATATTGTGTAGTTCTTTCTGATAGCAGAAGGTCACATCATGCCCTGAGGTGGACATAAGGACAAACATACTTAATAAAGTTGAAGGATCTGGGAGATGAACATTTTCAAGTTTTTTTTTTTTTTTTTTTTTTTTTTTTTTTTTCTGAGCAACTCATATTTATACAGTTATTTAAAGCCATTTCCCTCTTGTTGAACTAATTACTCAAGGCCCATACTCTCCTATATGCAGCCCCAAAGTGGTGAGTCTTTAAATTTATTACCGAAAGTGTTCTCTAATCAAACTTGTGGAATTGTCTTCGGGTTATCCAAGAGAAAAATCTCAGTTGTGCTTGGTGGTGGATTCTTAATTGGTTCTACAGGATTCTAAAGTAATTAAACTGCATTTCAAAAATCATTTTTATGTTATATTTGCAACTTGAATATTTATTAATGCATATCATTATTTTTCTCTGATCGCCACCACTGGGAGGGATGTATTTAACTTAGCATCATTACAAATGGTATCGTTTCATGTTCTATTTTTTTCTTAAGATGTCTTTGCTTTAGGATCATCTGACTCCTTTTACAAATGTGTTCGCTAAGTAGAAAAATCCTTTTAGGTTTGTGCATTGAGGGAGTGTCAATTATAGTATTCACAAGTGTTCTTTATATTTTGATATTGTGGATTATATTGGAAACACTTTTTCTCTTGGTGTTCTATTAACATTCTTTCAAAAAGCAACCTTGTAGATATTCTAGCATCATCTTCAGGCTTATGTCACACAAATCTAAGAATTCAGATCTTTGTGCTGGCTTTTCCACTGCTCTATGGGCTTGGGCAAATTGCATGTCTTGGGAATGCATTATCTCCAACTTCCATTTTTGCCTGATGGTCAATGAAATGGGAGAGTGAAATTTGTCCATTTCAAATGATTTGGGGCCCTTTGTTAAATTTTGAATACCTTTCCTGCTGCAGGAAGTTCTTTAAAACTATATTATGTTAACTAATATGTGGCTAGTTAATGACTGTAGAATTCTGTATCTTTTCCTCCCTAATATTAGGACACCTCACAAATATGGATATGTTTGGCTGTCTGCCACTTGCCTGAAACTGCAGGTGTCATGGTTAAAAACCATTATTTTGCTACTGGAAATTAGTTTCATTTTAATATTAAAATGCTAATTGATTCTTTTGTTTTTTGGTCTTTTTAACATAGGTCTTCTGAGCTATGATAATTTTTTGGAACGGCAGAAATGATTGGTTTAGCTACAGATGGGAATTTGGAGTCACTCTGAAATACATCCTGGAATAATTGTGTTTGACTAGAACCAAATCTTATGAGGTCCCCAAGGTAAGATTATTTTAACGTTTACCTGGACATGATATCTCTACAAAGTATTGAGAATTTAGCAAAAGTGAGTATCCTGGAGTTGATGATCCTTTTTAGAAGCCTGCTTTTACACAGACTTTTTGGGAATTTGGGGAAATGTTGATCTTTTCATTTATCTTTCATCTGTGAAATGAAAATTATTTCAGTTTGCAAAATAGTACTTTGGTTTATTCAGTAGGGGAAAAGATGAGGAAATATAAATCTATTGCTGAATAGCTTTCTGGCCCCACCCCCACCACTGTGACCTGGCATTTCTCTGGGGGAGTGGTTGTTGAGCTACTGTTAAGTGAATACTTGTTTTAGGGACTGGGAACTTATGGCTACTCACCCAGCAACTCGTTACATAGAATTGTCCACATAAGAAGAAGATAGATTAGGGATCATTGCCCAGGATTTGGAATGTCTGCCCTTGAGACTTTTGATTTAAGGCATTTGTTGTTGAAATCCAACCAGAAAAACAAACTATTCTGCTGACTTTTTCACTGCTCCATGAGCTTGGGTAAATTGCATGTCTTGGGAATGCATTATCTCCAACTTCCCATTTTTGTCCAGTGGGAAGTGAATTCAGGAGACTGGTTATACATACGATGGGAGAGTCAGGGAAACTGAGCAGAAGATACACAGGAAGCCACTGCCATCCCCTGGCTGGGGACCATGGAAGCAGTTAGTCCATGGGGAAGCAGTGCCTAGAAGAAGGAAACTAGAACGGAAGCTAGAACCACAGTGGGCCCTTCTGGCAGGAACTGGAGCCGTGGTGGAGAAATGGCCGCTCCACAGATCCTGCCAAAGACAGAGAAGGCAGGGAGAGATGTCCTGGCCTATCCCTTTTCCTATTCTCCAGGTTCCAGCTGTTGCCTGTCCTTGACTGAACCCAGCCAGTAACCAGCTGACCTGGGAGCCTGGGAAATGCAGCCTAGAGGGCCCGCCAGCCGTCAATACCGGGGAAGGGGGAAGAATGGATCTGAAGGCAAAACAGGCCCAGGCTGTCATAGAATTCATATATTTAAAATAAACTTTTGTTTCTTTTTCATTTTATAATATCACTTTCATTACTGAAGAACATCCCATCTCATGGCTGTGTCATAATTTGTTTAACCAGTCTCATACTGTTAAACATTTGGATCATTTGGATCATTTTTTTTGTCTTTCCCTCCCTGCCTCCCTGCCTCCCTGCCTCCCTGCCTCCCTGCCTTCCTGCCTTCCTGCCTTCTGCCTTCTTTTTTTGAGACAGGGTCTCCCTCTTTGCTCAGGCTGGAGTGTGGTGGTACAATCATAGCTCACTCCTGCCTTGAATTCCTGGCCTCAAGCAATCCTTCCACTAGTCTCCCAGTGTGCTGGGATTACAAGCAAGAGCCACCATGCATGGCCAGATCATTTTCAATAGTATAAACAATAAAAAAAGTCCCATACCTTGCTGGTTATTTCTTTAGGGTTAAATCCTATAAGTGATCTGCTGGATTGTAAATGCTTGACACACATGGTCAAATTATCTATCAATTTATGGTTTTATCGAGTGAAACCCTTTCTCTTTGATTTAGATATATTTCATTCAATTATTGCCAACAGTGGGACATTATTTTAAATATTTTAATTGCTTTCCTTTGAGTGTGGATGGCATTGTAGTTATGATGAGAGTTACATCTTTTATTAAATTACACCTGTAAGGCATAGATGAAGGGATTTCACAGGTGTTTTTAAGGTTCCACATACACTGAATTTAGTTAATCAAAAGAGAGATTATCCTGGGTGGGATTGACCTAATCAGATAAGCCCTAAAATGAGACTGAGCCTTTCCTGGAGGAAGAGATTCAAACCATGAAGGAGCTCATGCAGGGGCCATGTGGCAAAGATGTGAAGGGCTTGAGAGCAGTTCCTGGTTGATAGCAAGAATACAGGGAATACAGAGAGTCCCAAGAAAATGGCTTTGGCCAACAACCTGAGGGCACTTGGAAGTGATCCTTCCCCAGTTGAGCCTCCAGATGAGGACACACCCAGCTGACACCTTGATTTTAGCCTGTGAGTTTCTGAGCAGAAGACCCAGCCAGAACATGCCAGACTCCCAACTTACAGAAACTATGAGATAATATATTGGTGTTGTTTCAAACTGCTCCTGTCCAAGCACTAACTAGGCCCAACCCTGCTTTGTTTCTGAGATCAGGTAGGTTGAGGGTAGTATGGCTATAGATTGTTGTTTTAAACTTCTAAGTTTGGTAATTTGCTTCAGACATTGCTAACATTGTAAACTTACACAGAAACATGGAGCCTGTCTGCTTCGAAGGGCCTTTGGTTTCTCAAAGCATGCCTTCCATCTCTCCCACCTCAGTGTACGCACATGAAGGGGACAGAAACTCTAGGAGCAGCTTGAAAGGTGGCAAAGAAAATAATATGTGGATCTTACATGAGTTCTAGATGCTATTATCAATCACGTAATTTGGGGGAAGTCCAGAGGCTCAAATTTCTGTATTTGATGATTTTTGTTTTTTTGTAATGGAACACTCTGTCTCACACATAATGTTCTAAAATTTCAGTTTATTATCCCAGTGTCAGCTATCGATCTATTTGTTACAAAAGCTTATTCCTCTTACCCAAGGATCAGAAGTTCAAATGGCCATATGTAAATGAGTCGGGCTGGTTGGGCCCAAGGTACTGACTGCTGGGAGGGACTGTGGAGACCCGTCTAGGGGCAGCTGTGACCACCCCAGCCTGTTACTCCCATGCAGAAATGTGAGCCCAGGGATGCCAGGAATAATTTTTAAAGAGAATCTGGATTCTGATGTGCAATCTGGACATTTTGTGTGTTGGCAACCAATTCAAATTTTTTTTTTTTTTTTTTTTTTAAAAGCACAGATCAAACAAAACACATTTGCAGGCTGTATCAGATAGCCTGGCTTCCAATTTGTCATAATTAGTAGCCCCAAAAGGGAAAATTTCAAGGCATCACATAAATGAAGGATTAATGTTCTATTGCTGCATTGCAAATTACCCAACATAGACATTTAAAACCATTTTGAAACAGTTTAAAAGGGCAAAAGGAAGCCAATGCTTTTTGTTACCTTTAACACCAAGTTCTTCAAAGATGATTGTCTTGGCTGCTTAAAAAGCAGACTAAATCTCAAATCAATAAGCAATACACCCTTTAACAAGATCTATTTGACGGAATTGTGAGAGGTCGCGGGGAGAGAAGGTTGGCAGCAGAACATGTGTGTGCCTCGGAGTATGGTGTGGGCATTCAGTTCCCCTGAGGCTTTGATGTGTTTTCCTGGAGCAGGGAACTGGGACTTTGGTAGAGGCACTGCTAGGTTGCTGGCAGCTGGAGATGCTTCCTTGGAGGACTTCCTTAGGAGTCTCGCCTATAGTGTGACTCAGGCAAGAAGCCAAACTCAGGTGCCATGTTTTTATTGTCGGCCCATAAGTGTGTATACATTTGCATATATTAAACGGGGGTTTCTTTGATCCGTTGTGGTAATAAGATGCCATGAGGAATGTGTGAGGAAGAACCTAATTTCAGATGCCAAATGCAGTGACTTTTGCTTGAACAGTAAATTTAAAAAAAGCAAACAAAGTTAATCAAGTTCTATCTACTTAATTCCCTTATGATGTTATAAAAGGGCAGAAAATTAGGCAGCTGGGAATAATGTTTTTGATATCCTCCTTTTTTTACTCTTTTGTTTTAGAATAGACCATACAACCATAACATGAACTGAATTGTCTTTGAGCAACTGTTTTGATACTGTCCATCATATGAAGTTAAATTTATTTTATATTCACCTGTATTTGCCCATACTCCTCCCCAAAGGAGGAGTTGAGATTGGTTTAATCAACTGTGAACCCAGTCTTGCAGACCAGAAAGCCTTAGTGTACAGTCAGAGAAACCAGGCGAAAGTTCTTGGACCACATGTGCAAAATCTCCATGGATTCTTTCAGATCCAGAAATCATATGTATTTTATTTGGATCTAGCTCTACGTGTGTTGCTTTTACATCTCATGGTATAAAATAGAATAAAATCCCCGTGCTCTATTAGGATAACTCAAGCAACAACTTGCGGATTCATAAATTAGCTTCTCACTGATGCATAGGGCTAACTCGGAAAACTCTAACTTATCAAAGGTTTTTATTGAAAATTTACTTAATGCTCAGTGCAAATAAGTTTTGATTGGTTTTCTATTTTCTTGGGAGAAAGGAATTCCAGCTCCAGGGATCTGCCCCTGCTTTCTCCCGCCTTCCTAGGATGGTGCTTGCCAGGGAACCTGGCCTTCCTCAGCCCTCACTGACTCCAGCCCTGCTTTTCCTCCAGGATGAGAGCCTGTGCTAAGTCAGTGTTGCTGTCGCACTGGCTCTTTCTAGCCTACGTGTTAATGGTGTGCTGTAAGCTGATGTCCGCCTCAAGCCAGCACCTCCGGGGACATGCAGGTAAGCCCTTTAAGCTCATTATGCACTGCTGAGATAAATTAATACAACCCCTCCAAACGTCAGAGTCCACATATTAGACACAGGTAACTGATGTGAGCTTCTGATGGTGTGTAAATAACTAGAGGAAGCATGAAATATGGCGGAGTAACACAGTTTAATGCTTTAGTGCTTAAATAGTCCTTTAAAAATATTTTTCAGGCTTTTAAAAACTTTTGTTTTCTTGGGCACACTTTTATTTTTATAGCACTTTTTCTCAAGGAATCCCAGAAAACCAGCAGCAATTTGTGTGGTTGGCGTGTGTGTGTGTATACATGTCAGTCCATCTGTCCATCCATCCATCCATCCACCCACTCCTGCAGCTTCCTTAGAAGTAGAACATCTTTATAATAAACTTCAACTAACACTTATCGGGCTTTAGTGAAGGGAACAGTCAGATAATTTAAGATCTTTTTGAGATATGTAGAGAAAATATGCTACATGATTTTTTTTTTTTTTAAAAAAGAAGAGAGAAAAGAGAAAAAGCTGTGGTAACTTTCGTAAGGGACTTAAAATAGGTGTTGTCTAAAGATTTAGAGGCAGCCATTCTGATAATATTCTGATCAGTCATTCTGATAACAGTGAAACTCATATCTCTGCATTGCTGATTTTTAAAGGCGAGATCAAAACCATCAGCTACAGATCAGTTTGTGTGTTTTTTTTTGTGTTTGTCCTTTCTTTCTTACATCAACATTTAAAGTAACACAGTGGAAACTCCCCAGTGAATTGTGTTTTCCTGAATAATTCATATTTGTCAGTGGACTTGTTGTCAATTAATTTACTCTCTCAGCTTTGGTAATCTGAGGCATGGCAGTGCCAGAAATGTTTTGACTTCTTTGGAAAAGAGTAATGCCTGAACCCTAAATCACGTATGGGTCAGAATTATAAATTCTCTCTCCAAAGGTCTTGTGTATGGATAGTTCATGAGATAGTCTTACCACCAAATATATAACATGTTATACTTTCCACTTCTTTATTCTGATATTTTAAGGTTAGTCATAATTTAAGGCTCAAGATAATTTTTAAAATCTCACACAACTCAATTTTTGCTCCTCAAGTGACAGTTCCAAGAAGATGAGAAAAATAATGATTGCAGTTTCAGCAAATCAGCATAAAATCAATACCATTTGGCTGCTGTGAAGTGCCCACAGCTAGTTGGTTATTGTGCTGTACCTATTTTTATGAGTTTGTTCATGAGGATAGAGTTCGAGGTCCTCGATCTTATCTCTTTTCTTGAGTGGAGTTTAGGAGTCAGATTAGTTGACAGGTGAAGAATTTCAGTGGGATTACCACCCACTCTCATTCATGTTATAAATTTTCTCTAATGATCTTCAGGGAATGAAAGTCCATGATCCTTGCAATGTCCATGTGGCATTTTTGTCCCAATTTAGTGCTCAGCTGATGGAGAACTCAGGATCGCCAGAATTAATTGGGGCAGTGCACTGAGATCCTGAGAAACTCCGGTCAGATTTTCACTCTGCTGTGGGTGTATTACATGGAAGTCTGACAGTGGGAGCAAGTTGCAGAGAGTTACCTGCAGAAGGCTGTGTCTGAGTGTCCAGAAAGGCTCCCGGCACTGTCCCATGGGCTTCGTGGTTAGTGCTGGTCAATTAAATAAATGGTGGCACTAGGAAACCCTAGTTAGAAGTTGGATGCTTTTTATGGCTTGGATTAGAAGAGTGGATGTTGATTGCTGTGTGTAAACAAGGAGGTATCTTACAACCCTATCTCCACCTGCCTGGCTAAGAGACACAGAAGAAGGTGGGAATCTCCCCCCAGTTTTGGGAGATGGGGTGTTGTGGTAGGTGTGTATCAAAGATTTAATTTTCATTTAAGCATTAAAAAAAAAAAATAAAAACCCACCTAATTTTCACAGGTTGGGTGGTGAGACTCTTTCTTAAAGACAAATAGCATTAATACATTTCCACAGAGTCCAGAGGTAGTATTTCTAAGCGTCTAAAAAACACAAAAGACTGCTTTTGTTGTTTTTAAAGTCTATTTGCCATCATAATTGAGCAGGAGATCACATACACATATAGGACTGTGTAGTTTCAAGCTGTAGAAAAGGTGAAGGGGCCAATTGGTAGGTTCATTTCTTTTAAAAGGAAGCCAGGGCTAACTCTTGTTATTTCTTCAACCAGCAATTTGTCCTTTTGTTCCTTTTTTTTTTTTTTTTTTTTTTGGCTGTAAGCAGTGCATCACTTCCCCACAAGGGGGCAGCAAATATGTTTTGTGCAGCGGAAAGATGCCATCTGGAAGGAAGTTTCGGAAACTCGACTCCTGTGGAATTAATGATTTAGGGATCTTCCTACAAATTTCATCCGATGTAGACACGAGTGGTTGGGACACAAAGCACCTTACAACTTTAAGATTTATTCCTGGGAATACTAGGAGACTTCAAAAATTCAGATTTTTGTCCTTTAAAGATGGAATCATAGCTAATTTTCTGATGGAGCTGGAGTTGGGAACTTGGGTGCTATTGATTTATACGTTCACTTTAATAGTTCCATTTCCCTAGAGAACTTTGAACATGACCTGGACTGCAGTATTTCAATTCCACAAAATGCTGTGGTGCTTGGTGACTATTTAATGTCACTTTATGCCAATGTAATCAGTTGGCATAAAGTCCCTGGAAAAACTGGGGCACACCTGGAAATGAGGCAGGAGAGGAAATCAAATGTTCAGGGGTCTAAAGTCAAACGTAATTCTGGTTCTGGTACATCCTGGCTGTGTGGCCTTATCCAGGCCACTTAACCTCTCTGAACCTGTTTCATCATCTGTAAAAATGGAATGATATCCATGCTTTTTTTATTTGGAGTTATTGGAATAACTGAATAAGGAAAAGTAGGTGAGGGGATTAGCACATAGTCAACATTCCATAAGTGGCAGCTATTTTCACATTTGGAGGCATCTCTACAATGAGTGTGGAAAGGTTTGCATTCCAGGAACGGCTGAAGACGGTGAGCATGGGTAGGTAGATGTGGTCAGAGCCTTTAGGGTTTGAAGCTTTCTCATGTGTAAGAGAAAAAGGTTTGTTTTTTCATTGTTCTAGAAAGCTGACTGTGGCAAAGAAAGTCGCTTTATGAAGACTGAGGTTTCAGCTCAAACTTAAGAAGGAGAGAAAGGCTTCAACAAGCTGGGAACAGAGTGACCCAGAAGGGTGTTGAGAGCCGTTTTATTTGCTGGCCTTGAGCTAAATCTGCTGCAGAGAGGATGTCTCACTGATTGGGAAGTAGTTAGATGTCAAGAATTGTGAAGGGTCTGAGCTTTTACCGTCCTCGCAAGCTAGTAGGTTAGCTGGATGCTGGGCAGAAGGCATGAGATGCTTGGGTCAGAGACAAAAGATTTTATTTTACTTTAATCAATCAATTAATTTTTTTGAGATGGAGTCTCCCTCTGTCACTTAGGCTGGAGTGCAGTGGTGCAATCTCAGCTCACTGCAACCTCTGCCTCCCAGGTTCAAGCAATTCCCCTGCCTCAGCCTCCTGAGTAGCTGGGATTATAGGCGCCTGCCACAACGTCCAGCTAATTTTTGTATTTTTAGTAGAGATGGTCTTTCACTATGTTATCCAGGCTGGTCTTGAACTCCTGACCTCAAGTGATCCACTCACCTCGGCCTCCCAAAGTGCTGGGATTACAGGCCTGAGCCACTGTGCCTGGCCCGAGAAAAAAGATTTTATTACTCATGGCACAGGAAGCAGCATGAGCTTCAGGTTTGCTTCAGTTCTTCTTTCATTCTTGGGCAAGTTATGAAACCTCTTTGGACTCAGCCTCTTTCTATGTAAAATGAGAATAATAAAAATAATAAAAAGTAAACCTCAGAGTTATAATAAGGAATCAATTAATACCTGGGAAATGCTGAGAACTGTGTTTGCTTAGTGTGTGCTCAAATGCTAGTTATCTTTATTTAGACCTATCTTCTTTTCTTGAATGTTATCTATTTTGTAGAGGTTCTGTACTGTTCAAATTTGTGGAAATTTAGGTTTTCTGTTTTTTTTTTTTTTCCCTGTTATAAATGGTTATGCAAAATATGCATGTTGTGGTTTTGTGTTTTGATGGTTTATGTTATTTTTAACTTAGGGTAAATTTTTTGAAGAGCGATTGTTGCATCCAAGTTTGGGCCCATGTTTTCTGTCCCCTATAATGGCTGAAATTTATAGGAACCCTGCAAATACTCTTGACTGGATGGACTGTTTTAGCTCTAATTTTCTACAAGAAACTAGGTAATTTCAAAAATACTAATTGAGTGGGGCATATAACATCTAATACAGGAGTCTCTCCGAGGCTTAAATTTGAGATAATATTTGTGAAAATGATAAAATTGTATGTACAAATGGCTATTTGTACTTTGCTGGCACAAAAGAATTGTACTTACACAGATGAGATTGAAAAATGATTTGCCTGCATTGCCTACTTTCTGACACTAGGGGGTAGGCAAGGCTTATCATAGCTAAATAGAGCCACACATGTAATTTTGCATGTTATAAAGCCGTGTTGAAAAAAGTAAAAGGAAACAGAAGAAATTAGTTTTACTAACACATTTTATTAAACCCAATATATTCAAAATATTATCATTTTAACACGTGACCCTAGCCACATTTCAAGTGCTCAATAGCCACATGTGGTTAGAGCCTACTATAAATTAGTACCGTGAACTAATAATGAGTTAGGTCTTAATGTTGCTTTTTTAAAGATTAGATTTATGGATTATTTTAATTTTCATGGGTCAGTCATAGAGCACACTGTTTTATCTCTATTTCATTTAATTTATGTTTTATTTAGTTATTTCTTTCTTTCTTTTTTTTTTAAAAAAATGACTACTAAATTTAGAAAAAGTACCCGGTAAGTGGGATTTGTAACCTCAAGTCATAAAGAATGGGGAAGAGTTCTGTTTCCTGATGAATTACTTATGCTATTTTTCCCTGCAAGAGCGTATTTTTAGGGAGAGGGAAGTGGCAAAAGTAATTTGACTGTGTGTGTGTGTGTGTGTGTGTGTGTTTATGGGTGTGATATCAACCATTAAGTCTTAAAGTTACCCACTAGCAAACCTCTTTTCATCAATAATGAGCGCTTACCCACTGGGGTGAAACCTGATGATATCATTTTAATATGGTTTTTCCTGTACTTTTCTCTGTCTTCCTTCTTCCTGTCCCACTTCCAATGAATGGTTATTTCAGTAAATCTATGGATGTATTGCTATGTAGGCAACTCTACAATAACATACTCTATTTTATGAGCAAGGAAAAGAAAAGACTATGGAATGGTTTAAAGGGCCTTTGTTTTGGTAGCAATGGAAAAAGGCATCCGTAAAATAGTGGTTACTTTATTCTTTCCCTGGGGAGTTTTTGCACTAAATACACAGAGGCCCCACTGCAGTTACATTCCATCTGAACCTTACAAAGTAGAGTGCAGGCACCTGTATTATTTAACAACCATACTAGTGATTATTCAGACCTGCAGCCAAAGATGAGAACCACTGATTCAGAAGGAAAAAAAAAAAAAAAAAACAACTGGAAGTTTGACTCTGGCTCCTATCAAAGTACAGTTTGATCTGAGTGGTGATGAGTCTCCATTTCAGTCTTGCTATGACACGGTTAGGCTGAGGAGAGGTGTATTTCACCCCTGTCAAGGTGACCTCCATTTCCACCTCTTGGGAAGGACTGTGAAAATACTTACTCATTTAGTACCAGCTCGACTTTCTGGATGCTGAAAGCTTCCAGCGGGAGGGATTCCATTGACCTCCCTTGTACTCCATATTGTATTTCTTCAGTGCCATCTTGATGGGCTAATCATAATCTCGGCTTTTAATAAGAAGGGAAAGGAACACACATGAGGTGTTAATATTCGGCTTATTCTCATCTCTTCAGCTGCAAGTTCGAGTCCCAGTGCCACCGGCAAGGTCAGCTTTGCGAAATGTCTGACAAATGAGCCTGCTTTACATCATTTTGTGTGTGTGTATGGGAAGAAAGGGTTGTATTACTGACTGGAGTAAAGACTTTCAGTTCCTCAAATGAGCTTGTGAGCCATCCTACTTGGCAGAGCAGACTTTTTCACCCTCCTCTTTGAGTCTTTAAGGCAAAACAGGCAACTGTCTTGGAAGAGTTCTCTGGGTAGTTTGGGAAAAGATTCTCCTTACCCTTGAGGAGATACTTCCCTTTTTCTTCTTTCAAGCCATGGCCTTACACTCATCTAAACAAAGCCTGCAATTTGGGATTTAAAAAGCTACAGGTCAATACCTCATCTGGATGTCAGTGCTATATGAGGAAATTGGAATCATTTGCTCCATATAAGGAAAATAAAATCTTTGGTAAAAAGAAACAGCAGGGGTAGAGATGGGGCAGGAAGAGAAATGACGTTTTGTGTTTTCCTAGGTGTTGCTTGGTTGCTTTAAATATTTTGGTCCATATGGTAGTCTCAGAAGAGAACACTGGAATAATATTATTGAAGGGACATTTAAAAACCCATGACAAAGGATTGATTGTGAGAAGACTGTGTCTGCAAGAGTTAAAAACAATTTGACTACTAAGACCAAGCACCATCAATGCTTATATTTGAGGGTATATCTGAAATCAGATAAGAACGATAACTAAGTCCCACAGGGTTACAAGGGCCTGAGGTGGTTGGGTGTCTCCAATTGGGCTCTGTTGTTTTCTTACCTGTTGGGGGTTGGGTAATGGGATCCTGGAAGCAGAGAGAGAACAATAGAGAAATTTGTTTCAGGAAAAATATAATATGGGCATGAAATAAATAAGTGAATAGCAACAGTGTTGTTAGCAGCAGGCAAGTTTTCAGTAGCTCATCGCTGACATTGCTACCTGGGAAAGGGTTGGAAATAAATACCAGCCCTCCAAGGGTGTGGGAGATTTGAGCAATTTGAACTTGGTTGTGCATAAAGGAGTACAAAGTCAAGATGTGTGTCTTCTTCCCCAAAATCAAACAGTGACAGATTTTGGAAAAGTCTCCTTTGCTCTGGAAAGTCTTATTTGTTGTTTAGAAAGCATTTGCAAGAGATGGTGGAAGGCTTGTCCAAGTGTCCTGGGGTCATTTTACAGGCTTTTCAAGTAAGTGTTGCCCTGTGGAGGACAGTGATTTCTAACTAGGCATAGTCTATGTGTTGAAGCTGTTGCCGGCTAAACATATCCAATAGGAAATAACGCCCACATTGAAAGGGAGAGAGCAGTCATTAATATGTATTAGAAATTGGAAACATCCACAGAATGGCTAGATCAGCATTTTTCTGGCCCAGGGTGTGTGTGTGTGTGTGTGTGTGTATGTGTCTCTGTGTGTCGTCTGTTGTGTGTGTGTCTGTGTCTGTTTCTGTTTGTCTTCTCCTGGAAAACAAGTATGACATTGTCTGATCTCTCCAGGTGGGAGCAAGATTGTTAGCCTCTCCTACCTTATGTTGTACTGATCTGGAATTTGTTTTCTCATGAGCCTGATTTGTACCTCCTAGGTGTGTCACACATCAGAACCTGGATTGTTTCTATAAGTCACTGAGACCTGAATTTGAACCCTACTAATTTTAGAATTTGTAATGGAATGTGTGATGAAAGATCAGCCTTGAAATGATAGGGCCGATATTTACCCATGCTGTCTATGAAAAGGGATTTGCTAAGCAAATAAATGGTGTAAATATATTTACCAAGGAGCTGTTCACGTTATCTTAAAAAATTGTCAAGTGCTTTGGGAAGCATTTATTTAACATGAAGTCAAAATGCTTGTACCTTCTCTCTGCAAAGTCCTATCTATGTGACCCTGGGCAAAGTTACTTCATCTCTCTGAACCTCAGTTTCTTCTTCCTGGAGGTATTACAACATCCCCTACCTAAAAGTATTTTTTGTGACATGAAATGAGACAATTTATCTAAAGGACTTGGCATTATGTCTGGAATTTAATGCATTTTCTTATTTATTATTGCTACATAACAGTTGTACATATCTTTGGGGTACATGAGATATTTTGATACATATATACAATGTGTAATGATCAAACCAGGACAATTGTGACATCAGTCACCCCAAACATTCACCCTTTCTTTATGTTGGGAATATTGTCATTCTTCTTCTCTGGCTATTTTGAACTAAAACCAAATTATCGTTAACTATAGTTGCTGTACCGTACTATTGAACACTAGATCATATTCCTTCTATATAACTGTATTTTTATATCTATTAACCTCTGTTCATCGCTCCCTCCTCCCAACCCTTCCCAGCCCCTGGCAACCACCAATCAACTTTCTACCAGTATGAAATCTACTTTTGTAAGCTCTCACATATGAATGAGAGCTTGCAGTATTTATTCTGTGCCTGGCTTATTTCACTTAACATAATGACCTCCAGTTACATCTATATTGCTGCAAATGACAGGATTTTATTCTTTTTTATGACTGAATAATATTCCATTGTATATATGTACCACATTTGCTTTATCCATTCATCCAGTGATAGATACTTACGTTGTTCCCATATCTTGGCTGTTGTAAATAGTGCTGCAATAAACATGGGACCATAGTTATCTCCTTGAAATGCTGGTTTCCTTTCTTTTGGATAGATATCCAGCAGTGGGATTGCTGGATCATTTGGTCCTTTTATTTTTAGTTTTTGAAGGACCACTATACTGTTTTCCATAGTGGCTGCACTAATCTACATTCCTCCAACAATGTATGAGTGTTCTCCTTTCTCCACATCCTTGCCAGCATCCATTATTTTTTGTCTTTTTGATAAAAACCATTTTGACTGGGGTGAGATATCTCATTGTGGTTTTGACCTGCATTTCCCTGTTGATTAGTGATGTTGAGCATTTTTTTCATATACCTGTTGGTCATTTGTATGTCTTCTTTTGAGAAATGTTTATTCAGCTCTTTTGCCCATTTTAAAATTGGATTGTTTTTATTTTGTGCTGTTGAGTGGTTTGAGTTCCTTATATATGCTGCTTATTAATTGATTGTTGGATGGATAGTTTGCAAATATTTTTGGCCTTTTCATAGGTTATCTTTTCACTTTGCTGATTGCTTCCTTTGTAGTGCAGAAAATTTTTGCTTTTCTGACCTGTGCTTTTGAAGTCTTACTAAAAAATCTTTGCCAAAACCAATATATTGAAGCATTTCCCCAGTTTTTGCTTCCAATAGTTTCATAGTTTCAGGTGTTAGATTTAAGTCTTTACTCCATTTTGATGTGATTTTTGTATATGGTGAGAGATAGGGGTCTAGCTTTTTTCTTCTGCATATGTTTTTTCAGTTTTCCCAGCACCATGTTTTGAACAGACTATCCTTTCCCCAATATAGGTTCTTGCTGTCTTTGTCAAAAACGAGTTGGTATTGTAAATAGTGCTGCAATAAACATTCATGTGCATGTGTCTTTTTAGTAGAATGATTTATAATCCTTTGGGTATATATCCAGTAATGGGATTGCTGGGTCAAATGGTATTTCTGGTTCTAGATCCTTGAGGAATTGCCACACTGTCTTTCACAATAGTTGAACTAATTTACAGTCCCACCAACAGTGTAAAAGCATTCCTATTTCTCCACATCCTCACCAGCATCTGTTGTTTCCTGACTTTTTAATGATTGCCATTCTAACTGGTGTGAGATTTTGGAACCAACCCAAATACCCATCAGTGATAGACTGGATAAAGAAAATGTGGCATGTATATACCGTGGAATACTATGCAGCCATAGAAAAGAATGAGTTCATGAGTCCTTTGCAGGCACATGGATGAGGCTAGAAACCATCATTCTCAGCAAACTAACACAGGAACAGAAAACCAAACACCACATGTTCTCACTCATAAGTGGGAGTTGAACAATGAGAACACATGGATACAGGAAGGGAAACATCATACATCAGGGCCTGTCGGGTGGGGAGCAAGGGGAGGGAAAGCATTAGGACAAATACCTAAAATACCTAATGCATGCAGGGCTTAAAACCTAGATGATGGGCTGATAGATGCAGCAAACCACCATGGCACATGTGTACCTATGTAACAAACCTGCACATTCTGCACATGTATCCCAGAACTTAAAATTTAAATAAAAATTAAAAAAAAAATGAATTGACTGTAAATGTGTGGATTTATTTCTTGGTTCTGTGTTCTGTTCCACTGTTCTATGTGTCTGTTTTTATGCTAGTACTATGCTGTTTTAATTACTATGGCTTTGTAGTATATTTTGAAGTCAAGTAGTGTGATGCCTCCAGCTTTGTTCTTTTTGCCCAATCCGGATTGCTTTGGTTATTTGGAGTCTTTTATGGTTCCACCTGAATTTTAGCATTTTTTTTTTCTATTTTTGTGAAGAATGTTGTTGGTTTTTGATAGAGATTGCATTGAATCTGTAGACCACTTTGGGTAGTATTGACATTTTAATGATATTAATTCTTCTAACCTATGAGTATAGACATCTTTCCTTTTTTGTGTGTTTTCTTCATTGACTTTCATCAGTGTTTAATAGTTTTCTTTGTAGAGATTTTTGCATCTCTGGTTAAATTTATTTCTAGGTATTTTATATTCTTTGTGTCTAGTGTAAATAGTATTGATGTCTTGATTACTTTTTTGGATTCTTTGCATATAAATGCTATGGATTTTTGTATGTGAATTTTGTATCCTGCAACTTTACTGAATTCACCTATCAGTTCTAAGATTTTTTTTGTTGGAATCTTTAGGCTTTTCTAAATGTAATGTCATGTCATCTAGGAACAGGAATGGTTTGTCTTCTTCCTTTCCAATTTGGATGCCCTTTATTTCTTTCTCTTGTCTAATTGCTGTGGCTAGAACTTCAAATGTTATGTTGAAGAAAAGTGGTGAATTTGGGCATCCTTGTCTTATTCCAGATCTTAGAGAAATGGCTTTCAATTTTCCCCCAAGCAGTATGTTAGCTGTGGGTTTGTTATATATGGCCTTTATTGTTTTGAGGTATGTTCCTTCTGTACCCAATTTGTTGAGTGTTTTTATCATAAAAGAATGTTGAATTGTGTTGAATGCTTTTTAAACATCTGTTGAAATGATCATATGGTTTTTGTCCTTGATTCTGTTAATCTGATCTATCATGTTTATTGATTTGCATATGTTGAACCATCTTTGCATCGCTGGGATGACATTGATTATTTGATCATGGTGAATGGTCTTTTTATTGTATCATTGAATTTGTTTTTTAGTGTTTTGTTGAGGACATTTACATCTGGGTTCATCAGGGATACTGGCTTGTAGTTTTCTTTTCATTGTGTCCTTACCTGGTTTTGGTGTAAGGGCAATACTGGCCTTGTAGAGTGAATTTGCACATATTTCCTCTTCTTCATTATTTTGAATAGTTTGAGTAGAATTGGTGTTATAAATAGTTCTTTAAATATTTGGTAGAATTCAGCAGTGAAGCCATAATGTCCTGGGCTTTTCTTTGATGGGAGATGCTTTATGACTGCCTTGATCTCATTACTTGTTATTGATCTATTTGAGTTTTCTATTTCTTCCTGGTTTAATCTTGATAGGTTGTATGTGTCCAGGAATTTATTCGTTTCTTTTAGCTTTCCCAATTTGTTGGCGTATAGCTGTTGATGATCCTTTGAATTTCTGTGGTATCAGTTGTTACGTCTTCTTTTTTTTTTTCTGATTATATTTATTTGGGTCTTCCCTCTTTTTATTCTTTGTCTAGTTAAAGGTTTTTCAATTTTTTTTATCTTTTAAAAAAAACTTTTTGTTAATCTTTTGTATTTTTTAAAGTTTCAATTTCATTATTTCTGCTCTGGTATTATTTCATTCCTTCTACTAATTTTGGATTTGGTTGATTCTCTTCTAGTTTCCTGAGATGTATCATTGTTTGTTTGAAATCATTCTACTTTTTTGAAGTAGGCATTTATTGCTATAATTTTCCCTTTTAATGCTACTTTTTCTGTATCCTATAGATTTTGGGATGTTTGTTTACATTTTCATTCCTTTCTTGAATTTTTAAATTTTCTTCTTAATTGCTTTATTTTCACATTGATCGTTTAAGAACATGTTTAATTTCCACGTGCTTGTATAGTTTCCAGAGTTCTTATTACTGATTTCTAGTTTTATTCCAATGTAGTCAGAAAAAATACTTGATATCATTTTTAGTTTTTTGAATTTGTTGAGACTTGTTTTGTCACCCAACATGTGACCTGTCCTGGAGAATATTCCATATACTGATGAGAAGAAGGTGTATTTTGCAGCAGCTAGATGAAATGTTCCATAAATGTCAGGTCCATTTTGTCTAGAGTGTAGTTTAACTCTGATGTTTCTTTGTTGATTTTTCTGTCTGGATGATGTGTACATTACTGAGAGGGGGGTGTTGAAGTCCCCTACTGTTATTGTATTAGTCTCTCTCTCTTTAGATCTGTTAATGTTTGCTTTATGTGTTTGGGTGCTATGGTGTTGGGTGCATATATATTTACAGTTGTTATATCCTCTTGCTGAATTCACCCTTTTATCATTATATAGTGAACTTCTTTGTCTCTTTTACAGCCTTTGACTTGAAGCCTATATCTGGTATAAGTTAGCTAATCCTGCTCTTTTCTCATTTCCATCTGCATGGAATAACTTACCTTCCTTTCACTTTCAGTCTATGTGTGTCTTTATAGGTGAAGTGAATTTCTTGTAGGCAGCATATAGTTGGGTTGTGTTTTTAAAAAATCTACTCGGCCACTCTATGTCTTTTAATGGAGAATTTAGTCAATTTACATTCAAGGTTGTTATTGGATATGTAAGTACTTACCACTGCCATATTATTTTTTGGTTGTTTTGTAACTCCTCTCTTTCTTCCTTTGTTACTGTCTTCTTCTGTGGCTATGTGATTTTTTTCTCTGGTAGTATGTTTTAATTTTTTGCTTTTCATTGTTATTGTATCTATTATAGGTTTTTGCCTTGCAGGGGTTACCATGAGGCTTACAGAAAACATCTTATATATATAATAAGTTATTTTAAATAAGGATAAGTGATCACAAAGAAAATAAACCAACAAATGAAAAACAAAAACCCTGCACTTTAACTTAATCCCTTCCACAGTTTGACTTTTTGTTGTCTCAATTTACATCTTTTAATATTGCATATCCCTTAAGTTGCTGTTGTCATTATTATTTTTGATAGGTTTGTCTTTTAGTTTTCATATTAGTGACATGAGTTGGGTTACACACTATAATTACAGTATTAGGATATTTTGAATTTATCTGTATACTTTAGCTGTTAGTTTTTTTACCTTCAGATGTTTTCTTTTTGCACATTAGTGTTATTTTCTTTCAGATTGAAGAACTCCATTTAGCATTTCTTATAAGACAAGTCTAGTGGTGCTGAATTCCCCCAGCTCTTGTTTGTCTGGGAAAGACTTTATCTGTCCTTCATGTTTGAAAGAAAGCTTTTGTGGGTGCAGTATTCTTGGCCGATGGTTTTTTTCTTTAGCAATTTGAATATGTTGTTCCATCTTTCCTGGCCTGTGTAGTTTCCATTAAGAAGTCTGTTGCCAGACAATTCAGAGTTCCTCAATATGTTATTAGCTGCTTTTCTTATGTTGCTTTTAGGATCCTCTCTTTTTCCTTGACCTTTGAGAATTTGATTATTATATGCTTTTTTGGTAGTCTTATTTGGGTTGGTTATATTTGGTGATCTCTGACCTCCTTGCACCTGGATATTTATATCTTGCTCTAGGTTTGGAAAATTTTCTGTTACTCTGTCTCTGAATAAGGTTTCTACTACCATTTGCTCTTTCTCAATTCCCTCTTAGACACCAGCAATTCTTAGATTTGTTCTTTTGAGGTAATTCTTCATATTCTGTAGGTGTTCTTTGTTCCTTTTCATTCTTTTTTATTTTTTCTACTCTGACTGTATATTTTCAAATAGCCTGCCTTTGAGCTCACATATTTTTTTCTTGTTTTATTCATTCTGCTATTGAGAACTTCTAATGCATTTTGCGGTTCAACACATGTATTTCTCAGTTCCAGCTTTTTTTTTTTTTTTTTTTTTTTTTTTTTTTGGTTCAATCTGTTAAATTTATCTGATACATTTCTGAGGTTTTTTTTTGTGAGTTTGCAGAGTTGTGTTTTTTTTTTTTTTTTTTTTTTTTTTTTTTTTTTTAAGAACTGCTATTTTGAATTCTTGATCTGAGAGCTCACACATCACCATCTCAGGGTTTGTCACTGGCTGCTTGTTTTGTCTGCTTAGGGAGTTCATGAGTATTTGCTGTTGTTTCTTGTGAATATATGTCTATTGCTTTGCATGGAAGAGTTAATTATTTATTTCCGTCTTTGCTGCCTGGCTTGTTTTGGTCTTTCTGGGGTATGCTTTCTTAGAGGTTCTTTGCAGTTGCCTGTTGAGTTCCCTTAATCCTAGATTGCTGCTTCCTTTTTGGCACTAGATGGTGCCTTAAGCCCAGATTTGCCTCTACTCTCACTAAGGCTCAGCGCTCTGCCAGTCCTGAAATGGGAGTGTGGGTCCCAGTGGGGATATCCTGCCATGTGAGAAGTATAGTTAGGGGTTCATGCCCAGAAGAACCATGGAACGTGCCTTCTACAGTGTGGTGCTGCTGAACAGCCACTCTAGTTCGGCATCTTTTTCGGCTAAGATAAAGTGCTGAGTTTTGTGAGCTGAGGTTGCTAGTCTTACATCCTCTATTTATTTCTAGAACCCTCAGGGGATTTTCTCCTTACAAGCACTTGCTGTGCTTCCTGTGGGTTGAGGCAGGAATGGTTTCCCTACACAAGAACCCAAGATGGTTTGGAAGCTGGCTGTCCACCTCAGTCTCACTTTTTTCCAGTGTAGAAATCATAAATCTGGGTGAATTTCTTTGCACATGGTGCTTGGCAGATTTGAGGGAGGGGCATTGCAGATAGAAAAGTCCGTTTCTTTTACCATCTGTCTGGAGTTTTTCACCTCTCTGTGGTCCTAGGGAACATTTCACCCTCAAATTTGAGCTCTAGCTGGTGTGGTATGTGTCTATAGTTCCAGCTACTTTGGAAGCTGAGGCAGGAGGATCACTTGAGGACAGGAGTTTGAAGCAGCAGCACACTATGATTATGTCTATGAATAGCCACTGCATTCCAAACTGAGTGTATTCGTTCATTTTCATACTGTTATGAAGAAATACCCCAGACTGGGTAATTTATAAATAAAAAGAGGTTTAATGGACTCACAGTTCCACATGGCTAGGGAGGCCTCACAATCATGGCAGAAGGCAAAGGAGGAGCAAAGGCATGCAGGCAAAAGGGATGTGCCGGGAAACTGCCCTTTATAAAACCATCAGATCTCATGAGATTTACTCACTATTATGAAAACATTACAGGGAAAAACCTGGCCCCATGATTCAATTACTTTCCATCAGGTCCCTCCCACAACACATGGGGATTATAGGAGCTACAATTCAAGATGAGATTTAGGTGGGGACACAGTCAAACCATATCACTGGGCAACATAGAGAAAGTCAGTGTTTAAAGAAAAATTGAAAAAAAATTAAGTTGTGGGATATTGCTGGTGATAATCTGAGTGCTGGATATTTATTTTTGGTTTTTTGTGGAGTAGAGTGAAGCCAGATTGCTTCTGCCACTGTCAATGCACATATTTTATTTTTGTTTTTTAACAGCTGCTTTAAGGTATAACTGACATATAATAAACTGCACAAATTTGAAAGTGTACAATTTGTTAAATTTTAACCTATTTACACCCATTAAACCATCTTAATGATAAAAGTAATGAATAAACCCTTCACCCCCCAAATTTCCTTATGCTCTTTTGTAATCTGCTCCTCTTTCCTTCCTATCATCCCTAGGCAACCACAATTTTTTTTTTTTTTGTCACTGTAGATGAGTGTGCATTTTCTAGAATTTTATTTGTGGGATCATCTTCTCCTTCATCTGGTTTCTTTCTGCATAATTGTTCTATGATTCTTCCATGTTGCTGCATGTATTTATAGGTTCTTTTTTAACTAAAACATTTTAAATTGACACACAAGCTCATTTCTTTTTGTTACTGAGTCGTATTCCGTTATATGCCACACATTGTTTATCCATTCACTTGTTGATAGAAAAACTTGGAGTTTTTCTAACTTTGGCTATTACAAATAAAGCTGCTATGAACATTTTGTACAAGCGTTATACAGACATATGGTTTCATTTTTCTTTGGTAACTACCTTGGGAGAAGAATGGCTGCTTCATATGGTAGGTGTATGTTTGATTTTTAAGAAACTGTTAAACATTTTTATAGTGGTGTACCAATGCGTGCTCACCAGCAGTGAATGAGAGTTTCAGTTCCTTCATATTCTTGCCAGCACTAAGTATTGTCTGTATCTTTAATTTTAGCCATTTTTAATAGGTATGTGGTGATATCATATTGCAGATTTAATTTGCATCAACCTAATGACTAATAATGTTGCACATCTTTTCATTTGCTTGTCACCTGTCTATCTTCTTTGGTGAAGTGTGTTCAAATTATTTGACCACTTTTTAAAGTCACTTTGTTTGTTTTCTCAATATTGAGTTTTGACAGATCTCTATATATTCTTGATACAGTTCCTTTATCAAATAACCAAATTGCAAATATTTTCTCCCAGTGTATGGCTTGTCTTTTCATTCTCTTAACAATGTTTTTTGAGGAGCAGAAGTTTTTGTTTTGATGAAGTCCAATGTACTAATTTGTTCTTTTACATATTTTACTTTCGGTGTCTTAGAAATATTTGTTCCAATCCAAGATCACACAGGTTGTTTTCTACATTTTCTTTGAGACTGTTTTTAGGGTTTGGCTTTATATTTAGGACTGTGATCCATTTTGAGTTAAGTTATGTAGATAACACATTTAATGCATTTTTAGTAGGTAAAAATTTTCTCATTATAAATTCTTCTCTTGTTAGGTGAAGTTGCTGAGAATACTTGAAAATAATAGATTTATTTTAAAATGCCTTAGGCATTTTAATAAGTCAGACTGGTATTCCCAGACTAATTAGTTTGAATTAGTGAATGAAAATAAAGGGTGTAATAATTTCAGCCATAGAGCTTTTCAGATAAGAATATTTTAAACAGATCACATCTGTGCAGCTCTGAATAATAAGAATATCAACCCAGAAGCTGGAAGACAGGCATTTCTTCCACAATAGTTGTGTAGACTATTAAAAATTATTACAACAAATTGTTTACTCTCTTGGTCTCAGTTTTTACAGCTGTAAAACACAGAAGTTAGATGGGTTTTTAAGTTCACAGCATGTAGACTTTGGACTATTAGGGATGGGGCCGGTTCTTAAGAGTCCTCATGTCCATCTTGGGTTGAATAATTGACTGGATTGGATAAAATGTCTCTTGTCTATACATTTCTCATTTTCCAAGCATGTGTTGATGACATTTTGATGGAAAAAATACAAATAGACTTAGCAGGACTTTTGACTTCCTATCAATGCTGTATCATTTATGCATTTTTGAAACTGGTGTTTAGGAATGCAACTACTGTCTTGCTGGAAATATACTGTGAACTTTATTATTTTTCTTTCAGCTTTTTTGAGACAGGGTCTCACTCTGTTGCCTAGGAGGCTGGAGTGCAGTGGTATGATCATAGCTCACTGCCACCCCCACCTTCCTGGGCTCAAGTGATCCTCCCACCTGAGCCTCTTATGTAACTAGCTGGGACTATGGGCACGTAACACCATGCCTGGCTAATTTTTTTTTTTTTGTAGAGATAAGGTTTTGCCATGTTCCCCAGTCTGGTTTTGAACTCCTGGTCCCAAGTGATTGGTCAGCCTTGGACTCCCACAGTGCTGGGATTACAGGCATGAGCCACTGCGCCTGGCCCGTGAACTTTATTCTTACTAGCAAAATGTATTCTTACTGATTTTAGCTGGGGAACCTCCAGCAAAATGATTTTGTGTTTGTGTGTGTGTGTGTGTGTGTGAGCAAATTCTTCTAAGCTTGGAGGCTGAATGAGGCCATGATGTAACAAATTGCTCAGCAGTTGTGGCTAGTGGTGTTTTTAGTAGCACTGAGATAGACGTCAGTTTCCAGACATCTCAGATGGTTCCAGCCCATGGGGTTTAAATGACTTGACTCTGCTCCCAGGCCCTTGACAGTGGTCCTCACCCTGCTCAATCATGCTATTGATAGCTCAGAAGGTGGCAAGGGTGGTAGAGTGGTGCACATCACTATTGGAAATACATTTGTAGTTCAGGCCTTCCTGAAGGGGTAGAAGAGGAATCTCTATCTGTCTATCCTATGTTATGTGCTAGCCTGGAAACGCTCAGGAACATGTTAATAAGCAGGTTAATTAGGCTAAAAAGAGACATCCTGTGAGAACCATTATGTGGTATGCTGCTAAATGCTTGTTGGCACGAACAGCAACACATCTGCACACCCACAATCACCCTATAAATGGCATTTATACATTGCTTAGATTCTTGGAGTGTTTTAATGTAACCAATTTCCTTTTCAGTCCTAAGAATTTTGTTTTATGCACTTACAATATGTATTTTGAGAAGAAGTTCATAGGTTTCACCATGGCATAAAAAAATGAAGAATTGCTGTGAGTGTTTGCAGGAAATCTTAGTCTACCTGCCTTTAGCAAGTCCCCTAACTTGTTAAGTGTCAGTGGTGGCCCAGACATCTAGTGGCATCATCAGAAAACTATTTCCCCACAGGGAAAGCATGTGGTGGTCACTTGGGAAGCTGTCCTGTCATAACCTCAAGTTTGCTGGCTTATCTGTGCGGGGCTGGAAAAAAGGGAGAAGAGGAAAATTTGGTCAGCAGGAGGCAGATGTGGAACAAATTGCATAATATTGCAGTGTGGGAACCTGGAGCTTGCATGTGAATGATTTGGGGATACATTAATGAAGGTTTTGTGGCAATGTCCCCTTTCCCCAACACTATGTCTAGCAAATCACATGTCCATTACCCACATTTGTCTTCTCAGTGTGCGTTTCCAGCCAGTGAGAATCCAATGACAGGTCACAGGAGGCTTGATTTTCCACTGCCTTCTACTGCCCTTTTCTCCCTGCTTGTGGGGTGAGAAGTAAGTGAATGAAGACTTCCAGGGCTGTTGTATTTTTCTCTGAGGGCGTTGAGCGGGGCTGGGGAGGTTGGCTCCCTCCCCTCTGTGGTGAGTTCAACCATGTCCTCTCTCTGTGTCCTCTGGCACAGGTAGCACCTTGGGTGCTTTTACTGCATGGGTCCATGCATCTTTTGTGGTCTTTATTGTAATATTATAAGAAAAAAATCTTTTGTGTCTGTCTTCCTTCCTGGACAAGAGTTTCTAAAAGTTAGGAGCATGTGTCTTAGGTTTGTTTCGCAAGATGCCTGGCAAAAGAAGATTAAAAACATGAAAACTAACTGAATGACAGAATATTGAATCAAACAGGACATTTTTCTTCCCTAAAGTAATTTTTCCTGCAGCCTGTCATCTCAGCTTTTCATACACACGTGGGAAGGTTTTTCCAAGTTAGTTTTTGGCAGTGAATGATGTACCAAGATTCCAATTGCTGCAGAATATTCCACAGTGAATACTCATTGCAGGTAACTTCTGGATTCCCTTAGCAGTGGGCACTTCGGTTGCTTTAGCTCCTCACTGCCCTCGAGAGAAAGACAAACAGAAACAACGGCAACAACAAAACTGCTTTGGTGATCATCCATTTAAGTGTCCTTTTAGGAAACTGTTCAGGAATTTTCCTGGGAGGTACAGATGGGAGGGATTGCTGAGTCCTGGGGAGGGTATATATTTAACATCACAAAATGCTAACAGATGGCTGACCACAGTGACCATTCCACTTTACAGTCCCAGAAACTGTGTGTGCGATTTCTTCTTTGAAAGAAAGAAATTTAAAGGCAAATATTTTAGAAAATAATTTTTGGGCTTTGCTTAGTTTTAGGGTCACAGCCCAGTGACGATGTGATTTAGCTTATTGAGTTAGGGACCTACGTGTTAAAGAAGTACTGTGGACTTGAACTATCTTTTATTTTTATTTTAACATTTTCATTTAACTTTGAAATGCGTTTTTTTTGATTCTTGGAATTCATCTTTCATGAAATTTTTAAATAATATATTTTGAATTAAGCTCAAAAACATAACTGCAACCCAGTAGCAATACATATAAGTGGTTTTCCATTCAAATTTACAAAAACATTATTTGTTAGTAATAAAAATATAGAAGGGATTCAGTTTTCCTTTTAATCCAAAGTTTTTATTTTTAAAAGACCATTTACCAACATCCTACTGTAGATAGTTCAACAGAGAGAGAGAAGAAAAGGAGCACTACCTAACAAAGATTATTATAGCTGCATCATCTAAGTTACCCAGAAGCTTGGTGGTTGGAGATTTCAGAGTCCACTGTGATTTTAAATGTTTTATTAGCAGATACATTCATTTGTATGCTAGATTTTAATGTTTTATAGCTGAAAACCTAAAGAGTGACAATAGTACACTTGATATTCATAACTAATAATTAAGTGAATAAATCTTTCTGTTCATTAGGTAGGAACCATGTGGAACAAACTTTCACCTCATCAATTTATTTTGTTTTCAGAGAAATAGATACACTAATGACACAGTAATGGGAACATTGCAGCAGGTTACCAGAAACTATTTCAAGGGAAAAGGAAATTGATAAACAATTACAAATTGACTCTGTCAAATTGTGATTTGACAGTTATAATTAACAATATCTTAGGTTAAAAAGCTCCAACACTAAGTTGGGGCCTTAGGTCCTAAGGCCAACTCCCCAGTCTAAGATGTTCAGGAAAGGTTCCACTTCCTAAAAGTCACAGGTACAATGGAGTACATGTTACTGAGAGTTGAACTATCTTGCAGAAAATTCATTAAAACCACAGGATTCAAGGATCTTACCTAAATATTAGGCATACAGTTTTAATTTTGTAGTATTCTAAGAAAACCTCTTGCTAGGTATGCAACTGGTGGATATTTACTACTTGTGTTTGAAACACTGGATCCTCCTTTTGTTAGCATTCTGGGTGTCCACACTTGTTGGTGAGCTCTCCTTGCCAAACCCCGGGACACAGCCTTAGTGCTGCTTTCCCTGCGTGGTATTCAATTCAAGGTTGATGCATGGCTGAGAAGTTCTCAGCCTAAATGATTTCCATTATTTCCCGAGTCTCAGTCCATTAACCAACTTGGTCAAAAGGCCAGAAGAGAAATGGCATTCTTGAAATATGATTAGCATTTTGTGGTGAATGCTAACTACTGTACATTTACAGCTGATTAAGTTTTGCTCTCTCTATTTTATTATGGATTATGACAGGGATTTTGAGACTGAGTTCTGTTAAATAATAAACAGAACTAGCAAGGTCATTTTCTACCTGACCAAAGGAAAACTTTGCAGCAAGAAGACATGAATTAAGAAACAGGTTAAGTGTCTCAGCGGGAGGAAGGGATTCAGGTTTTTCAGAGCGGCTCAAGCAGATATTTGCAATGAAATGTGAATATTACCAATTATTTATTGTCAGTGATACGTAATTTTTCCACAAAACATTTGTTCAAGGCCTGGTTTGAAGCAAAGCTCTCAAAGTGGTGGCCCATAGGTAATATAGGCCCAGATATGTTTTGTTTGGCTCAGATTATGTTTAGTAATTGTTTCTTGAGTTGGTTGCATTGTTTGAAAATCACAAGATTTGACATAATAATCCAAATTTGGCACAACACTGAAATAATAACAGATTATTTCTTTTTTGTAGCAGTCTGCTGCAGCTGGCTTCTGGCTGCCCCCCAGCTCCTCACCCCAACTCTTACGGGTGGGACATTTTTCATTCTCTGTGTCACCCTCAGGCCTGTCTCTCTCATTTACATTTACCCCTTGAACCTGCAGTATAAGCAAGTGAGTTTGAGACCTTTGACTCAGATATTCCAGAATGAAGATAAAAATAATTCGATTATATTTCAAATTTCAAGTTTCTTTGTCACCTTAGAACACAGTGGTTAAGAGTTTGGGCTCTAGGGTCAGAATAGCCAGGGATCAAGTGCTGGTTCTGCACAGACTAGCTGTGTGACCTTACACAGGTTACTTAACCTCTCTGAGCACTAGTTTCCTCAGTTAAAAGGGGACAACAGTTGTACCTACATTTTTATGTGGTTGCTGTGAGAATTCCACTTGCATCTATGTGAATGTATATGCCTTACACACACACACACACACACACACACACACGTCACTTGGAACAGTACCTAGTACATGCTAACCTGTCAAATATTTCTATATTTGGTTGAAAAAGAATTTTCAATTGGTCAAAAAAGAAAATTGGTAAGTAAAATGGTAATTTCTCTTCCTTCAATTGGGAGAAGCAAGTAACATTTTGCTTTACATAGACATTCATTAAAATAGCAGGTACACTGGGTTAATGGTGTTACTAATATGCATTCCAGCATTAATAACTACAAAAAAGAAGTTGTATAAGCTGATGGATACTATTCTGTTCTTGATGTTTTCCGTAGCAGAGAGACTTGAGGGGATGGTGCATATAGAAAGGATGCCATGCATTTCCACGATGCATTTGCTCATGAGTGAGCCTTCTTTCTTACGAGTGAATCAGATGACTTCGCTTGATGTTAGCCAAAAGGTGGAGAAGCGATGAATCCGATGACTTAAGTGCTGGCTCCCTGGCTCCACCTGGAAAGATGGCGACACTGCCATACTGCTTGCTGAAGTGAGTGGCATCTGACAGTCCACAGAGGGGAGGAAGAGCAGGGTCACTCTCGTTGGAGATTTGATGTTTGATAAGCAGATGGAGAATCAGAAATCAGATTTAAATTACTGAATGATGGGATGAGATGGAGGTCAATTGGCCTGCTTTAGGCATTACATCTCTCTTAACTAGAATCAGAGCTTAATACATTGTATTCTTCAGGTAATATGGCTTTTTCCCACCTCCTCTTTTCTTTACTTTCTTTCTTTCTTTTGTTTTGAATGATGTTAGTTTCCAAAGCTGTTGGGTACTAAAGCCATGTCCAGTGAAATCTGCTTACATTCATTGGTCAGAACAGTCTTGACCACTTTGGAACAAATTACGTTTCTGATGGCCAGTGCTATGTCAGAGTGCTCTTCATCTCAGGAGTTGTAACATTCAAGGAAAATTAATAACACTTTAGTACATGTATTTACATCTTACAATGTATTTCTACGTGTATCTTTAGATAATGATAAATTAGTAAAGTATTCATAGTTTTAAAAAGCTGATTGTAATTTCAATGATTTATAATCATTTTGATGGCAATTAAGAGCATTTTCTGGGTGATTAAAAGTTGCCATCCATTGGTCCTCATTACCTAACACCTAACATCATTTCCTGTTTATCTTCTTTTCAAATTATCTCCATACTCTAGGGTACAGGCATTGTTTTTCTACGTTTGCAGTGCTCCATGTGTGCTTAATGTGCTTAGCAAATCAGCAGGCCATGATAGTCCTTTATTAAGAGGAACTATTGTATTATTTAGGAAAAATGCTGTATTATTTAACATTTGTGCCACCCAGATGCGTGTTTTCAGAAAACCTACATGACAACATTTGGCAGTTTGCACAAACTGGGAGAAATCGTTAAATGGCATTGTGAAAGGGAATCTGAACATACACAACATTTCGAACATATAAGGATAACAAGAATGCTCAGGAAATTTAAGTTTAATTCACAAAAAGTGTTTTAAACATAAGTTTAATAGTAATTATTATTTTAGTATTATTAACAGGCACTGGGTCAAATCCTTTACCCTGCATGTTGTCCCATTTGACTTTATCCTTGATCCTGGAGGTCTGTTCTATTATCCTGTCATGTTTATGTTGAGGTGCAGACCCATTCTGTGTGTAACTCAAGGTCACCCCAGCCAGCAGATGGTGGAGCTTGGATTCCAGGTGTACCCATTTCCTTCCAAAGCTTTGTCCTCCCCTTCCATACAACAGTGCTGCTCCAGCGGTAGGTTTTCTTTCTGTGTTGTGGTTCCTACCTGCATGTCCTTGAGTAGGAGCGAGGTATAATTCTTGTTGTTGTACCTTCCATATGAATGTGGAAGCTATAACTTGGGTTGAGTGACTTTCCATGTAATCATTAGTGCTAGAAATGAAAGTGGAACCTGTAATATCTGCTTTTTAGCTCAAGGTTCCTGCCTCATTGTCACTATTATGGAGCTAATTTAAAGATCACGTGAAGGTTATTGTATGTACGGAGCCTGCTAAAGTTACCCCAAGAGGCTGCCTAATGGGTTGAAAATATAGGCCAAGATTAAGACTAAAAGACTCTGGAAGTCTTTTCTAACAGGGATTATGTAAAATGTTTGGGAATATAATCTTTGGAGAGTAATGTTGTATAAGGCAACTATGGTGCCTTTCTTACACTTTTGTGCCATTTAGACATGGAATTTCAGAAGAGCACGCCTATTTTATTGATTTAAAAATGACACAAATAATAAAGCATTCTTATTTTAAAACATTTTAGAAAGTAGATAAAGCTGCCTTAGACCTCTCAATCTTCCTCTCCCGCCATGCTCTTACCTGGTTTTCTCCTTAGGGGTAACCACTACTCTGTTTGGATTGTTAATCAGTTAGGATTGTGTTCATCTGCATGGAACCAACTGAGTAGCTTAACCAAATCAGCATGTTTTTTCCTTACACCAAGGAGTCTGGGGGAGGGTAGTTGTATCAGTTCTGGACAAGCAGTCCAGAACTGATACAAATATTAAGGATCCAAACACAGTCTTCTTTTCTGCCTCACCATCTTAGTTTGGGACTTGTGTTCTTGTGGTAGGAAGGAAGCTCTCTAGTTTTAAATATCGTGTCTACATTCCAGGAAGAAAGACAGGAAAGGGCAAAGGAAAACAGGTACATGGCAGTGAGCTTGGCCCTTTCTGTCAGGAGAATGGTAGCTTTCGGGGAGCCATGCCCAGTGACAGATGATGGCATTCATTGGTCAGAACAGGGTTACTTGACCACTTTGGAACGAATCATGTTTCTGCTTGCAGGGAAGATGGGGAGAAGGGGTGTTGGGTTGGCATTTACCTGTATCTGTTTACTCAGTCGTTTTCAGTGGATTTATATACATGTATATATATGTGTGGAAGTCTCTCTGTCTTTTAAGATACATGACATCTACTCTAGGTATTGTTCTACAACTTTTTGTCCCTTAATTATCAATTTGTCTTAGGGATCAAATGCTATGTCAGTACATGTTTATCAGTTTCATTCTTTTCAGCAGTGGCTGTTTTTCCATAGTATGTGTGTCCTGTAGTGCGTTTAACCCTTATTCTCTTGATGGGCATTTTGGGTTTGCTAAATTTTTACTATTATACAGAATGTTTGAAAGTACATTCTTATAACAGTTGTGGAATTAAATAAAAAGTTGACTCCCTGACATATGTTCTATGTTAGCAATTTATTGGGCTTCATTATTGAAACCAAATTGTCTTCCCATTATGTATAAAGTACATGAATAAATCAAGCTGTTCTTATTGCATACCAAAACTTTGCTGATTATAACCATTTTGCATAGAAATAATCTAGATTATATTTTTTCTTTTTTGTAAATTAGAAGATAGAGAACATAATTGAACTCTTTGGTGTCGGTTACTTTAGAAACATTTAGTTTTGAGTTGAGTTGTATAAGCCAGCATAGTTCTGTTGTGACTTACATTTTTTATTTCTTACTTAGCTTTCATATAGTCACTTGTTATTTATCGTTGTCATTGTTCTGGCTCCTAAGAGTTCCACTGGCCCCTATTATGATTTTTACTCTGCTGTGGGTTTGGAACCAGGGGTGTTAGAATTATATGTTAACTAAGAGTTAACTGCTGGTATCCAGACAGACACAAGTAAAATATAGAGGCTTTGTGTTGGGAAGTTGTGATTGATTTTTGGAGAGCTCAGTAAAATGTTTCTTTTTCTGTTTTTCAAGTCTATTTTCCAGAAGCCTAAGGTTGTTCGAAAGCACACTTCTGTGAAGGTAGAATTACTGTTCAACTGTCTTTTCAAATTGGTTAGGTAAAGAAACAAACAAATAAAAAAAACTAATAAAATATACAACCAGAGAGAAGAATGTATTAGAGGGTACTTGGCAATTAAAAAAATATAACAAAAACAAAACCAAGTCAAGTAAGACGCTAAGGCCACTCATCCAATTTGTAAGGCTTTAACCATATATTTGTTCTTTATTCTGTGGAACTGTATGACATTTCAAGACTCTTAAGACTTGGTGCCTACCCAAAAAGGAGCCCAGAGAACTCACAAGAGCAGCTGTGAACACACGGCCTTTTGCCCATTAGTGAAAATGTATATGAATCTAGAACATTCTCCACATAGCTCATCATGTCACCTCCCCTGCTTGCAATCCTCTAGTGGCTCCCATAGTCCTTAGAATAAATTCTGTAGTCATTTCCATGACCTCTAAGGCCCTGTGCAGCTTGAGTTCTGGCTTTATCCCTGATGTCATCTGCCATTCTCTTCTTGATCACCTTGTTTCAGCCACACTAGCCTTCTTGCTGTTCCTCAGAGAACATTCTCATCTCAGGCCTGTGTTCCCTCTGCCTGGAGCCCTCTTTCATGGTCATTCTTCCATTCCATAGAGAGCTTACCTTAAATGTCAATGTCACCTCTTTAGGTGTCTCCTCTTCCACCAAGTCACTCTCCCATACTCATGCTTTATAATTCTTGATATAAATCATAATTGTATGACATCCTATTATATTTTATTTTTCCAGTGAAAATAATTATGGTTTCATTTATTAGTTTCTCATTGAAAGAGGATTTTCCTAATTATATTCCATGGTGCCTCATACATAATAGGTGCTCAGTAAATATTTGCTAAATCAGTGAATGAGTTCAAAAATATGACAGGCATCATGCCCTGTTTATTTCTGTATGCTTGGAGCCCAGGAATGTGCCTAGCAATAATAATAACAATAACAGCTGATGTTGATTGAAGCTTGCTATACTGTAGACCCTGTTACAAGTGCTTTGCAAGTATTCGTTTATTTAAAAAGCCTTTGAGGTGGGTCTTGCTATTTTCTCTGTGTGCAGAGACAAGGAAACTGAGACACAGCAGTTGAACAGCTAGCTGAAAGTCACATACATAGTAAGTGGAGGATCCAGAATGCCTCCAACTTGGGGCCTTTTTCCCTGCCCTTAGCTACCTTGTTGTGCCTTTCTTTGCCTCTAGCAGACAATCAATAAATATTTATTACATTGAAATGAATAATAAAGGGGGCATATTGTGGAAAATGGATGGTAAGACACTGAAGGAAAATGTAGATGGGTGCTAACTGTGTTGTATACATGAGAAGCAGGATAGGAATTAGCAAAGGGAGTGACCCAGGGAAGGTAGAGACCCATCCTCTCCTCCTTCCCAGACCCTCTTCAAAAGAGATATAGGGCTTGCCTGGGTTTTAAGAACAAACATCTTCGAGTAGGCAGAGAGGAGGAAAGGTAGGCATCTCAGGGAAAATTAATCATAGGTGATAAACCATGCATTTAAAATATTACTTAAAATAGATTTGAAGGTAAGAGAAGGAAGATAGATATTACGGAGTCACACTTTCCCATATTCAAAGCACAACTGACTCATGTCTATTAACACTTGAAGATTTATTTTTAGAATACTAGCAGAGAAAAAAAAGTTTTTTCCTTAACTCTATAGTAGATAATAATAGTAATTAAAGCTAATGAAGATATAAACATTGTGACACTCTAAGTTTATATCTGACATCATAAAGTATAATTTACTTATTCAGGAATCATTGGTTTGTACTTTATTACTGTGTTCTTGCAAATGATTCAAGTGAATCACAATTGAACCTTTCCATTTCTTGTTTAAGAACGCTCAGTTTTCATGAGAAGGGAGAAGAGTTTATTAAGGAGGAATTATTTCAGAACACTATTGGGAAACATGCAGGATTTTAGATCCAAAAGGATTAACTAGTCCTATCTTGAATATGAGATGAGGTAGATGAGGTAGGTTTTCTTTTTATTTTTTTCTTTTTCCAGTGCTCACAGGATCCCAGGGTCTCAGTCTCATTGGTTTGCTTTATTTATGTTTTATTTTATTTTTAGTAGGTGACAATGCTAAGGTAAGGGTGACATAATAATGTTTGGGAACTTTGTTAGTGAATTTCAATGACTAAGGATTTAAGGCTAGTAAATTGGAAAAGAAATTGATCATGGGTGTGTATTGACTTTTATGCTGACACTAAACTTGGCCAATTCAACTCAAAACATTTAATTGGGGTTTTGGGAGGCCTGGTAAATTATACCCCCTACCCTGGGTTCTCCATCCCCTGAGCTGGTTGAGACAGCCATGGAGTCAGGCAGTTGGAGGCGAGTACATCACGTTAGGCACTGGTGAAACAGGCTGCCTTTAGGTTTGCAGCCAAGGAGGCTTGCTAATGCTTCTCTCTGGAATTTGATGGACTTGTATACCCAGTTGCTGGCAGAGCTAGGCAGCCACAGGCCTCCACACCAGAATAGGCCCCAGTTGGCTCAGAACTGACCAAATATAAGTATGCTCTGGGAATGCAAGCCCCAAAGCGGGAGAAGAAAGTCCTGGGCTCAGTTTATCCTCCAAACTCATTAATTCTGTCAGTCATTCCTCCTCTAGATGCATGGTCCCTCCTAGTGTTATATGGCACAAAAGAGTCCTCTCTCTCCAAACTTTGCTCCTAGAGATCTCCTTCTTTCTGTATTGGCCTCCCTCAGTCTTGAGATGCAAGAGTCAATGTGGATTCTGCATTTCTTCTCATCTTCCTCACCTATCAGTTGTTAAGACTTCAGGTAGGGACTCTTAAAGCGTAGTCTTTGGCCACTTGCATCAGAATCACTGGGGAGCTGTTAAAACACATATTCCTGGGCTCCCACCCAGACAGATAGAGTCAGAGTCTCTTAGTGGGAGCCCAGGAATCTGACTTTTAAGGAGCTCTTCTGGTCATCTGAGGCATGCTAACCTTTGCTCACTATTGTCCTATAGATCTGATCTCAATATTATCTCCACAGTTTGTTTCCCTACATTTCTGGTACCACCATCCCAGGGTACAGCCTCATTGATCTCTCTCCCATTTTATTTCCTCCTCTGGTCTTGTCTTCCTTTGATTCTTTCCCACCTCTTATAACCTTTCAATGAGTTTTGAAATCCCAGTTTCTTTTTTTTTTTTCTTTTTTTTTTATTATACTTTAAGTTCTAGGGTACATGTGGATAACGTGCAGGTTTGTTACATATGTATACTTGTGCCATGTTGGCGTGCTGCACCCATCAACTCATCAGCACCCATCAACTCGTCATTTACATCAGGTATAACTCCCAATGCAATTCTTCCCCACTCCCCGCTCCCCGTGATAGGCCCCGGTGTGTGATGTTCCCCTTCCCGAGTCCAAGTGATCTCATTGTTCAGTTCCCACCTATGAGTGAGAACATGCGGTGTTTGGTTTTCTGTTCTTGCGATAGTTTGCTGAGAATGATGGTTTCCAGCTGCATCCATGTCCCTACAAAGGACACAAACTCATCCTTTTTTATGGCTGCATAGTATTCCATGGTGTATATGTGCCACATTTTCTTAATCCAGTCTGTCACTGATGGACATTTGGGTTGATTCCAAGTCTTTGCTATTGTGAATAGTGCCGCAATAAACATGTGTGCATGTGTCTTTATAGCACCATGATTTACAATCCTTTGGGTATATACCCAGTAATGGGATGGCTGGGTCATATGGTACTTCTAGTTCTAGATCCTTGAGGAATCGCCATACTGTTTTCCATAATGGTTGAACTAGTTTACAATCCCACAAACAGTGTAAAAGTGTTCCTATTTCTCCACATCCTCTCCAGCATCTGTTGTTTCCTGACTTTTTAGTGATTGCCATTCTAACTGGTGTGAGATGGTATCTCATTGTGGTTTTGATTTGCATTTCTCTGATGGCCAGTGATGATGAGCATTTTTTCATGTGTCTGTTGGCTGTATGAATGTCTTCCTTTGAGAAATGTCTGTTCATATCCTTTGCCCACTTTTCGATGGGGTTGTTTGTTTTTTTCTTGTAAATTTGTTTGAGTTCTTTGTAGGTTCTGGATATTAGCCCTTTGTCAGATGAGTAGATTGCCAAAATTTTCTCCCATTCTGTAGGTTGCCTGTTCACTCTGATGGTAGTTTCTTTTGCTGTGCAGAAGCTCTTTAGTTTAATTAGATCCCATTTGTCAATGAAATCCCAGTTTCTAATCCTATTAGCTACCAGGTAACGGCAGGTTGTGCAATCTATGGCTGGGAGAGTATGCATATTGATAGATTTGAGATGATAATATTTGCCTAGCAAGTAAAAACTTCATTTTCCTTAGGAAGGCCTTTCCTAGCTAAAATGTCTCTCTCTTTTCACCCAGTTTCTATGATCACCATGCTCTGTCCTTTATAGTGGCATAATTTGAATTTATGTTTATTATTTTTAAGTTCTGGGGTACAGGTGCAGGCATAGATAAATGTGTGCCACGGTGAGTGCTGCACCTATCAACCCATTACCTAGGTATTAAGCCCAGCATGCATTAGCTATTTTTCCTAATGTTCTCCTTCCCTGCACTGTACCCCCCCAACAGGTTCTAGTGTGTGTTGTTTCCTTCCCTATGTCCTTGTAATTTTATTGTTTAGCTCCCACTTCTAAGTCAGAACATGTGTTTGGTTTTCTGTTCCTGCATTAGTTTGCTGAGGATAATGGCTTCTAGCTCCATCCATGTCCCTGTAAAGGACATAATCTCATTCCTTTTTATGGCTGCATGGTATTCCATGGTGCATATATACCACATTTTCTTTATCTAGTCTATCATTGGTTGGATGATTTGGGTTGATTCCATGTTTTTGCTATTGTGAATAGTGCTGCAGTGAACATATGGGCACATCTATCTTTGTAATAGAATAATTTATAATCCCTTGGGCATATACCCAGTCTACACAATACCATTCAGCACATAGGCATGGGCAAAGATTTCGTGACAAAATTACCAAAAGCAATTGCAACAAAAGCAAAAATTTACACATGGGATCTATTTAAACTAAAGTGCTCCTGCACAGAAAAAGAAACTATCATCAGAGTGAACAGGCAACCTACAGAGTGGGAGAAATTTTTTTGCAATCTGTCCATCTGACAAAGGTCTTATACCCAGAATCTACAAGGAACTTAAATAAATATACAAGAAAAAAACCCATTAAAAATGGGCAAAGGACATGAACACATCTCAAAAGAAGACATTAATGCAGCTAACAAACATGAAAAAAGGCTTGACATCACTGATCATTAGATAAGTGCAAATCAAAACTGCAATAAGATAATATCTCACACCAGTCAGAATGGCAATTATTAAAAAGTCAAGAAACCGATGTTGGTGAGGTTGTGGAGATATAGGAATGCTTTTACACTGTTTTTTTTTTTTTTTTTTTTTTTTGAGACGGAGTCTCACTCTGTCCCCCTTGCTGGAGTGCAGTGGCCGGATCTCAGCTCACTGCAAGCTCCTCCTCCCGGGTTCAGGCCATTCTCCTGCCTCAGCCTCCCGAGTAGCTGGGACTACAGGCGCCCGCCACCTCGCCCGGCTAGTTTTTTTGTATTTTTTAGTAGAGACGGGGTTTCACCGTGTTAGCCAGGATGGTCTCGATCTCCTGACCTCGTGATCCACCCGTCTCGGCCTCCCAAAGTGCTGGGATTACAGGCTTGAGCCACCGCGCCCGGCCGCTTTTACACTGTTAATGGGAGTGTAAATTAGTTCAACCATTGTGGAAGACAGTATTGTGATTCCTTTAAGATCTAGAACCAGAAATACCATAATTTGAATTTTTCATGTTTTTATTTTACTTATCATCTGTTTGATCCTTCACTAAGACATATACTCCATGGGGATAGGGGCTATATTTTACTTACTTGCCATGGCCCTTGTCCTGAGAGCAGTGATGGGTACATTGTGAATGCTCGGTAGTTATTGTTGAATAAATGAAAAGAAATGAGCAACTGAAACAATGCCTGGAGTCCTCACTTCCCTATCTTAGGCAATATTACTGTTGTACAATACCTACCCCTGAGCGTTTAGTATAAATGAGTTGCATTTATTTGAAGGTTTAAGAGCGCTTTGTGAGTCAGATAGAATTTGAAGAAGAGAAGGGTATAGATTCTGGTTGTTTCATGGTGAAAGAGGCAATTTTGCAACTTAATGGTAAATGGAAACTGGCAAGCCAAAAACTCTGATTGTGATAATCATTTCTCAACATGTACCTTTATCAAATCATTGTGTGGTACATCTCAAGTTTATACAGTTTTACATGTCAATTGTACCTCAATAAAACTGCAAGAAAAAAATCATTTGGAAGACTGAAGAATGGGGCTGGCATGTGATTAGACGAACCTGTTGAAGGCTGTTGAACTTGAATTAACTGCTCAGTAATGGATCCTTTGTGAGAGAAGAAACTGAGTAAGATACAATGTGAATGAAGGCTGGGGTTTTGTGAAAGGGCTGGTGTTCAGTGTTTCATTACTGTGTAAGCAACCACTCCAAAACTTCATGACTTAATGTTGTATTATATGTCATGATTATAGATTGGGAATTCTAGCAGACCTGGTTAGGTGGTGGTTCTCCACAGGGACTGGGTTTCTTGGTGATAGTCAGCTGACACCTGGGCTAGTCCAAAGGGTCCAAGATGGCTTTACTCATATTTCTGCTACTTTGTCAAGGACAGCTGGAATGCTGGGCTCAGCTGGGTGCCTCTGCTGATCTGTGTGGTCTCAGGGCCTCTCACAGAGTCTCTCTAGCAGGGTGACTGTACTTCTTATTAATGGCTCAAGATTCAAGAACAAGCATTCCAGAGCCAAGAAGTGGAAGCTGTTATCTCATGAAGCCTGGGCGATAAATGGGCACAGCGTCATTTCTGCCATATTCTATTAAACCATTCACAGAGCCCATTCAGATTCAAAGGAATGGGCTATAGACCTCATGTCTTCATCTGAGAAGCATAGAAGCATTTGTGTCGATCTTAAATATGGCACAATGAGTTACCACCTTTTACATCAATCTACTGGACAAAAAGAGTTTAAGAAATCTGAGAAGTAGGAAATATGTGTTTTAGGCAAGGATCTTACTGCTGGAAGAGCCAAAGAAAAATGTATCATAGAAAACTATATATTTATCATTATATTTTTATCAGCAAGAATTTTTTTATTCCATTCTAGAAGGATAGCTTATGCTAGGTGTAGGAAATCTATTTATTTTAGGGAGAAATTTCAGAGGAGTGTGTTTATTTTTCTCGCTAGGTACATTTTTTTGTTTTTTTTTTTAAAGTTAGCATTCTATTTGGTGAAGCATTCCAAGGAATCAAGTTGATTTTTGTTGGGTGAGCTAATGAGGTGGAAAGGAGACAGCCTGTCACTTTGAATGCACCATGAGCTGTGCATGTTCCCACCCCAAGATGGTCATGCCGGAGGACATGGCAGAGGGGCTAGGGAGTTTATTTTGGTGTAGGGAGTGGTGCAGGACAGATTTCTATTCCTCTGGCGTTGGCAATAGAAATACTGTCTGAGCCACTGGTACTGGACATGGGAAATGTTAAAAGGGCATGAGACTACTGGGAAGAAGGTAATGATATTGAATATGCTTGTCCATTTATACCTTTAATCCAAATGCATGGTATCATTGCCACCAAGGTGAGCTGATTTACCATGGTCCATGGAAAGGCTGTAAAGTACATTGAAAAGGCTGCTGAAAGTTTTTACTGTATTGATTTAAGATACCTCCTTCCTGGGGAAAAAGGCATATAAGTCACAGGAAACTCCAGTTATATCTTGTGTCTAAAGAACTAAAAAATAAAAGCAAGACCATCATTTTTTATTTGTTGATACATAGCTATCTGAGAGCAGAGAAGACACTCCGATTCATTGTCTCTCATCCCATGCCTAGCCTTAGAGCCATGTGTGAGATAGGACATAAGGAAATGCTGGACAGGTTAATTTCATGGGTGTTCTACTTAAGTATGGAGAAGACAGATTCTCACAGGTGTTGCCAGGTGGTATAGTGTGACAGTTCATGTTACAGGCACTGGAGCCAGACTTTATGTTCCAAGCTTGGTTCTGCTATTTAATAGCTGTGGAAACTTCTCAACTATAAAATGAAGATAATAATAGCATCTACCTTTTAGTACAGTTATGAGTGTTAAATGCATTATTGTATGTAAAGTAGATACAGTAAATGCTACAAAAGTGATAGCTGTTAGCAGCAGTAATATTTATCTTTTCGAGAGCTGTTCCTAGCATTAGGTCTTGATGCAAAGTAGAAATTTTAAAAGGTTTGATGAATGAATTCTGCATGGATTTATTTCACTTAACCTTTGGAGGGCATGTTCAAAGCAGGCATTGCCCATAAGGGTGGTAAATGTTTCTAAAACATGCTATACACCTGAGAAATTTCAGTGGATTTTATGTCCAAGTGGTTTCACACCTTACTGTGTTCAAATCTGCTAATTTGGAACTGGTGGCCGTTAAAAAATTTTCGTGTTGGACAGTGCACTCTGGCCCAGATACTGTGCTTTTCCCATGGTCTTCACAACCTGCAGACCAGGAGATTCCCTCAGGTGCCTACGCCACCAGGGCCCTGGGTTTTAAGCACAAAACTGGGCAGCCCTTTGGGTAGACACCGAGCTAACTGCAGGAGTTTTTTTTTCCATATCCCAGTGGCACCTGGAACATCAGTGAGAGAGGACCATTCACTCCCCTGGAAAGGGGGCTAAAGCCAGGGCACCAAGTGGCCTAGCTCAGCAGATCCTACCCCAACGGAGCCCAGCAAGCTAAGATCCACTGGCTTGAAATTCTCACTGCCAGCACAGCAGTGTGAAGTTGACCTGGGATGCTCAAGCTTGGTGGCAGGAGGGGCATCTGCCATTACTAAGGGTTGAGTAGGCGGTTTTCCCTTCCCGGTGTAAACAAAGCGGCCTGGATGTTTGAACTGGGCAGAGCCCACCACAGCTCAGCAAAGCCACTGTAACCAGACTGCCTCTCTAGATTCCTCCTCTCTGGGCAGGCATCTCTGAAAAAAAGGCAGCAGCCCCAGTCAGGGGCTTGCAGATAAAACTCCCATCTTCCTGGGACAGATCACCTGGGGGAAGGGGTGGCTATGGGTACAGCTTCAGCAGACTTAAATGTTCCTGCCTGCTGGCTCTGAAGAGAGCAGTGGATCTACCAGCATAGCACTTGAGCTCTACTAAGGGACTGACTGCCTCTTCAAGTGGGTCCCTGACCCCCATGCCTCCTGACTGGAGACACCTCCTAGCAGGGGTCGACAGACACCTCATGTAGGAGAGCTCTGGCTGGCATCTGGCGAGTGCCCATCTGGGATGAAACTTTCAGAGGAAGGAACAGGCAGCAATCTTTGCTGTTCTGCAGCCTCCACTGGTGATACCCAGGCAAACAGGGTCTAGAGTGGACCTCCAGCAAACTCCAGCAGACCTACAGCAGAGGGGCCTGACTGTTAGAAGGAAAACTAACAAACAGAAAGCAATAGCATCAACATCAACAGAAAGGACATCCACACAGAAAGCCCATCCAAAGGTCACAAACATCAAAGACCAAAGGTAGATAAATCCACGAAGATGAGGAAAAACCAGTGCAAAAAGGCTGAAAATTCCAAAAACCAGAACGCCTCTTCTCCTCCAAAGGATCACAACTCCTCGCCAGCAAGAGAACAAAACTAGATGGAGAATAAGTTTGACGAATTGACAGAAGTAGGCTTCAAAAGGTGGGTAATAACAAACTCCTCTGAGCTAAAGGAGAATGTTTTAACCCAATGCGAGGAAGCTAAGAACCTTGAAAAAAGGCTAGAGGAATTGCTAAGTAGAATAACCAGTTTAGAGAAGAACATAAATGACCTGATGGAGCTGAAAAACACAGCACAAGAACTTCTTGAAGCATACATACACAAGTATCAATAGCTGAATCAATCAAGTAGAAGAAAGGATATCAGAGATTGAAGATCAACTTAATGAAATAGAGGGTGAAGACAAGATTAGAGACAAAAGAGTGAAAAGGAATGAACAAAGCCTCCAAGAAATCTGGGACTACGTGAAAAGACCAAACCTACATTTGATTGGTGTACCTGAAAGTGACAGGAAGAATGGAACCAAGTTGGAAAACACTCTTCAGGATATTATCCAGAACTTCCCCAACCTAGCAGACAGGCGACATTCAAATTCAGGAAATATAGAGAATACCACAAAGATACTCCTCAAGAAGGGCAACCCAAGACACATAATCGCCAGATTCACCAAGGTTGAAATGAAGAAAAAAATGTTAAGGGCAGCCAGAGAGAAAGGTTGGGTTACCCACAAAGGGAAGCCCATCAGACTAACAGCAGATCTAATTGCAGAGACCCTACAAGCCAGAAGACAGTGAGGGCCAATATTCAACGTTCTTAAAGAAAAGAATTTTCAACCCAGAATTTCACATCCAGCCAAACTAAGCTTCTTAAGCAAAGGAGAAATGAAATCCTTTACAGACAAGCAAATGCTGAGATTTTGTCACCACCAGGCCTGCCTTACAAGAGCTCCTGAAGAAAGCACTAAACATGGAAAGGAAAAACTGGTACCAGCCACTGCATAAACATGCCAAATTGTAAAGACCATTGACATTATGAAGAAACTGAATCAACTAATGGGCAAAATAACCAGCTAGCATCATAATGACAGGATCAAATTCATACATAACAATATTAACCTTAAATGTAAATGGGCCAAATGCCCCAATTAAAAGACACAGACTGGCCAATTGGATAAAGCGTCAAGACCCACTGGTGTGCTGTGTTCAGGAGACTCATCTCATGTGCAAAGACTCAAAGGCTCAAAATAGGCTCAAAATAAAGGGATGGAAGAATATTTACCAAGCAAATGGAAAGCAGAAAAAGAGTAGGGGTTGCAATCCTTTTAAGCCAACAAAAATAAGAAGAGACAAAGAAGGTCATTACATAATGGTAAAGGGATCAATGCAACAAGAAGAGCAAACTATCCTAAGTATATATGAACCCACTGCAGGAACACCCAGATCCATAAAGCAAGTTCTTAGAGACCTACAAAGAGACTTTTAGACTCCCACACACCAATAGTGGGAGACTTTAATACCCCACTGTCAATATTAGATTAACGAATGAGACAGAAAATTAACAAGGATATTCAGGACTTGAACTCAATTCTGGACCAAGCAGATCTAGTAGACCTCTACAGAACTCTTTTCCCCAAATCAACAGAATATAGATTCTTCTCAGCACTATGTTGCACTTATTGTAAAAATCGATCACATAATTGGAAGTAAAACACTCCTCAGTAAATGCAAAAGAACGGAAATCATAAAAAACAGTCTATCAGACCTCAGTGCAATCAAATTCGAACTGAGGATTAAGAAACTCACTCAAAACCGCACACATGCATGGAAACTGAACAACCTTCTCCTGAATTACTACTGGGTAAATAACAAAATTAGGGCAGAAATAAATAAGTTATTTGAAACCAATGAGAACAAAGACATAACACACTGGAATCACTGGGACACAGCTAAAGCAGTGTTTACAGGGAAATTTATACCACTAAATGCCCACAGGAGAAAGCAGGAAAGATCTAAAAGCAACACCTAACATCACAATTAAAATAACTAGAGAAGCAAAAGCAAACAAATTCAAAAGCTAGCAGAAGACAAGAAATAACTAAGATCAGAGCAGAACTGAAGGGGATAGAGATACAAAAAACCCTTCAAATAATCAATGAATCCAGGAGCTGGTTTTTTAAAAGATTAACAAAATAGACTACTAGCCAGACTAATAAGAAAAGAGGGAAGAATCAAGTGGACACAAGAAAACGTGATAAAAGGGATATCATCACTGATCCCACAGAAATACAAACTACCATCAGAGAATACTATAAACACCTCTACACAAATGAACTAGAAAATCTAGAAGAAATGGATAAATTCCTCGACACATACACACTCCCAAGACTAAACCAAAAAGAAGTTGCATCCCTGAATAGACCAATAACAAGTTCTGAAATTGAGGCAGGAATTAATAGCCTACCAACCAAAAAAAGCCCAGGACCAGATGGATTCACTGCCAGATTCTACCAGAGGTACAAAGAGGAGCTGGTACCATTCCTTCTGAAACTATTCCAAAAAATAGAAAAAGAGGGACTCCTCCCTAACTCATTTTATGAGGCCAGTATCATCCTGATACCAAAACCTGACAGAGATACAACAAAAAAAGAAAATTTCAGGCCATTATCCCTGATGAACATCGATGCAAAAATCTTCAACAAAATACTGGCAAACCAAATCCAGCAGCATATCCAAAAGCTAATTCACCACAATCAAGTTGGCTTCATCCCTGGGATGCAAGGCTGGTTCAACATATGCAAATGAATAAGTATAATCCATCACTTAAACAGAACCAATGACAAAAACCACATGATTATCTCAATAGATACAGAAAAGGCCTTTGATAAAATTCAACAGCGCTTCATGCTAAAAACTCTCAATAAACTGGGTATTGATGGAATGTATCTCAAAATAATAAGAGCTATTTATGACAAACCCACAGCCAATATTATAGTGAATGGGCAAAATGTGGAAGCATTCCTCTTGAAAACCGGCACAAAACAAGGATGCCCTCTCTCACCATTCCTATACAACATAGTATTGGAGGTTCTGGCCAGGGCAATCAGGCAAGAGAAAGAAGTAAAGGGTATTCAAATAGAAAGAAAGTCAGATTGTCTCTGTTTGCAGATGACATGATTGTCTATTTAGAAAACCCCACTGTCTCAGCTCAAAATCTCCTTGAGGTGATAATTCAGCGAAGTCTCAGGATGCAAAATCAATGTGCAAAAATTGCAAGCATTACTATACAATAATAGACAAATCGTGAGTGAACTCCCATTCACAATTGCCTCAAAGACAATAAAATACCTAGGAATATAACTTACAAGGGACGTGAAGGCCCTTTTCTTGGAGAACTACAAACCACTGCTCAAGGAAATAAGCAAGGACACAAACAAATGAAAAAAAAATTCCATGATCATGGATAGGAAGAATCAATATTGTAAAAATGATCACACTGCCCAAAGTAATTATAGATTCAATGCTATCCCAATCAAGCCACCATTAACTTTCTTCACAGAATTAGAAAATTGTACTTTAAATTTTATATGGAACTGCAAAAGAGCCCATATAGCCAAGACAATCCTGAGCAAAAAGAACAAAGCTAGAGGCATCATGCTACCTGACTTCAAACTACACTACAAGGCTACAGTAACCAAAACAGCATGGTACTTGTACCAAAACAGATATATAGACCAATGAAACAGAACAGAGGACTCAGAAATAATGCCAAACCATCTGATCTTTGACAAACCTGACTAAAACAAGCAATGGGAAAAGGATTTCCTATTTAATAAATGGTGCTGGGAGAACTGGCTAGCCATATGGAGAAAACTGAAACTGGTCACCTTCCTTACACCTTATACAAAAATTAACTCAAGATGGGTTAAAGACTTAAATGTAAGAACTAAAACCATAAAAACCCTAGAAGAAAACATAGGCAATACCATTCAGGACATAGGCATGGACAAAGACTTCATGGCTAAAACACCAACAGCAATGGCAACAAAAGCCAAAATAGACAAATGGGATCTAATTAAACTAAAGAGCTTCTGCACAGGAAAAGAAACTATCATCAGAGTGAGCAGGCAACCTACATAGTGGGAGAAAAATTTTTCAATCTATCCATCTGACAAAGGGCTAATATCCAGAATCTACAAAGAGTTTAAACAAATTTACAAGAATAAAACAACCCCATCAAAGAGTGGGTGAAGGTTATGTATAGACAGTTCTCAAAAGAAGACATTGATATGGCCAACAAACACATGCAAAAAAGTTCATCATCACTGGTCATTAGTGAAATGCAAATCAAAACCGCAATGAGATATCATCTCCTACCAGTTAGAATGGTGATCATTAAAAAGTCAGGAAACAACAGATGCTGGAGAGGATGTGGAGAAATAGGAAGGCTTTTACACTGTTGGTGGGAGTGTAAATTAGTTCAACCATTGTGGAAGACAGTGTGGCAATTCCTCAAGGATCTAGAACCAGAAATACCATTTGATCCAGCAATCCCATTACTGTGTATATACACAAAGGATTATAAATCATTCTACTATAAGGACACATGCACATGTATGTTTCTTGTGGCACTATTCACAATAGCAAAGACTTGGAACCAACCCAAATGCTCATCAATGATAGACTGGATAAAGAGAATGTGGCACATATACATCATGGAATACTATGCAGCCATAAAAATGGATGAGTTCACATCCTTTGCAGGGATATGGATGAAGCTGGAAACCATCATTCTCAGCAAAGTAACACAGGAAAGGAAGACGAAACAGTGTATGTTCTCACTCATAAGTGGGAGTTGAACAATGAGAACACATGGACACAGGGAGGGGAACATCACACACTAGGGCCTGTCAGGGGGTTGGGGGGTAGGGGAGGGATAGAATTGGAGAAATATCTAATGTAGATGATGGGTTTACGGGTGCAGCAAACCACCACAGCACGTGTATACCTATGTAACGAATCTGCACATGCATCCCAGAGCTTAAAGTATAATAAAAAAAAAATCAGAAAAAAAATTCCTCTTAAACCCCTATAGTAAATCAAGTGGAGGTGACAGTGCATGAATTTTGTAGGGTGATACTCATACATTGTGATTTAGCTCTGGGGCAGGTGGCCTTGTCCTGTCAGGAAAGAAGGTAAGAACAGCGCCAGCCAATTGTGAAACCACAGGGACTTAATGCAAATTAAAAGTTTCGTGGAGAATGTGTGTGGGTTTTATTCTTTAATATCACCTTCTATTTAGCCTTGTAGAGGAAAGATGGAAGCCGTTTAATGATGCTAGATTTTTGCACAGATTATAGTGCTATCGTATTGGTAGCAGAGGTGCAGAATTGAGATAGGGTAAGTCCAGGGTTAGAAAGAAACTCCATTTAGTTCATGTTACAGGAAATAATAGTAGCTGAAGCAAGAGTGGTTGGTTAGTCTAGCCATGGGCAAGCACAGTAAGCCCAGTGTGGTCTTTGACAGACATGGTGCCACCGAAGGACAAATCACTAAGGGTTCCCCATGCATGAAGAGAGTTTACTGCTAAACTAGCTGTGGAACTGTACTTTTTCCATATGGGAGGGGCCAGGGCTTTATTCTTTCTCCATGGCTATATTCTATATGTGTGAATGTCATCAGCCAGCTTCTGTCTTTGGGTATTGAAGGAAACAACATAAGAGTTTTTATTTACCTTCTAAAGGCACGTATTTGTACTTCTTAAGTATTTCTCAGGGAGACTACTTACAAATGACTTCTTTAAAACTAGTAAGTGGGCCTGGCATGGTGGCTTGTGCCTGCAGTCCCTACACTTTGGGAGGCTGAGGTAGGTAGATCGCTTGAGCTCAGAAGTTCGAGACCAGCCTGGGCAACACGGTGAAATGTGTCTCTACAAAAAATACAAAAATTAACTGGGCATGGTGGCACATGCCTGGGGTCCCAGCTACATGGGGGGCTGAGGCGGGGAGATCACTTAAACCCAGGAAGTCGGGACTGCAGTGAGCTGTGTTTGCACCACTGCACTATAGCCTGGGCAACACTATTTGAGACCCTGTCATAAATCAATCAGTCATTCAGTCATTCAACCAATCAACCAACCAACCAACCAACCAACCAAAAGTGCCAAGATCTTGATTTCTGTCCAGGGAATGCCCACTGACATAGCCCACATTAGCCATGGGGTCCTTGAGTCTCACCATCTCCATCGTTTCTGGTGACTTTAGCCTGAGGGAACAAAGGCATCTCCTTGGAGAAAAGACAGTGGCATAGACAACTTCTCCCTGGAATCCAGGAGAGGTTAAGAGGAAGGCGTAAAACAGCCACGTTTCTCTCTAAAGCTTTCTGCCTGTGTATTAAATCTGTCTGTGGCTAGTGCTTCATTTCCATGATAGATCCAGCAAGGGTCTCTCCCATTTTTCTCCCAGCCCACTGCCTCTGTTCCTACTGCAGCAGCTGCTCTGTCTGACCTCAGAAATTTCTAGCCAGTTTACCAAGTTGCTCTCATTACGCTTTCCCCTTCAGCTGTATCCTCAGAGACCCAGCACCTCCTTTGCAACAAACTTCTGCAGTGAGGATCAACTCATCTAAAGTTAACTCCTCTAATGGATTAAGAAGAGGTTGGAAAGCAGAGCTGCAGGCCACCTGTCAGGGAAAGGAGGAAATAGAATGATTTTTTAAGAGACAGATTTACGTTTCTCAATGTGAAAAGGTTGTGAATCGCATCTGGGTGTTAATGATGTTTGAGAAGATGCTGACTTTTCCAGGACCTGTTGGAATCTTTTCATTTACATCGTGTAGGCAGAGGTTCATACCTACCTTGACTACAATATTTGGGGGACTGCAGGCCATTTTTTTGTGAATTACTTTTGTTTGTTTGTTGTTGTTGTTTTGGACATTATTTCTAATGTGCTCAAATGGTGTTAACACTATTCCCCATATAATAATTTAACTTGGGCAAGTCTTGCTGTATTTGAAACTGGAGTGCTCATTTACTCACTTCATTCAGGTCTTTGCTTAAATGTCACCTTCCTTGGCTACCCTCTATTAAATGTTCTCTCCTATTTTATTTTATGCCCTTACTATTTTCCTTTGTAGGACACAATTGCTCCCCATTTTACTGCGTTTATCTGCTTATTATATGTGTCCCTCTGCTAGAATATAATCTACACAAGGGCAGGGACTTTTTGTTGTTGTTATTTGTTTGTTTTTGAGACAAGATCTCGCTCTGTCTCCCAGGCTGGGGTGCAGTGGCATAATCATGGCTCATTGAAGCCTCCACCTCCTAGGCTCAAGTGATTCTCCCACCTCAGCCTCCCGGTAGCTGGGACTACAGGTGTGCACCACCATACCTGGCTAATTTTTGTCTTTTTTTTGTGGAGACAGGGTTCCACCATGTTGCCCAGGCTGGTCTCAAACTCCTGGGCTCAAGCAATCTACCAGCCTTGGCCTCCCAAAGTGCTGGGATTAGAGGTGTGAGCCACCACACCTGGCAGGCAGGGACTTTTGTCTGTTTTATTCCCTGCTGTGTCCCTGTCACTCTGAATAGGGGTTGGCAAACTATGACCCACAGGCTTAATCTGGCCTATGGTTTGTCTTTGTACTAACTGAGAATGAATAATGATTTTTACATTTTTGAAGGCTTAACAAAGGGATAAAAATCCTGAAAGAATAATATGTGACAAAAACTATACATGGCCTGCAAACCCTAAAATATTTACTATCTTGCCCTTTACAGAAAATGTCTGCTGACCCCTAACCTAGAACGGTGCCTGGCTGTTGAGCAGGTCCTCACCAAATACTTGTCCAATGCATGAGAATGCTGCTTGGGTCACTCCATTTTGGCTTCTACAAGGGTTATTTTTCATTTCTTAAATCCTTGATCTGTCTAGAATGATGCCTGAAAACATTTGGTGTTCAATAATTTCTTGAATAAGGAAATGAAAACATAAAAATGTATTCTTGACATTAAAAATAATAATTGTGGTAAAGTATTTTTGGTAGCTCAGTTAGTGCACTTAGTTAACATCTAGCCATGGAGGCACCACGAATCATTACCGTATAAAATTTCAGTTAGACAGGAAGAATCAGTTCAATAGAGCTATTTTATTAGGTTGGTACAAAAGTTACTGGGTTTTTGCTGTTACTTTCTATGGTAAAAACTGCAATACTTTTGCACCAACCTAATACAACATTAGTTGTGAGTATATTAACTATAGTCATACAGTGACTATAGTTTACAACAATATATTGTATACTTGAAAATTGCTGAGAGTAGATTTTAAGTGTTCTCATCACAAAATGGTAAGTATGTGAGGCAATGCATAGTTTTAGTGATTCCACAATGTATACATTTTTCAAAACATCATGTTGTATACCATATAGTTGCATTTTTAAATTTAAAAAGAATTAAATAATAAACAGATCTTGAACTAAAAAAAACACAAACCAAAACAAAAAAGTAATTACTATAAACGATTGCTGACAAATCTCCCATTGGTATTTTATATATCCAAAAGGAAAACATTAATAATGATGAACATGCAGACTATTTCTTAATTTTTGTCCCAATGCTAGAGTATATATAAGTGTACTTTTTAAAAACAGTATTTCTAAAGTGATATCCTAGGGTCACTTGTGTTTGAATTTCCCTTGGGTATTTGTTTTAAAAATGTGGAATCTTTGAACCCCACCTCTGATGCACTGAATCAGAATCACTGGAGCGGGGTGCCAGGAGTTTATATTTTTAGGAAGCTCCATATGTGATTCTGATGTTTACTAAGTTGGAAAACCATCGTTGTTCTGAATTTAGCTATTGGCTGGAGTGGAAGGAAGAGGAGGGTTGAAATTGACCATTTTGGTATACAGCAAGATCAGTTACGTCCTCATGGGCACACTTCATGGCAGTGTTTCTTGGGCTTCCTGAGATCATATGGATCACACCTGAGCATCTTGTTAAAATGTCGATTCTGATTCAGTCTGGAGAAGGGCCCTCAGATTCTGCAATTCCAACAGGCCAGCTCAGTAATGCTGACGATGTCTGTTCTTGGACATCATTTAGCATAGCAAGAGATTAGAGTCAGAGTTGGTAAATTTTATTTCTTCAAGGGGTCACATAGTAAAATTATTAGGCTTTGAGGGCCATACAGCTTCTGTTGCAACTACTCAACTCTGCCACTGTAGTGCGAAAGCAGCCGCAGATGATACATAAATGAATAGGTGTGCTTGTGTCCCACTCACACTTTGTTTATTCAAACAAATGGCCAGTTGGATTTGGCCTATGGGCCATAATTTGTCAATTCCTATGTTCGAGAACCATACCGATTATCATTACTGTTCTCAGAGTTATCAATCATTTTCCACACGACAGGTAATTTGCTGGGTACTTTATTTCATTCATTCGCATCCCAGTAGAATACACAAAACTAAAGGTCTGGGAGCAAGAGTAGTCAAGACTTGAACCCTGACCCCTGGACTCTAATCTGAGTGTTTTTTTGCTCTACAAAGTGGGTTCCAAATTAGTAATAAATCTTACTATTGTAAATAAATTTTCTTTTGAAGGACTACCAAAATGTAATTTCCATGAGGACAGGGGTTTTTATGTTTAATTCTCTCTGGATTTCTACTGCCTATAAGAGTTCCTGGAACATAGTAGGTGCTTAATGAATATATATTGAATGAATGGTTATTTTATGATTTCTGACTTCTAGTAATAGCATTTTTCTACAAAAAGATTTCAGAGTAATGTAACCAATGATACAGTTTAGTGACCCTTAGAGTAAGTTCTAGAAGCCAGACTTTCCTACACACAGTCTTCTTCATAGTCAGCAGTTCACTTAACTGTTTGATTAGTACCATTTGTAGGGACATAAATGTTACTTGTGGTTTCAAACAGCTATTATCCGCTGTTAATTTTGAGCCACCACTCTTTTCTCAGCATTTGGAGTAAAGCTGTGGTTTGGCAAACCATCCTGGTGACTGGAGGAACTGAAGATTATTCCTGAGGCAAAAGAATCCAGACAAAACCCCATCTCCTTGTGATGGGGAGTTCCTCCAAAACAGAACCAATATTCAATTCTTACATCACCCACCAGAAAACATAAGGGGCCTGAGCGGGAGATTGGGTATTATAACTTCGTCTTTCTTCTCTGTAGTTTCTTATTTTAGAATACTTCATGAGATTTAAAAACTGAAATCCACAGACCTAGCTGGGGTGGGTTTCTTCGTAATAATATTGCATATAATGAGAAAATGCACTGTAATTTGCACACAGTTCTGACACAAAGTGAAAGGGCAATTTGGTAGGTGTGTTTGAAACATCACACATAATTTTAAAGAGGGATATGTGAAGATGACAAGTAAAATGGCAGCCCTGAAGTGAAATTATCTAGAGGAAAGAGGCTGCAGTAAAGGCTGAAGTTGGCATTTGATGCTTGGGAACTAAGAAAGCACATCTGCTGCAGCTATACGAAGACTCATTTGAGAAGTCATACAGATTTCTTTATCATTTCTAAGCATTCTTGCCCCCAGTGACCTAATTATGTCACCTGTAAGCTGCACAACTTTGTACTTTACTTTGTATGCATGTTAGACAGCCACATGGCATCTGGACTTTGTAGTGAAATTTTTCACAAAAACATCTATCTCTGCTCTACTTGAACAATGAACCCAACTAGTTTACCTTAGATGGAGGAATCATAACTTTACAATTTTGGGGTTTATTTATTCATGGCATGTATTATTCATTATGCCTTCTAGAAGCCAGCTAGCAAGGAAGAAATGCATTTTTTAATCATATACTTCTACCTCATTCATTCATTCATTCATTCAGCAAATATTTGAATACTGACTGTGCATCAGGTACATACTGTTCTTTTTCTGCGGAAACATTTTGCCCTCAAGGAGCTTTTAGTAATAGTGAGTGGAGGCAGACAGTGAACAAACAGAAAAAAGTAAATGTCAGATGGTGATTAGTTCTAAGGAGAAAAATAACATAGAGTCAAGGAACTGAGGGAGCCAGGTGGGTGTAGGGGAGTTTGCTATTTCAAATAGGGTCACCAGGGAAGGCCTTACTAAGCAGATGCTATTTGGATAGAGACTAAAGATAACTGGGGGCCAGGTGTTCCAGGTGGAGGGCACAGCAGGTGCAGAGGCCATGAGGGAGGAGGGAAAGGAGTAGGTGATAAGGCCAGAGTGTTAAGTGGAGCGAATACTGTGCTTCCCGCCCCCACAAGTGTAGGCCATTGTGAAGACTTTGGCTTCTATCCTGAGTAGGATGACCATATATTAGAGGGTTTTGATCGGGGGAGACATAATCTGACCTACACTTCACATAGGAGGGCAGGAGCAGAAACAGAGACTCATTGGGAGGCTTTGAAAGTAATACTGTCAGGAAGCGAGGGTGGGTTGGGAAAAGGGAATAGCAGCAGAGGTAGTAAGAACGGAATAGACTGTGAAAATGTTGTGAAATAGAGCCAGTGCCATTTTGCTGACAGATGGGATGGAGAGTGTAAGAGAAAGAGGGGGATCAAGAGAGATGCCAGTCTCTTTGGCTTGAGCAGCCAGAAAGAAGGGGTTGTTGTTTCTGAGATGAGGAGGTATAGGGGAGGAATAGGTGTGGGAGGTGAAAGAGGAAATCAGAAGTTTGATTTCGGATATGTTGGTTGAAATGCCTATTAGCTATCCAAATGGAGATGTCAAAAAAGATATAAGACGGTGAAGATCCAGTAGGAGGATACAGAAGATGATGATGATGATGATAATGATAGTAATAGCTATTGGTGTTTTGTATTGATTGTTGGGTTGTATGAGCACAGTAAATGACACAATTTTCCATATCTGAGTTTAGAACCAACAGATAAATTAACAAAAAGTTATATAGATAGAGAGCTGAAATTTCAGCTGTATAATTGATAATAGTAGGAGTAGAGACAATGGCTTTGTGTCTGTGGGAAAGTGGACTTGGTCATAGTTTATTCTACCAGGCATGGCTAAAGCAGTATTTTCAGGATGTTCCTAGCAGGGTAGGCTCATTACTACATGGAACTGAACAGATCAGAATGTTGGCCTCTGCTCAAGTAGGCAGACCCTAAAAGGGATCCTACCAGGGAATGATCTTTGAATGCTAGGTTCCTTTTCTCCAAACTTGCCAATCAACCAGTTATATGAGTCATTCCTCTTACTCTATGGAGGCGCTCCTGAGGTTTGGGGAGAGAAGTCAGGGTGAGCATCAACTCTGGCTAATGGAGCATGAAGAGTTGGGAATAGGTGTCTGCCTCTCCCCTCCAACTGAGTGTTAGGGGCTTTACATGAATTGTTTCACTGAATCTTCACATTTTGGTCAACATTTCACAGTTGAGACAACTGAAACTTAAAGAGAGCAATTTCCTAAGTTCTTCTAACTTGGAGTGGTAAGAGCACAGTATGACTTTGACACTGGCCACATATTCCTCTGCTGTATTTTGTGAAACAATAAACCGAAAGGGGTGATCAGTTCATTTATTCATTTTTCAAACTTATCCATGAAAGTGTTTGTTGTTGATAGGGTGCTAAGAGTGGATGTCAGTTAAGAAAAACTTTTATTCAAAGTTATGAAAAGAAAATGATTCTTCCAACCAAATTAAGTATTTACATGCTATTTAAATTAAAAAAGACTATTGACTGTTCATTCTTATTGGACTTATTTTTAGAAAAACTTGTTTTTACCTTTTATCCCTAAGTGTCTAAATACTTTAGGTAGTCAAAATAATCTTTATATTGGTCCTTTTATTGGAGCTCCTCAGACATGCTACAATAAAGTTAAGTGTTGGATTTCACGTAAACTCCATTTTCATGCATGGAAGATTCTAGACTCTGGCTGTATGTTCACTGAATCTGCATTCTGTGGTGCTTTGAGGAATAGGTAACTTTCTTTAAAATAGGAATTTTTTATAGTCCCTTCCAAGATGGCCAAATAGGAGCAGCTCCGGTCTACAGCTTCCAGTGAGACTGATGCAGAAGATGGGTGATTTCTGCATCTCCAACTGAGGTACCTGGTTCATCTCATTGGGAATGGTTGGACAGTGCGTGCAGCCCACAGGGGGCGAACTGAAGCAGGGTGGGGCATTGCCTCACCTGAGAAGTACAAGGGTTCAGGAGATTTCCCTTTCCTAGCCAAGAGAAGCTGTGAGTGATTGTACCTGGAGGAAGGGTAAACTCCTGCCCAAATACTGTGCTTTTCCCATGGTCTTTGCTACAGGCAGACCAGGAGATTCCCTCCCGTGCCTGGCTTGGCAGGTCCTGTGCCCATGGAGCCTTGCTCGCTGGTAGCGCAGAAGTCTGAGATTGACCTGGGATGCTGGAGATTGGTGGGGGGAGGGGCATCTCCCATTGCTGAGGCTCAAGTAGGCAGTTCTGTGTTCACAGAATAAACAAAGTGGCAGGGAAGTTTGAACTGGGCAGAGCCCACCACAGCTTAGCAAGGCCTACTGCCTCTCTAGATTCCACCTCTGAGGGCAGGGCATATCTGAACAAAAGGCAGCAGACAGCTTTTGCAGACTTAAACGTCCCTGCCTGACAGCTCTGAAGAGAGCAGTGTTTCTCCCAGCATGGTGTTCAAGCTCCGATAACAGACAGACTCCTCAAGTGGGTCCCTGAACCCTGTGTAGCCTGACTGGGAGACACCTCCCAGTAAGGGCCAACAGACCCTCGTACAGGTGGGTGCCCCTCTGGGGTGAAGCTTTCAGAGGAAGGATCAGGCAGCAATATTTGCTTTTCTGCAGCCTCTGCTGGTGATACCCAGGCAAATACGGTCTGGAGTGGACCTCCAGCAAACTCCAACAGACCTGCAACTGAGAGGCCTGTCTCTTAGAAGGAAAACTAACAAACAGAAAGGAATAGCATCAACATCAACAAAAAGGACATCCACACCAAAATCCCATCTGTAAGTCACTAACATCAAAGGCCAAAGGTAGATAAAACCACAAAAATGGGGAGAAACCAGAGCAGAAAGGCTGAAAATTCCAAAAACCAGAGCGCCTCTTCTCCTCCAAAGGAACAAAACTCCTCACCAGCAAGGGAACAAAACTGGATGGAGAATGAGTTTGACGAGTGGACAGAAATAGGCTTCAGAAGGTGGGTAATAACAAACTCCTCTGAACTAAAGGAGCATGTTCTAACCCATCACAAGGAAGCTAAAAACCTTGAAAAAAGGTTAGACGAATGGCTAACTGGAATAACCAGTGTAGAGAAGAGCTTAAATGACCTGATGGAGCTGAAAACCACAGTACGAGAACTTCAGGAAGCATACACAAGCTTCAATAGCTGATTTGATCAAGAGGAAGAAAGGATATCAGCAACTGAAGATCAGATTAATGAAATAAAGTGAGAAGACAATAGAGAAGAAAGAGTGAAAAGAAATGAACAAAGACTCCAAGAAATATGGGACTATGTGAGAAGAATAAATCTACGTTTGATTGGTGTACCTGAAAGTGACAGGGAGAATGGAACCAAGTTAGAAAACACTCTTCAGGATGTTATCCAGGAGAACTTCCCCAACCTAGCAAGGCAGGCCACCATTCAAATTCAGGAAATACAGAGAACACCACAAAGAAACTCCTCAAGAAGAGCAACCCCAAGACATACAATTGTCAGATTCACTAAGGTTGAAACGAAGGAAAAAATGGTAAGGGCAGCCAGAGAGAAAGGTCGGGTTACCCACAAAGGGAAGCCCATCAGACTAACAGCGGATCTCTCAGCAAGAAACCCTAGAATCCAGAAGAGAGTGGGGGCCAATATTCAACATTCTTAAAGAAACAATTTTCAACCCAGAATTTGATATCCAGCCAAACTAAGCTTCATAAGTGAAGGAGAAATAAAATCCTTTACAGACAAGCAAATGCTGAGAGATTTTATAACCACCAGGCCTGCCTTACAAGAGCTCCTGAAGGAAGCACTAAACAAGGAAAGGGACAACCGGTACCAGCTACTGCAAAAACATGCCAAATGGTAAAGACCATTGACACTATGAAGAAACTGCATCAATTAATGGGTGAAATTACCAGCTAGCATCATAATGACAGGATCAAATTCACACGTAACAATATTAACCTTAAATGTAAATGGGCTAAATGCCCCAGTTAAAAGTGACAGATAAGCAAATTGGATAAAGACCTATTGGTGGGCTGTACTCAGGAGACCCATCTCGTATGTAAACACACACATAGGCTCAAAATAAAGAGATGGAGGAAGATCTACCAGGCAAATGGAAAGCGGAAAAAAACATGGGTTGCAATCCTGGTCTCTGAAAAAACAGACTTTAAGCCAACAAAGATAAGAAGAGACAAAGAAGACCATTACATAATGGTAAAGGGATCAATTCAACAAGAAGAACTAATTATCCTAAATATATATGCACCCAATACAGGAACACCCAGATTCATAAAGCAAGTCCTTAGAGACCTACAAAGAGACTTAGACTCCTACACCATAATAATGGGAGACTTTAACACCTCATTGTCAATATTAGACAGATCAATGAGACAGAAAATTAACAAGGATATTCAGGACTTGAACTCAACTCTGGACCAAGTGGACCTAATAGACATCTACAGAACTCTCCACCCCAAATCAACAGAATATACATTCTTCTCAGTACTACATCTCACTTATTCTAAAAGTGAGCACATAATTGGAAGTAAAACACTCCTCAGCAAATGTAAAAGAACAGAAATCACAACAAACTGTCTCTCAGACCACAGTGCAATCAAATTAGAACTCAGGATTAAGAAACTCACTCAAAACTGCACAACTACATGCAAACTGAACAACCTGCTCCTGCTCATTGAATAACTACTGGGTAACTAATGAAATGAAGGCAGAAATAAAGATGTTCTTTGAAACCAATGAGAATGAAGACGCAACATACCAGAATCTCTGGGACACATTTATAGCAGTATGTTGAGGGAAGTTTATAGCACTAAATGTCCACAAGAGAAAGCAGGGAAGATCTAAAATTGACAACCTAACATCACAAAAGCACTAGAGAAGCAAGAGCAAACAAATTCAAAAGCTAGCAGAAAACAAGAAATAACTAAGATCAGAGCAGAACTGAAGGAGATAGAGACACAAAAATCCCTTCTAATAATCAATGAATCCAGGAGCTGATTTTTTGAAAAGATCAACAAAATTGATAGGCCGCTAGCAAGACTAATAAAGAAGAAAAGAGAGAAGAATCAAGTAAATGCAATAAAACATGATAAAAGGGGTATCACTACTGATCCCACAGAAATATAAACTGCCATCAGAGACTACTATAAACATCTCTACACAAATAAACTAGAAAATCTAGAAGAAATGGATAAATTCCTGGACACATACACCCTCCCAAGACTAAACCAGGAAGAAGTTGCATCCCTGAATAGACCAATAACAGGCTCTGAAATTGAGGCAGGAATTAATAGCCTACCAACCAAAAAAAGCCCAGGACCAGACGGACTCACTGCCAAATTCTACCAGAGGTACAAAGAGGAGCTGGTACCATTCCTTCTGAAACTATTTCAAAAAATAGAAAAAGAGGGATTCCTCCCTAACTCATTTTATGAGGCCAGCATCATCCTGATACCAAAACCTGGCAGAGATACAACAAAAAAAGAAAATTTCAGGCCATTACCCCTGATGAACATCGATGCAAAAATCTTCAATAAAATACTGGCAAACCAAATCCAGCAGCATATCCAAAAGCTAATTCACCACAATCAAGTTGGCTTCATTCCTGGGATGCAAGGCTGGTTCAACACATGCAAATCAATAACTATAATCCATCACTTAGACAGAAACAATGACAAAAACCACATGATTATCTCAATAGATACAGAAAAGGCCTTTGACAAAATTCAACAGCCTTTCATGCTAAAAACTCTCAATAAACTGGGTATTGATGGAATATATCTCAAAATAATAAGAGCTATTTATGACAAACCCACAGCCAATATCATACTGAATGGGCAAAAATGGGAAGCATTCTCTTTGAAAACTGACACAAAACAAGGATGCCTTCTCTCACCACTCCTATTCAACATAGTATTGGAGGTTCTGGCCAGGGCAATCAGTCAAGAGAAAGAAATAAAGGGTATTCAAATTAAGGAAAAGAGGAAGTCAAATGGTCTCTGCAGATGACATTATTGTATATTTAGAAAACCTCATCTTTTCAGCCCAAATCTCCTTAAGCTGATAAGCAACTTCAGCCAAGTCTCAGGATACAAAATCAATGTGCAAAAATCACAAGCATTCCTATACACCAATAACAGACAGAGAGCCAAATCATGAGTGAACTCCCATTCACAGTTGCCTCAAAGAGAATAAAATACCTAGGAATCCAACTTACAAGGGATGTGAAGGACCTCTTCAAAGAGAACTACAAACCATTGCTCAATGAAATAAAAGAGGACACAAACAAATGGAAGAACATTCCATGCTCATGGATAGGAAGAATCAGTATCATGAAAATGGCCATACTGCCCAAGGTAATTTATAGATTCAATGCTGTCCCCATCAAGCTACCACTGACTTACTTCACAGATTTGGAAAAAACTACTTTAAAGTTTGTATGGAACCAAAAAAGAGCCTGCATAGCCAAGAAAATTCTAAGCAAAAAGAACAAAGCTGGAGGCATCACACTACCTGACTTCAAACTATGCTACAATACAAAGCTACAGTAACCAAAATAGCATGTTACTGGTACCAAAACAGATATATAGACCAATGGAACAGAACAGAGCCCTCAGAAATAGCACTACACATCTACAACCATCTGATCTTTGACAAACCTGACAAAAACAAGCAATGGGGAAAGGATTCCCTATTTAATAAATGGTGCTTGGAAGACTGGCTTGCTATATGTAAAAAGCTGAAACTGTATCCCTTTCTTACACCTTACACAAAAATTAACCCAACATGGATTAAAGACTTAAATGAAAGGCCTAAAACCATAAAAACCTTAGAAGAAAATCTAGGTAATACCATTCAGGACATGGGTATGGGTAGGGACTTCATGACTAAAACACCAAAATCAATAGCAACAAAAGCCAAAATTGACAAATGGGATCTAATTAAACTAAAGAGCTTCTGCACAGGAAAAGCAACTACCATCAGAGTGAACAGGCAACCTATAGAATGGGAGAAAATTTTTGCAATCTGTCCATCTGACAAAGGGCTAATATCCAGAATCTACAAAGAACTTAAACAAATTTACAAGAAAAAACCAACCCCATTAAAAAGTGGGCAAAGGATATGAACAGACTCTTCTCAAAAAAAAGACATTTATGCAGCTGACAGACATATGCCAAAATGCTCATCATCACTTGCCATCAGAGAAATCCATATGAAAACCACAATGAGATACCATCTCACACCAATTAGAATAGCGATCACTAAAACGTCAGGAAACAACAGATGCTGGTGAGGATATGGAGAAATAGGAAGGCCTTTACACTGTTGGTGGGAGTGTAAATTATTTTAACCATTGTGGAAGACAGTGTGGCAATTCCTCATGGATCTAGAACCAGAAATACCATTTGACCCAGCAATCTCATTAGTGTATATATACCCAAAGGATTATAAATACTTCTATAAAGACACATGCACACATATGTTTATTGTGGTACTATTCATAATAGTAAAGACTTGGAACCAACCCAAATGTCCATCAATAATAGACTGGATAAAGAAAATGTGGCACATATACACCAATGGAATACTATGCAGCCATAAAAAAGGATTAGTTCATGTTTTTTTGCAGGGACATGGATGAAGCTGGAAACCATCATTCTCAGCAAAATATCACAAGGACAGAAAACCAAACACCATAGTTCTCACTTATAAGTGGGAGTTGAATAATGAGAACACATGGACACAGAGAGAGGAACATTACACACAGGGGCCTGTTGGGGCTGGGGGGCTGGGGGAGGGATAGCGTTAGGAGAAATACCTAATGTAAATGAGGAGTTGATGGGTGCAGCACACCAACATGGCACATGTATACCTATGTAAAAAACCTGCATGTTGTGCACATGTATCCTAGAACTTAAAGTATAATAATAAAAAAAAAAAGAAATTTTTTGAAATTATACAAGACCTGTTATTTCTTCTTATATCTGATTGTTCTCATCATATTCCTGAGTAAGAAAGAGGTTGGAGTAGAAAGGTATTAAACTTTCAGAAGGAATGTAGGTTCTCCTCATTCTTGAGCCTCCTTACATTGTTTATAATACTATTTTGTGCCTCCTCTTCCCCTTCCTTGCCAAGTGATCCTCTCTGCCTACTATCCTACCCTCAAATTCAGATGAGCATTTGTGCATGCTCACTTACATTATTTTACTTATTTTTCATAATATCTTTCTGAGTTAACCTTCTTATTATCCCTTTTTATGCATAAGAAATCTTGGTGTAATCAAATACCTATGGTTACACAGGTAGTGGCAGAGCTGGCGTCTGAAATCTGGGCCTTCCGATTTATAGCACCTTCTCCCTTCGGTGCAAATAAGACTTTCCTGCCCTATGCCATGATTTCCAGCCTCTGTGCTTTTTAATTTTTATTTAATGCTCAGCAGCCCTCGCTCACCTTGCAGAACTCACTTCATTCTCTAGAGCTCTCTGCAGCATTCTTGCCTGTTCTGAGGGTCCTCCTAGTTTGGCTTCTTTTATTATGAAAAACCTCGTTGTGATGTTGACCTTTGGCCTGGGTAACTGATAGTGTTGCTCTCTCTGCCTGAATCATGTTTGAACTGATGAAGTTTTACTTATTCCCTCTCCTCATCCCTTAGGTTATAAACTGTCTGAGAGGAGGGATAGACACCTCTATTGTGTCTTCAATAGAATCCAAGATGGAGCCTTGCATAGAAGGGCAGAATATTCACAGATTTGACCTGAGATACCTTTTGGAAGGCCTCACACATAGGGAAAAGCTGTCCTTTCAAAGGTTGCATTTTCATTCTTATGAGTTATGCTGGAGACTAGGTTTATTAAAGAGTAAAGAAGCTCCTCAGTGAGCCTCTCCTTTTTATTCTCCCTATCCTGAAATGTGTTCATTAAGGTAAGGTTAATATTGGATAAATAAAAATACAATTCTGTGACTGCACACACTCTAGTGAAGGCCTCAGAAAGCCACTAAAGAAAGTGTTACTTTGCTTTTGTAATAGTGCTGTAATGAACATACACATGCATGTATCTTTATAATAGAATAATTTATATTCCTTTGGGTATATACCCAGTAATGAGGTTGGAGTCAACCCAAATGCCCAACAATGATAGACTGGATAAAGAAAATATAGTACATATACATTATGGAATACTTTGCAGCCATAAGAAGGACTGAGATCATGTCCTTTGCAGGGATATGGCTGGAGCTGGAAGCCATTATCCCCAGCAAACTAACATAGAAACAGAAAACCAGATGCTGCATGTTCTCACTTATAAGTGGGAGCTGAACAATGAGAAGAGATGGACACAAGGAGGAAACATCGCATGCTAGGACCTGTCTGGCAGCAGCGGGTGGAGAGTCTGAAGAAAAATAGCTAATGCATGTTGGCCTTAATACTTAGGTGATGGGATGATCTATGCAGCAAACCATCATGGCACATGTTTACCTATGTAACCTGCATGTCCTGTACATGTACCCCAGAACTTAATAAAAATTAAAAAAAAGCATTAAACTTTGCACCCAAGAGGTAAGTGAGAGTTGACCAAGCAAGCATTGGACAGTGAGTTTAGAAATTCAAGGTGAGAAAATCCTGTACGCGTAAAATGCCTGATTCATAGTAGGTGCTTAAAAGTAGCTGCTGTTAGAGTCTGGTAGCTAAAATGACTGAATCCTAGTTCTGCCGCTTGCTGCCTGCGTGACCTTGAATTCTGAAGTCAGAGCTTCAAAATTGTCATCTGTGAGCCTGAAGATATTTCCAAAAACATTGCATTCTGTGTCACATAAAGCATAATTTCTGGTATTTAGTGTGTGGTAGGCTCAATAATGGTCCTTTAAGGAGATGCACATTTGAATCCTTGGAACCTATGAACATGTTTACCTTACATGGTGAAAAGGGCTTTGCAGATGTAACGAACGATCTTGAGATGGGGAAATGATCCTGGATTAAGTAAACGGACCCACTGTCATCACCAAGGTCCTTTTACATGAAAGGAGGAGGCAGGAGAGGTGGAATCAGAGAGGAGATATGATGATGGAAACAGAGGTCGGAGTGATGTACTTTTAAGATGGAACGGGGCACAAGCCAAGCAACATGGGCAGCCTGTTTCAGAAGCTGGGAAAGGCAAAGAAATAATTTTCCCTTAGGGCCTCCAGACCTGTGGACACCTTGAGGTTAACCCAGTTAAACCCATTCGGGACTTGTGACATGCAGAACCATCATAAATTTACATCATTTTAAGCCACTAAATTTGTGGTAATTGGTTACAGCAGTAATAGAAAAAATTATAGGAAGTATTCACAAATGATCTATGTTGTTGTTGTTACTATTTTTTTTTTTTAATAACTTAGGGCAGTTATTTAGCCTCTCCAGCTTTCTGCTTCCTTCCTAGTACTTGGGCATGATCACTGTGGCATACCACTGGAGTTCTTTCTCTGACTCATGGATCCCTTTAGCAGGGTGGTGAAGCTGAGGGACCCTTCTCATAATTATGTTTGTAAAATAAAATCAGAAATAGAACAAAGGAGACCAATTATATTGAAATAAAATGATCAGATATTAAAAACAAGTGTGATAGAGTAATATTTGTACTTTATTAACACATTTAAAAAGATCTTGTATATGTACCACATTTTCCTTATCCAGTCTATCATTGATGGGCATACTATGCAGCTGTAAAAAGGAACGAGATAATGTCCTTTGCAGGGACATGGATGACGCTGCATGTCCTCACTTACACGTGGGAGCTGAAAAATGAGAACACATGGACACAGGGAGGGGAACAATATACACTGGGACCTGTTGGAGGTGGGGTTTGGGGAGTGATAGCATTAGGAAAATTAGCTAATGCATACTGGGCTTAATACCTAGGTGATGGATTGATAGGTGTAGCAAACCACCAGGGCACATGTTTACATATGTAACAAACCTGTACGTCCTGCACATGTACCCCAGAACTAAAAATAAAAATGAAAAAAAAAGATCTTGCAGCAGGCCTCAAAACTACTATAATTTGAAATAGTGATGAGCATTCAGTGACACTTCAACATATCTGCAATAACTGAGATATGAGATGAAGAAAGTATTCGATTTCTTTTGATGACAAGTTTGCGGGTACTGCTACTACTACTGCATTTTAGTGCTTGTATTCATCGTCGAAAGAAATATTAGATTTTTGTTGGGGGTTAATGGAATAAAGATGTAATTTTTTATCTCATCCAGGTTCAGCACCCCATTTCCCCAAATTCTGTCTGTCGACCCCTTAAGGGGTCCTGAAACCTCAGGTTTGAATCCCGGGCAGGGACATTGTGAAAAGACCACTAGAAATCATGGTGAAACCTCAAGATCTTGATAGTTATATTAAGAGTCAATGTTGGTATTCTATAAATCATTAGGGGTTGAAGGGGTAATAGGACTGTTAGGAAGAGGAATGACTGCTCCTAGGCATTTGGGAAATGCCAAAGCCATTCTTGTAAACCCAACTGAGTTTATTTGGGCCTCATAGTTTGGAATGTTATTTGTAAAGCAGACTTACCAGGAGAGAGAAGTTAGCAAATAAACAGTTTTAGAGTAGAATTGAGAGTGGTGAAGGTAAAATTCCATCTTAGAAAAGCATTAACACAATGAAAGAAATGTCATGATAAGAATTTGAGCAGCCAGGTGCAGTGGCTCATGCCTACAATCCCGGTACTTTGGGAGGCTGAGGCAGGCGGATGGCTTGAGTTCAGGAGTTGGAAACCAGCCTCCCTGAAACATGGCGAAACTCCATCTCTACAAGACAAAAATGAACTGGGCATGGTGGCACTCATCAGTGGTCCAAGCTACTCGGGAGGCTGAGGTGGGAGGATCGCTTGAGCCCAGGGAGGTCAAGGCTGCAGTGAGCTATGATTGCACCCCTGCACTCTAGCCTGGGTGACAAAGTGTCACTTTGTCTCAGAAAGAAAAGAAAAAAGAATTTTAGCAACGTTGCCTCTTGGAGGTAATTTTGGATAAAAAAGAGTGGGTAAGACAAATTTCTTGTCCAGGAGTGAATAAGAAAAAAGGCCAAGTAGATTGTGCTGGCCATTGTCACTCAGCAGGACACACAACTGAGCTTCAGTCAGAGTTCATAGTAGAGTAGCTTAGTGGAGAGCATATCAAATAGCTCATTTGGTGAAAGCTTTAGGCTTATATCTGGCTTATGGCATTGCACATAGTAGGCATCCAAATGCTCGTTAAATTGTTTTGACTCAATAACATTTTATATGCCATTCACTGTTTGGGTTACTTTTTTTTTTTTTTAAAGTCAATATTTGTTTTCACTGGATAATTTAGAAAGGCAGCTATGGCAGCCACAAGTAAACAAGTAGCTTTTCAAAGCTGTCCACACCTGCCATATAAAAAGAGCAAGCATAATACATTTTTATTTTGTTAACATGAGGCTCCATAGGATTGCAAAATTAATACCAGTAGAGATTTTCTACAGGCGGTTTCCATCGCAGAATTACTGGAGAAGCATTGGCAAATACCTTTTTAAGTGATGGATTTGGCAGCACAGTCTTTAAATAGAAGACAGAGAGCTGTTAGGTACTTACCGTGGTTTAAATACGTCAATATTTTCTCATTTTTCTTTGAATAAAAAGTAACGTAAGGGTAAAACACCTGAAAGAAGTGTAGTAATTGGGAATTCGCCCTTCAGGCTTCACTCTTTGTGGCAAGGTTGAAAATTCAGGGTAGCAGTCGTGTTTATTGCCAAGGTAGTGCCTTGAAGAACTCATATAATTCACAAAGCGTATCATTCAGGACTTGTTTTCTCTTAAAAAAGCAGGGAGGTTGTCTTCATAGTTTATAAATCTACAGCCATCATATCTTATTGTTGTTTTGATGCTGTGTTTGTATCTTAGGATTATCTCTAATAGCTGTGAGTCTGCACTTAAATTAACAGCATGGTATATTTTGGCAGTGGTTCAAAAGTTATTGATTTTTGGTTATGTTTTTCAGCATCACTGAATGTATGGATGACATTATTATAGAATTTGTAAAAGATTTTAACCTGGGAGTATTGGCTGTTAAAAGAGACAGCACAATAGTGATTAAAATGATTTACAGACTCCATTTCCATACTACTAAGTCTGTGGGTCTTTGTACACTACATCATTTGGTACCACCATGTGGTACAGCATAAACACAGTTTGTAATTCCTTTGGTTTACCAATTTTGAAATCTTTGCATTTTTAAAAATTATGGCATATTTACATTTTTAAAATTTTGTGCATAACGTGAGACTTTAATAATTTGTTTAATTGACAAGTAAAAGTCATATGTATTTATGGTGTACAGATGATGTTTTGATGTAGCTGTACATTGTGGAGTGGCTAAAACAAGCTATGTAACATAGATATTCCCTCACATACTTACCATTTTTTTTTGTGATGAGAACACTTAACATCTATTCTCTTAGCAATTTTCCTTTTCTTTTTTGAAACAGGGTCTTGTTCTATTGCCCAGGTTGGAGTACAGTGGTGCTGTCATGGCTCACTGTAGCCTTGACCTCCTGGGTTCAAGTAATCCTCCCAAGTGGATGGAATTATAGGCACATGCCATCATGCCCAGCTAATTTTTTATTTTTTTTTTGGTAGGATGAGGTTTCACTGTGTTGTTCAGGCTGCTCTCGAACTCCTGATCTCAAATTCCCCTGCCTCAGCCTCCCAAAGTGCTGAGATTGCAGGCGTGAGCTACCATGCCCAGCCTAGCAATTTTCAAGTCTGTAACATATCATTATTAACTGTAACCACCATGGTGTGCAGTAGATCTCTTGAACTTATTCTCCCTGAAATTTTATGTCATTTGACAAATATCTTATCCCCCAAACTCTAGCAAGCTCCATTTTACTCTCTGTTTCTGAGTTCAACATTTTTAGATTCCACAAATAAGTGAGGTCGTACAATATTTGTCTTTTTGTGCCTGGCTTATTTCACTTAACATAATGTCCTCCAGATTCATCTGTGTTGTTTCAAATGACATGATTTTCTTCTTTTATAAGGCTGAATAGTATTGCATTGTGTATGTATGCCACATTTTCTTTATTCCTTCATTCATTTATGTACACTTAGGTTGATTTCATATCTTGGCTATTGTGAATAGTGCTGCAGTGAATATGGGAGTACAGGTATCTCTTTGACATGCTGATTTCATATTCTTTGGATGTCTATCTGGTAATGGGATGGCTAAATCATGGTAGTTCTATTTTTAATTTTGTCAAAGGAATGTCGTATTATTTTCCATAATGGCTTTATTAATTTACATCCCCACCAACAGTGTGCAAGGGTTCCCTTTTCTCCACACCCTCACCAACACTTAGCTTTTGTCTTTTTGATAATAGCCGTCCTAACTGATGTGAAGGGATGTCTCATTGTGGCTTTAATTTACATTTCTGTGATGATTAATGATGGTGAGAATGACTTGTCAGCCATTTACATGAGAAATATCTATTCAGGTCCTTTGCCCATTTAAAAAAATCAGGCTTATAGGTTTTCTTACTATTGAGTTGTTTGAGTTCTTTATGTATTTTGGATATTAGCTCCCTGTCAGGTTCATGGTTTGCAAATACAATCCATTAGTTGTCTCTTCCCTCAGCACAATAGAGGCCATAGATGACAAATACCCAAACTCAATGGTGAGAAGTTGAAAGCTTTTCCTCTAATCTTAGGAACAAGATAAGGAGGCCCACACTTACTGCTTTCACTCAACATAATACTGGAATAATACTGGAGTTGTAGACAGAGCAGTTAGACAAGACAAAGAAACACAGGCATCCTTGTTTTATTGCACTTTGCTTTGTTGTGCTTTGCAGTTTTTTTTTTTTTTTTTAAATTAAAGACAGGGTCTCACTCTGTCACCCAGGCTGGGGTGCAGTAGTACAATTTCAGCTCACTGCAACCTCTGCTTCCCAGGCTCAAGTGGTTCTCCCACCTCAGCCTTCAGATAGCTGGGACTGCAGGGTTTTGTCACCATGCCCAGCTGATTTTTGCATTTTTTGTAGAGATGAGGTTTCACCATGTTGCCCAGACTGGTCTTGAGCTCCTGAGCTTGAGTGATCCACCTGCCTTGGCCTCCCAAAATGCTGGGATTATAGGCATGAGCCACTGCACCCAGCCTAGATATTGCAATTTTTACAAATTAAAGTTTTGTGGCAACCGTATGTCCAGCAAGTCTATCAGTGCTATTTTTCCAGCAGCATGTGCTTATTTCATGTATCTATGTCCCATTTGGGTAATTCTCATACTATTTCTAACTTTTCATTATTATGATTATCTGTTATGGTGATCTGTGATCAGTGATCTTTGACATTACTATTGTAATTGTTTTGGGGTACACCATGCCCTGTGCCCAGGTAAGATGGTGAACTTAATTGATAAGTATTGTGTGTATGCTGACTACTCCACCGACCAGCCATTCTCCCAGCTCTCTCACCCTCCTTAGGCCTTCCTATTCCCTGAGACACAATAATATTACAATTAGGCCAATTGATAACCCTACATTGGTTCCTAAGTGTTCAAGTGAAAGGAAGAATTACATGTGTCTCCTTTTGAATCAAAAGCTACAGATGATTAAGCTTAGTGAGGAAGGCATATTGAAATATGCTGGGATATGCTGAAAGCTAGGCCTCTTGCACCAAACAGTTAGTGAAGTTGTGGATGCAAGGGAAAAATTCGTGAAGGAAATTAACAGTGCCATACCAGTGAACATATGAATGATTTTTTTTGAAGCAAAACAGCCTTATTGAAGATATGGAGAAAGTTTAATCTGGATAGATCAAACCAGCCTCAACACTCTTGTAACACACCTAATCCAAAGCAAACCCCTAACTCTCTTAAGTTTTGTGAAGGCTGAAGGGAGGTGAGGAAGCTCTGGAAGAGAAGTTGGAAGGTAGCAGAGGTTTGAGGATTAAGGAAAGAAGCCATTTCCATAACATGAAAACTGCAGGATGAAGTAGCAAGTGCTGATATAGAAGCTGCAGGAAGTTATCCAGAAGATCTAGCTATGATCATTGATGAAAGTGGCTATACTACACAACAGATTTTCAAGGGAGACAAAACAGATTTCTACTGGAAGAAAATGCCATCTAGGACTTTCCTAGCTAGAAAGTAGTCAATGCCAGGCTCCAAAGCTTCAAAGAACAGGCTGACTCTCTTGTTAGAGGCAAATGCAGCTGGTAACTTTAAGTTGAACCCAGTGCTTGAATACAACCCCGAAAATCCTCAGAATTATGCTAAATCTACTCTGCTTATGAGTACAGCCATTATGACAGCACATATATTTATAGTATGGTTTTCTGAGTATTTTAAACCCATTGTTGAGAACTACCGCCCAGAAAAAAAAAAGATTCCTTTTCAAATATTACTGCTTATTGACAATGCACCTGGTCACCCAACAGGCCTGAGGGAGATGCACAAGGAGATTTAATGTTGTTTTCATGCCTGCTAACACAACAACCATTCTGCAGCCCATGGACCAAGGAATAATTTCAACTTACAAGTCTTATTACTTAAGAAATACATTTCATAGCATTATAGCTGCTTTATATAGTTATTTTCTCTGATGGATCTAGGCAAAGGAAATTGAAAACCTTCTGGAAATGATTCACCGTTCTAGATACCACTAGGATTTATGGGAGGAGGTCAAAACATCAACATTAACAGGAGTTTGCAGGAAGTTGATTCCAGCTCTCATGGATGACTACGAGGAATTTGAGACTTCAGTGGAGGAAGTAACTGCAGATGTGGTAGAAATAGCAAGAGAATTAGAAGTCGAGTTTGAAGATGTTACTGAATTTCTGTAATCTTATGAAAAAACTAGTGGATGAGGGGTTGCTTCTTATGAATGAACAAAGAAAAGTAGTTTCCTGAGATGGAATTTTGTGAAGATTCTGTGGACATTGTTGAAATGACAATAAAGGATTTAGCATATTACATAAATTTATTTGATAAAACGCAGAGTTTGAGAGAATTGATTTCAATTTTGAAAGAAGTTCTGTGGATAAGATGTCTTCAAACAGCATCACATGCTACAGAGAAATCTTTCATGAAAGAAAGAGTTAATTGATGGATCAAAACTCATTATTGTCTTATTTTAAGAAATTGCCACAGCCACCCCAGTCTTTGGCAACCACAACTTTGATCAGTCAGCAGCCACCAATATCAACGCAAGACCTTCCACCAGCATAAAGATTATGACATACTGAAGATTCAGATGATTGTTAGCATTTTTTAGCAGTAGTATATTTTTCAATTAAGTTTTTTAGACATAAAGTTATTGAATAGACTACAGTAGAGTATAAACATAACTTTTATATGCACTGGGAAATAAAAATTGTGTGACTTGCTTTCTTGCTACATTTGTTGTATTCTGGTGGTCTGAAACTGAACGTGCAATATCTCAGAGAGATGCCTGTAAAAAGTACCCAAGTCAGAAAGGAAGAAGTTAAATGGTCTCTGTTGGCAGATCACATGATGTTATATATGAAAAATCCTGAGGATTCCATAAAAACTTTTAGAACTAATAATGAATTCAGTAAAGTTGCATAATAAAAATCAACATACAAAAATCAGCATTTCTGTACAGTAGCAACACATCTGAAAAGAAGTCAAGCAAACAATCCCATTTATAGTAGCTACAAAAATATGTAAGAATAAATTTACTCAAGTACATAAAAGATTTTTAAACTGGAAACTACAAGACACTGATCAAATAATTTGAAGAAGTGGCAAATAAATGGAAAGATATCCCATGCTCATGGATTGGAAGAATTACTATTTTTTAAATGTCCACATTACCCAAAACAATGCACAGATTCCATGCATTCCTTATCACAATTCCAATTACATTTTTTATAGAGATAGAAAAAAAAAATTCTAAAATTCATGTGGAACCACAAAAGACCCTGAATAGTCAAAGCAATCTTGAACCAAAAAGAACAAAGAACAAAGCCAGAGGCATCATGATTAGAAAACCTGTTACCTGATTTGAAAATCTGCTACAAACAAGTAATTTAACAACCTGGTACTGGCAGAAAAACAGATACATAGACCAAGGAAACAGAATAAAGTGCCCAGAAATAATCCACACGTTTACTGACCATTGAGTTTTGACAAAGGTGCCAAAACACAATGCCAACACAGTGAGGAAAGGGCAATCTGTCAATAAATGGTGCTGGGAGAACTGGATATCCACATGCAGAAGGATGAAATTAGATTCTCATCTCATGCTATGTACAAAAATCAACTCAAAATGGAGTTAAACATAAGACTATGAAACCGTAAAACTGCTAGAAGGAAAAACAGGGAAAAGCTTTATGACATTGGTCTGGGCAATGATTTTTTTTGGCTATGACCCCAAAGTACTGGCAACAAAGGCAAAAATAAGAAAAGGAGATTACATCAAACTAGAGAACTCTGCACACCACCAACAAAAAATCAACATAGTGGAGACATTGATAATATTTTAGATTTCACTATTTAAAATTTGCATATTTTGAAACTGAAAATCGCAAACAAATCATATTGGCAACAAATTATATTTCTAGACAAATAACTATTCCCATACTGTTATAGTGAACTTTAAATTAATGTTCAAGTTATTTTGTTATACTAGAATTCCATTGCATTGGTAAACCAAATTTAAAAACTGGTGGCTTCAATGAAACATTTATTTTTATTCATTTTGTGCTTTCAGTGTTTTGATCTGTACTTTAAGATGTGTAAGCTCACTTCTATCATCATATTTGAGTAGAATACCTGTAAATGGATTGTTGCTAACCATGAAACTTGCACTGTGTTCTAGGGTATAAGGGCATTCATTGGAAGCAATTGTTAACTATGAAGTTGATTTGACTATTATAGATTTCAATTTTGTTTGAAAATATTTGTAGCTCCTCCCTTCTCTGCCTCATTGACATGTTTGATCAGATGAGTTGCTTTAACCAATGAAATCTGAGTGAAAGTAACATGTGTACCTCCTGGACAAAAGTGTAAAGTTAGTGGGGGTTTCTATGTTCTTTTCCTACTATCATGATAAGCAGCAATATTCCAGGTAAAGCCTACTCCCTTAATTTGTATACCAGAATGAAGATGACATGGAACCAGAAGCATGGCTGCTTTTCAGTAGACATTTGACATTAAGTCAGAAGTAAACCCTTGTTGTGAGCCACTGATATTTTGGGCTTTTTTGTTATTACAGTGTAACTTAACCTATTCTGACTGCTATGCCACACTTAATTGTTATCTCTAGGTTTTTAGAGGAAGAAATGCTCACTAAGGGTGTGTGCATGTGGATATTGAATTGAATCATAAACGAAAGTCTAGAGTTTAGAGTATTAGAGATGAGAATGGAATTTGTCATGGGGAAATCAGAGAAGTCAAAGGTATGAAGATAGAATTTGGGACTGCTCATGACCTATTAGGAAAAAAAGTAGGCTATGGTGCCTCATTCAGAGGGTTTAAGAAGGCAGTAAATTATTTTGTTAAGGTAGGTAGGTTCTAGATTATCAACACTTGAAGATAATTTGAAAATTTGGAAAGCTTTTACATAAGATGTAGAAATTAGTACTGCTTTGTTTTAGAACAATTGTTATGATAGAATGATGTATTAGAGAGGTGATGAGACAGGAAACAAAGGATGCTTTCCAGTGGCTGGACTCAGGTGGGAGGGCTGAGGGCCCAGGACCAGCTGGAAGCTGTCAATGGAAGGGTCATTTTTAGGGGCTTGCTCATGTATGTGAACAATTCTGTCTTGTGAGACTCTGCTTTTCCTGTGTGTTCCTTCTTCTCTGTTCTGACTAGTAACTTAACCCCTTTCTTCTCTTTTCTGTCTCAGTGATTTTCAACTTCATCAAACCCAACCCCATTTTTTTCTGATAAACATTTTGTAGCACTTCCTTTACTGTTCTGTGCTAAATTTTACACATAATATAATCTATATGCATACGTTAAACATCCTTCCAATATAATGCTCTTCTGTAAGGGAGACACAAAAGAAGACACATACAATAATCTGTAGTTCAATATGTAGATGCTCAGGCATGACAACATCAGAGGACATATTGTTGTTACCAGATACTTGCAGTTATATGTCAAATCTTTGTGAATGACACAGCTTCAAATGCAGCTCAGCAAAGGTGTGTTAGGTTGGTGAACTTAATACAAAGCAATCTTACGTAGGTGATGGAGCTACATGAAATGGTGAGTGTCTCTTGATAAAGCTCTGAAGAAAACAACTCTCTCTGGATTGACATAATTGCACTCCTAACTTTAATAGGCAGTGATTTCTATCTAACACTATATAAACATACTTTGCATTCAGGTGCAAAGTCAAGTCAGGCTCTAGGCTCTTATAATTACAAACATGTTTTTGCCTATGTGAATGCCCTGCCAGTCATTAAGAATAGTAAAGATTTTGGGATGATTCTTCATTTTGCAGGACTCCAGGAGCATTGTAGGATATCAAATGTCATTGTCTACCCAATTCTTGTGACAAGCTACAATGCCCCATGTTTAAAAAATGTCTGCTTGTGGGCAGTCTGGCTTGGATTTGGGAATTACTGTTCTTCATCATTGCTTCTGCTCCATGGTAACATCAGCTTGCCTATGCCTCAACAAGGCCTCACTGCCCTCCCTAAAGATAGACAGACATGAACTATCAGCTTCAGCTTCTATTGTGAATTGCCTTTGTCTTTTGGTAATCTTTGTTCAAATTCTAAGCACTGGAAGAGGATGAACCCAACATGGTGAGTTTTTGTTTTGATCTTGTTTTTGAAACTTCAGGCACATGATCCAAGTCACTAGCCAGCCTGTGGATTAGCTGCCCTAGACCGATCAGCTGAGGCAAACAAGGGGCAGGATTGAAGAGAAAAGGAGTTAGCATGCTTCGTACTGGACATGTCTGATATGCTTAGATTTTCATGTTCATCAGTAAAGTAGAGGTGCATTGGCAGGACTTCATGTGGTTCATTCTTCTATTTCCAGCTCCTAGACTAGTTTCTGGTACATGTTAGCACTCAGTAAATGTCTTAGTCCTTTCAGGCTGCTATAACATAATACCATATACTGAGTGGCTTGACAGAAATTGATTTCTCACAGTTCTGGAGGCTGGAAGCCAAGATCAGGGTTCTAGCATGGTCAGATTCTAGGTGTCAGACTGCAGGCTTCTACTTTTTTCTCATGGCAGAGAGTAGAGAAGGGAAAGCAAGTTCAATCATGACTCCTATAAGGGCACTGATCGCATTCATGAGGACTCTATCATCATGACCTCATCTAATTCTAATTACCTCCCAGAAGTCCTACCTTCTACCACCATCATATTGCAGGGGCTAGGGTTTCAACATATGAATTGTGGGGGATATAAAGATTTAGTCCATAACAGTAAACAACTATTGAAAGAATGTTGGTGACATTTGTGTATCATTGCTATCTTATATACTCTTGGCCAACTCTTGTGTGTAAAAGAGTTAGGGTAAAAACTCTTATTACAAAAAGCTTAACAACAGAGCATATAATATATGACATAAATATATAACATAGAATGATAAACTAAATGGCATGGGCTTACTTGTACTTCCTTAGAAATGTCATTTGAATTAAAACATTTTTCTTGTTTGTTGCTTTTGACAGTTTTTAAAGCAGGCAATTAGAATGTGTGGAAACTGCTAGAAGAGTGTCTTCTACCTACTAGTAAATTTGAGGAAAACTATTTATTCTCCTTATTTAACAAGAAAATGCCATGTCACAGACTTCAGGGCAAGTGGTTTTTGTTTTTGTTTTTGTTTTTGTTTCCTGCTTCTTGACTACTGAAGCATAAACTATAAAATGAAATACTGCCCAAGTCCTTGGCATATTGCTTTTTACAGTGTTCACAATGTTGTCAGGTACTTAAAGTCACCTTAAAGTCACAAATTCAAGACCCAACTTTTGTACTCAATTTGTTGTTTTTGAGTTATTTCCTGATAATTTATAATGTTGTTTTATGTGTAACTGATACTTTTTATGTAATGATTTATTCAGAGATGCTTTAAAAGTGTGGATTGGTGATTTTCTTTTATGTTTTCCTTAAAGGGTTGAATTGAATTCATGGTGTTTCCTGGAGCAGTGGGCTACAACTTGATTTTTACTTATGGTTTAATTATATAAAGTTTGAAAAATAGACCAGGCATGATGGCTCACGCCTATAACCCCAGCAGTTTGGGAGGCTGAGGCAGGTGGATTACCTGAGGTCAGGAGTTCGAGACCAGCCTAGCCAACATGGAGAAACCCCATCTCGACTAAAAATACAAAAATTAGTCAGGTGTGGTGGCACATGCCTGTAATCTCAGGCAGGAGAATCACTTGAACCTGGAAGTTGGAGGTTGCAGTGAGCCGAGATCACACTGCTGCCCTCTAGCCTAGGTGACTAGGTGGCAGAGCAAGACTCTGTCTCAAAGAAAAAAAAAAAAAAAAGAGTGAGAGATGCAGAGATCCTTGAAGGCTCGGAGCCTCTTGAGGGCAGGAATCTTATTTGGTAGGGCTTTAGGAAGACAATGAGTCACATCCCTCTTTTTTTTTTTTTTCCCACCTCCACTTACTGAAGCTGTTGAAAAACAAACACAGGGTCAGAGAGGAATCAAAACTTCAGTTTTACCACTGGTAAAATTGGGTTAGAGAATGAGAATCAACCCTTGAGCCTAGATGGACTTCTTAATACTTCCCTCCCTGCCTTGAGTTTTCTCCTTGGGACCTACACATGGCAAAACAGGCCCCTATGAACGATCATGTCTGATTATGGCTTTCATCATGTCCCTTGAACAAAGCAAGGCCACATAAACACAGCAACTGGGAATAAATCAGCTTTGCCAGGACAGAATTATGGACAGTGGATGTCGGACTCTTGTCATTTCACCAATCAAATCAAATCTCCCTCTTCCCATTTGGAGGAGCAAGTGCAACCAGGCAGCAGTTTCAAACCCATTCTGTAGAAACACACAGAAAGGGGAACTGTTCTCTTTAAATTATTCATCTATTTATTTCTCATTATCTAGCACAGAACATAATAAGCATTAACAAATAGATAGATGGCTCTCACATGTATTTATTTACTGAAGCCTGGTAACCACAAAATATTATAACTGGCTGCAGTAGATAGAAAATGAACTATGTTTGTAATTTGGCAATGAAGGACATTTTCAGTAGAGATCATTTTGGATGGCATTTCAGGTACTCAATTAGGAAGAAGGGAACAAGGGAAATAAAGCTAGAGCAAACCATCTTCTTAGAGTTCTCTCATACATTGTACAGCTCAACATCACCGTAAGCTTGGATTTTGACAGCAAATTGCCAAAGAAGAAAGCACTTGAAGCTCCACTTCAAGTTCTATATTGTGAAAATGTGGTAATTTAATTGAAAGACCAACTTCCTCACCATGTAACCTTTAAAAAACGGGGTTGCTGTATGCATTAATACTACATGGAGAAGCTAAGGTGATTTCTCGGATGTTCTATGCTTAGAAATGTTACTGTGCGGTGGAAAGATTCTCATTTCTCTATATGTGTCAGACAGTTCTCTGTGTGCTCTGTGTTGTTCAACACTATTGTGTTTTGGCTGCTCTTCAATGCAGAGTACTTCTAGGGCTTACATATTTATGATAACTTCAGGCCATCTGCCGCTCAACTACTATCAGAGAATGAAGAACAATTTTCAACTTTAACAAAGCCATACTCACCACACCAAAGCACTTCTCATAGTATTTATCTTCTAGTGCACTAAATTTTGTTGTTCTAAACTCACATTGACTTATTACTTGGTACTTTTTTTTTTTTTTTTACAATTATCCTTCCTGCCAAGCCCCCACCCCCTAAAGAAATCAACATGCTACCTTTTATTTCTGGGCCAATGATCAAGGTTCTAAACATGACAAAGATTGATTTTGACCTTCTGATTTAGCATGTAAATTAGGATACTTGAATTAGAATGCTCCATATTTTCTTCCAGTTTGTGTGTAATGCCAACAGATTGGTATGAATCAAAATGGAACACTTAGAAAAAGATACCATTTATAAAATGTCAATTAGAGATGGCAAAACTATATATGAAAGTTAGGTAACTGGTGATATCAATTAGGATAGTTTTTCCTATTGCTTAATACCACCATTATTACTTTGTAACAGAGTAAAAATTTAACCTCCATTTTGTAATTTTGAAAAACCTAGTGAACCTAGTTGTGTATTAATATTCCTTTGTTGCATTTACTTGGAAAAAATCTGAAGATACCAGTGACTGGCTTGTATCTTGTACCACACTGTAGATTTCTAGATTCAGGAAAAAAAAAGCATCGAATTTTGTGTAAATTATTTCAATGATTAGAGGACAAGTTCAAAATTCAAATTATGGATTTTTTTCCCCACCTATAAATAGGCTTTCTTAATTATCTTGATCAGAGGTTGGTAAACTTTGGTCAAATCTGGCCCACTGTATCTTTTTGTAGGGCACATGAGCTAAGAATAATCTTGATTTTTTAAGTGGTCATTTTAAAAATGATTATAACAGCCTTGATTTTGCAGCCTCTAAAGCCTGAAATATTTCCTGTTTGGTCTTTTAAGAATAAGTTCACTAACCCTTGATCTAGATTATGGTGATAAGACCTAAATGAATTGCACGATAGACGTGTAGTAGGTAAAAATGCCTTTATGGGTCACATTCATGTTGTGTCAACAGATATTTGTAGTAAGAAAAGCACCACTGCAATTTGTGCTGTGTGTGGAAATACTTTAAGAACTGAGAAGCTACTTAATCCCAGCTTTTTATGTAAGCCACTGAACAGCCATCCCGTGGAAAAGAGATTTGGGTGGTTCTTAACCTGGACCTGTATATTTCCCCCAAAGGCTGTAGCAAAATTCACAGGGATTCTAGAGCTAGTTCAAAGCTATGATGGCCAGTTAGGCAAAGACAGAATAAAACAGGGATGCATCAGCAAAACAATAATCCCTTCCGATATTTTGGCCCAGGGGGACATGGATGAGTTTCACTTGGAAACCTACATGCCTATGACCATCAGAAAAACAATATTTGTTAAATCTTTTATCTCTATAAAAAGAAAACAAATAGCCCTGGCATGGTGGGTGAACTTTCTTGGGATTTAAATCCAGAAGTCTGGCTGTGAAATTCTGGAGTCTGGAGGGAGTTGTGCAAGTTAATGATGGGCTTTTTCATCCAGGCAGCTGTTGGCCATTCAACACTTGAAAGCCCAATTAGCTTTGCCCTTTGTTGCAAATGGCATCTTCTCTCTTCTCAAATTCCTGCCTCTTGCCCACCGCTTTGGTGACAAAGCTGATGTCCCATCATTTTGATCTCATAGCTTTGCCTTTTCCTTGGCCTCATTTTCAATTCCCTGTCTTGTTAATAAAGATTCCAGCTTAGTTCTTCAAGTACTTCGGTTCTCATTAAATTTGTGGAATATGCACCTCGTAGAAGAACTTGACTTTCTTTTCTCCTAAGTTTTGACAAGCTTTCAAACGTGCCTTAATGAAATTCTTCAAGAGTGGCCTCCCCATTCTAGTGCCAGTCCCTGGTGAGCTGAGAAGCAAGTGTGGAGCAGACCAGTTGGGAGGTGAGTGTGAACAGGAAGGCAGAGAACTCATACTTGCTAAGTTGGGGCAGTTGTCTGGCCACTCTGTGGCTCGCTTTTCTTCATAAGCAAAACTGCGGGGCTGGGTAAGGTCCACTCCATGTTTCCATCTGTTTTGACAGGTTCGATTCTGTAAGTGACTGGGATAGAATGCCAGTGAGAAAATATGTTTTATACTCAGATTGTTGTTGTGCTCACTGGGGTTCAGGGTCAGCACTGTTATTCTGTATTAATTTCCTACTGCTGCTGTAACAGACGATCACAAACTGAGTTGCTCAAAACAACACAAATTTATCATCTCATAGTGCTGGAATATTGGCAGGGATGTTTCCTTCTGGATGCTCTAGGGCAGTGGTCCCCAGCATTTTTGGCACCAGAGACTAGTTTTGTGAAAGACATTTTTTTTTTCATGGACTGGGGAATGGAGGGATGGTTTTGGGATAATTCAAGTGCATTACATTTATTGTGCACTTTATTTCTGTTATTATGTTGTAATATATAATGAAATAATTATACAACTCACCATAATGCAGAATCAGTAAGAGTCTTGAGCTTTTTCTCCTGCAGTTAGTCCCATTTAGGGGTGATGGGAGACTGACAAATCATTAGGCATTAGATTCTCATAAGGAGCGGGCAACCTAGATCCCTCACATGTGCGGTTCACAATAGAATACACACTTCCATGAGAATCTAATGCTGCTGCTGATCTGACAGGAGGCGGAGTTCGGGCTGTAATGTGAGTGATGGGGAATGGCTGTAAATACAGATGAAGCTTTGCTCACTCACTGGCCGCTTACCTCCTGCTGTGCAGCCTGGTTCCTAACAAGCCACAGATAGGTACCGGTCCATGGCCCGGGGGTTGGAGACACCTGCTCTAGGGGAGAAACGATCTCTTTGCCCCTTTCAACTTCTAGAGGCTATCTTCATTCCTTAGCACGTGGCCTCTCATCACTTTGCCTTTTCTCCTTCTGCTTCCTTTGTCACATTGCCTTCTTCCTGACTGATCCTCCTGTCTCCTCCTGTAAGGAGCCATGGGATTAAATTGGGACCATGTGGTTAATGAGGGATAGCTTTCCCATTTTGGCCTCCTTGATTTAATCACAACTGCAAAGCCCCTAAAGGTGCTGTGGTCTGAATGTTTGTGGCCACCTAAAAATTCATGTGTGGAAATCCTAACCCCCAAGGTGATGGTATTAAGAGGTGGGGCCTTTGGGAGCTGATTAGGTCATGAAGGCAGGGTCCTCATCAGTGGGATGAGTACCCTTATGAAAGAGATGCACAGCTAGTCTCTTCCACTGTATGAGGACACAGAGAGAAGGCTTTGTTCCAGGACCAGGAATCAGGCCCTCTGCAGACACCTTGGTCTTGGACTTCCCAGCCTCCAGAACTATAAGAAATAAATCTTTGTTCTTTATAAGCCACCCAAATTATGGTATGCTTTTACAGCAGCCTGAATGAACTAAGATACCAGGTAAGGCAACACATACATAAGGTTCTGGGAATTAGGATGTGAACATCTTGAGGGAGGGGGAGCGTTATTCTGTCTACCAGAAACTCCTGACACTTCACTGCTCAAAAACTCTTCATTGACTCCCTGTTGCCTAAAAAGTAAAGCATTTTTAAAGGTATGTCTTTCTTTTAACAAAAAACAAACCAGGACTACAATAAAACAGACTGCAGTTTCTTTTTCATCTTGATTTACCAGTGACATATTTAAACTTAATTGCAATGACCATGCTGAAATTTAAATCTGCATATTTTATTTTTTTCTTGTTCCTTTTAAATTTTGTATGACTCAATTTTACTAGTTCTGCTTCTCTTAAAAAAGTTGATGGTTTTATCTTGTATGTAGTTTTATTTTAGTAAAAAACAGTTTTATAAGTTTTAACAAGAATTCAAACATAGCCCGACTCCAAATATAACAGAAACTACTGAATTGTACACTTTGACTTAATTGTATGGTATATGAATTATATCTCAAGCTGTTATTCACACATTTATATGAATCTAAACAACAAATGATTTTATATTTTTCTGGTTTTGACGGTGTGCATACCTCAAATGAGCAATGTCCCTTGAATGCAACTAAATGTTCAACAGCTGCCATGCATGAAGCTGGAACATATCCCTTTTATAAAAATTAATTCCAGATTCCAGATTCATTTCTAATAGGTTCTACTTATTACTTCTGGTTATTTTAATTTTGCTTGCACTTATATTGTCAAACACCATACTTTTGAAAAAATCGACGGCTTATAATTTTGTTGAAGAGAGGAAGCCATTTTCTTTGCTCCATAATTACAAGACATTTATATTTTTAGATTTATAAACACCAATTAACATGACAAATTGGGTGAATATTTTTTCATTTCTGCATTCTCTCTTCCCCTCCATTCACCTTTCTACACATCACCTGCCTTCAGCATATCTCCATTTACCAATTGCATCAAGTAAATTTTGGTACATAGGCATCATAAAAGAGGAAAGAGTATTGCCATGCCACCTTTTAATAAAAACAGGATGGTCTAGATTTTTCTTGTGAGATACTGTGTGATGAAATCCTTGATGATGAATGACAACTGAAGATATACCTATATTATATCCTTTCTGAGAAATATGTTGTTCATTCATCCACTATTTCATTAAACATTTAAAAAAATTGTAGTGAAATGCACAAAGCACAGAATTTACCATTTTACCAATTTTTAAGTGTACAGTTTGGTGGCATTATGTATACTCACATCGCTGTGCTATAGATGCATCCATGGAGTGCTCTTCATTTTACAAAGCTGAAACTCTGTACCCATTAAACAATAACTGAGGGTGACAGTATCTGTCACCCTCAGCCTCTGACAACCACCATTCTACTTTCTGTCTTTATGAATTTGACTACTCTGGGTACCTCATATGGTATTTCTTTTGTGACCAGCTTATTTCACTTAGATAATATCCTCATGTTCTTCCATGTTGTAGCATGTGTCAGAACTGTCTTTTTTTTTTTTTTTTTTTGAGATAGAGTCTCACTCTGTTGCCCAGGCTGGAGTGCAGTGTCAAGATCTCAGCTCACTGCAACCTCTGTCTCCCAGGTTCAAGCGATTTTCCTGCTTCAGCCTCCCAAGTAGCTGGGACTACAGGTGTGTGCCACCATGCCCGGCTTATTTTTTGTATTTTTAGTTGAGACGGGGTTTTACCGTGTTAGCCAGGATGGTCTTGATTTCCTGACCTTGTGATCCACCCACCTTGGCCTCCCAAAGTACTGGGATTACAGGTGTGAGCCACCGCGCCTGGCCCTGTCTTCCTTTTTAAGCCTGAGTGACATTCCATTGTATGTACATACCACGTTTTATTCATTCATTCATTGGTTGATGGGCATTTGGGTTGCTTCCATCTTTTGGCTATTACAATAAGATCGCTATGAATATTGGTGTACAAATATCTGTTGAGGTCCTTGCCTTCAATTCTTTTGGATATATATGCAGAAGTGGGATTACCAGATCATGTGGTAATTCTATTTTTAATTTTAAGGAAATGCCATATTGTTTTCTACAGTAGTTGTACCATTTTACATTTTTGCCAGCAGTGCACAAAGGTTCTGTTTTCTTGACAACATTTCTTATTTTCTATTTTATTTATTTACTTTTTTTGATAGTAGCCATTGTAATGAGTGGGAGCAGGTATTTCTTTGTGGTGTTGACTTGCATTTCCCTTGTGATTAGTGATGTTGAACATCTTTTCATGTGCTTGTTGACCACTTGTATATATCTGGAGAAATGTCTATTCAGGTTCTTTGGCCATTTTTAAATTGGAGTGTTTGATTCCTTGTCTTTGAGTTATAGGGATTCTTTATATATTTTGGATATTAACCTCTTATCAGAGAGATGATTTGCAAATACTTGCTCTCATCCTGTGGATTGCTTTTTCACGCTGTTAGTTATATCTTTTGATGCATGGAAATTTTAAACTTTGATGTAGTTCAATTTATTTTTTCTTTTGTTGCATGTGCTTTTGGTCATATCCAAGAAATCACTGCCAAATCTAATGTCATGAAGCTTTTCCCTGTTTCTTTTAATAGTTTATAGTTTTAGGTCTTACATTTAGGTTTTTGATCCATTTTGAGTTACATATATAGATTTTAAAAATAGTGAGTAACAACCCTGCCACATTCTTTTGGAATGTATAATTCCAGTATATATATAGTTGCACCATGTCTTTTTGGCTCCTAAGGCCAAAGGATTTCTTCTGTCCTTTAAAAGTTGAGAGATGTTGTATATATTAAAATTATATATACTGTAGTAGTGTATAATTTCTTTAAATCTGAACCTTATAATCAGGTGTTTGTTATTCTACAGTTTGTCACTAATTTTTCATTTATTGCTTTATTTCCTAATCATTGTTATATATGCCACTGCAACCAGCAAGTGGTTTATTTAGGGTCTATAGAACTTGCCCTGAGTTTTTAGCAACCCAGAGCAGTCCAGTGGTGATGGCCACAGGCGTGCTTGTGTCACCCCACCCTTAGCTCCAAGCAGCTCAGCATAGAGAGAGACTCCATTTATTTGGGAGACAGTAAGTGACGAGAACAACAGTCTCTGCCTGGTAATCCAGAGAATTCTTGCAGCTCTTCTCCACGACGACCAAGGTGATACTTTATAAGTGTGCAAGAATCACGGCGTTGCTGGGCTTGGGGTGCCCTATAATGCAGATATGGCTTAGATCACAACACCCACATCTGTTTGAATACCTGGAAAGCCTTCCCAAAAGAGGAAGGGTACAAACAAACTCAGACAGCAAAGACTACATTAAATAACTAACCCTTCAATGCTCAGACACCAACAAACATCCACAAGCACCAACACCATACAGGAAAACATGGCCTCACCAAATGGGCTTGAGCTTCAAACAGTGGCTCAAGTATTCAGTTTTTCTTTATCTTTTACCTCTACTTTCCTCTGGTTTTTATATTTATTTTTGGGTTCCATGTGGTGGCAAGATGATGACAGTAGCTCAAGCATTACATCCTTGTAAATTTTGGTTTAGCAGGATAGAGCAATGAACCCTGGTCAATATGGCAGAACACCCTGAGTTAGCCCTAACTGGGGTCTTGCTTGGGTAAGCTTGAGTCAATAACTCGTGACTAAATCAGTGGTTGTGGCTAGGGGTAAATGCAAGGCGTTGGCCATCTTAGGTTGGGGTCATATGATCTGTAGCTGAAGCTGGAAGGTAGGGCCTCATGTAAACCTGAAGATTGAGAATGGGGGAAGGGTGTTTTACTAAAGGGAAATTGGAGGTGTTACTAGCATTGAAGGTAATGGATACTGAATGGCCCCAAACTAACAATTGTCAAAGCTCTCTCCATCTAGAAGGTGTTGTACCCTCTCTGTTATCAGTATCTGAATCTCTTTAAGATCTAGCTAAGATCTTCACCTCTTTGAGTCTTTCCTGCTGAACTCCCAGCACAAAGTAATCTCTAATTTATCTGAATAACTATGGAATCTGTCCTTTATTTTACAAACATCTAAAGTATTATTTATCTCTCAGACCCTGTATGCTGAGGACAAAAAGACTCTGTGTGTGTGTGTGTTTATTGAGACACAAATGTGATTCAAAAACAGGCTTAGAATAGGCTTCCTAACACTTGGTAGGGTATGCTTTTTCATCTATATCTACTCTTGGTTCTGCAACAGCTGTATTTTTTTTTTTCTGTTTGTCTTTTTGATGGGAGCAGTTCCTATGGCTTATCTCTCTGCATTAGTGGTATTAATAGGATGGCTATTAAAAATAATAAAGAGAATCAGAATTGTTGGGTCATGTTAAATAATGGTGCTGCATCATGCTTTCTGAGGTGTGGAGTGTATATATTTTACCCCACCCAAAATGATTGACAGAGGTGTCTTCCTGGCTTATTGGGCTGCAGGCAGGGATGCCAACTGTGGCATCTGTAGGTGGGCATAGCTGTTCACTAGTGAGATCACTACACAGTGTGGATTTTTGAAAGCAATACGATGAAAAGAGGAAGCCATAGGAAGTAGAAGCGATATGAAAGTGCTAAGGAGAGGGAAGAGCTGAGCAGCTGTGAATGGTGTGGGGGAGAGAGAAAGTCATCTGAAGGCTAGAGCTGTCCCTGTTGTTTATATTTATTTGAAAATAAGGGACTTTAAAGCCAGGTGTTAGGTTACTTTGTAATAATGCAGCATGTATTTAACATGAGTGAAATACAATGATCTTTATTTACCCTGTGGCTTTTAAAATTATGACAGGAGAAAGGAAAACAGCCAGAGTAGAAAACAAACCTCCCCATGTTAATGATTAGTTCTCCAGGAAGGGTAAGTAGAGGGGAAAAAAGTGACACAAATTAATTGGTGTAATCTTTCCTTAGCTTGGGTTCATGGACAGTGACTCCTTAAAACATGAATTCCATGTTCTCATCAAAATAAATCCTCATGTATCTACCAAAGCCTGGCAAAAACATACTAGAATTTTCAAGAATACCTTTTATTCTAAAGAGAAGGAGTTTGAAAAAAAAATCAGGGTTTATACAGGTCAGGATCCTTGAAGCTCCTCAGGGAATAGATGTTTATGTCCCATTGATTCTGACAACCTGCCCACTTTTAAATGAGTCATCAGGGATGGGTTGTATGTGGAACAGCTTCAAAATTCCAGTGTCTTGACACATTTTTTGATTACACCATTAAACACAGTAAGGTTACATCTTGAGTTATTATATAGACCGGCAGGTAAAGAGATGGCATTTTCTGAATTTCACTTTTTCTCTATGGAATTCCTCTTTCTGCACCTACATTTGATTCATTGTTACAGGGTGAATTAAACTTGCATGCATGATGCAGTTTTTAAAGTCCGTAACTCAAGCACAGCAATAAAAACGGCAGCTCCCTTTTAAAAAAACCGGCTCAAAGTTTCACTCATTCCTTTCACGAAAGATCGTAATTGTTACTCTTCATGAAGTTCAGCTAACTGTTACAGGAGAGAGCATTAGTTCATACTAAATGTTTTTAATGTTCTGTTGCTCAAATATAAGCTCAAAGTTAAAATGCCATTTTTGCAATTTAGCTTTATGACTAATTATTGCATAAGCGGCAATTGGATTTCCAAATTGGGCTGCCTAGCTATGAACCACCAAATAGGATTGCTTATCTGAAGCAGTTTGCTGCTAAAACCAAACCCTGAAATGAATTACAAGCAAACAATTAAAACGGAGGGTGTGTTCAATAGAGCAACAGCCATCGCAGTGCAGTTATTGGCCATATATTCTTTTAATTATTCAGTCTGCTTGGTGGAATTTAAAAACAATATTCCATTCTCCTTTTCTATCTAGTAAATGTTGGGCTCATGCCAGTGGACCATCTTCTTTTTTTTTTCTGAATGGAATCAGATGATCTCACTCAATGATCCATCTCCCAGGGTACATTTGGATAAATCAGTTTCTATGTCCCTGAAATCAGAGAGTGATTAACTGCCTATATTTGCCTGCCAAAATGGAGATGCTTTGCAAACTCAAGAACAATAAAAGCAGAAATATAGGAAAAATGTAATCCCACCATTAAGAGACAATATAACTCCTTGATCTCACAGAAGCAGTAGCACAGCTGTATAAGGATCATGAAGAGAATAAGAAGGCTTTTTACCTTTGTGTAGGTGGCCATCAATTTAATAGAAATATGAAAGTACCAAACTCATTTTAGTGCTTGAGATTTTGCTTGAATTTAAGATGAAAGGTCTGTGTTTCATTAGGAATGGAAGCAAAGTTGTTTCTATCTTCAGAATATATTTTGTTCATAAGTGGCATTCTTTTAATCTAGTTAATTTGAAAAGATCTTAGATGAAAATTATTGCTGCCTGAACAATAATTACAAAATTACATGTGCAACTGCAGACCAATTTAGGAACACAGAAGATTTTTGTCAACCAACAGCAGGGCAAGAGATAGAATAAATCAATCTGTTCTGAAACTTTGAGAGCTTTGAGGGGATTATCTTTGGAGTATGTGTGTGTCATATTCCGAATCTGAAATAGAGAAAGACTACTATCCCAATGTTAGAAAAATTTCTTCTTTTTTTGTCTACTGTGGAGGCTTGCAAACTGTGCGGCATGCTAAGATACTGGGGAAGCTTTTAAAAATCTGAACGCCTAGGTCATATCCCAGACTATGAAATCATAGTATGTCCCTCCAAGTTTGAGATACCAACGCCCTCTCTTCCAAAAATCTTCATTGACTTATTGAGGGAGAACATGATTGTCAATGGGTAAGTCCATATGTATAATCATAGCTAATTTTCTCAACCAAAAAATAGAAATAAGATTAATAATTGATGCTTTCCCTCCACTAATGATGAAAGGACTTTTTAGTCTGCTAACCTCTTATTCTTGGTAAGTACTATTTAATAATATGGTATTAGTTCAGCCTTTCATTTTGCAAATGAGTGAAATGAGCTTGCAAACACAAGTGTTGATGGCATGTTTCTAAGAACAATCAGATTGTTTAATAACTTGAGAAAATCTAGAAAACTAATGAAATCCATTAGTAGGCTATTACACATTGAAAGTCCTCTGAATTTTCTGACTGTCTCAGTTTTTTTAGAATCTGAATCTTTGCCTTAGGGTACAGGAGTATGCTTGAGAGCAGGGATTGTAAACTGGTGGCCTATGGGCCAGGTTTGGTCCACTGTGCTGTTGTAGATTCTGGAAATACCACATCAAGGTCCTAATTTCTAGTTCCTAACAAAAGTTTAGCATATCTAGATCTGAGAAACTGCTGTTCCTCTGGGACAGGGCTCCCTTTTGCTTCTGTGTCCCACTAGGTTATATAGCTGCCTTTCTTATTTACCTTGTAGTCGCTGAAGTTTGAGATCTCTGCTTCATGATAAGAGAGTGAGGCACAGTATGGTTTATTTCTTGGGCTTCCTGACAGAAACAAAGTCATTAATTTTCTTCTTTTCTTTTTCTTCAAGTGATGATACATTATAAAGAGAAATACAGACCTCTGCTGCATTAATTTCCTAAGGATGCCATAACAAAGTGCCATAGCTGGGTGGCTTAAGACAATAAACATTTATTCTCTCACCGTTCTGGAGACTAGAAGTCTAAAATCAAGGTGTTGGCAGGGCTACGCTTCCTCAGAATCCTCTAGAGGAGGATCCTTGTTGCCTCTTCCAGCATTTGGTAGCCCCAGGCATTCCTTGGTTTGCAGTTGGAGCACTTCAATCTTGGCCTCCATTGTCATATTCTCTCTGCCTCTGTCTTCACATGACATTTTCCTCTCCTTACAAGGACACCAACATGTTAGATCAGACTTCATTTTAACTTGATTACACATGGAAAGACCTTATTTCCAAGCAAAGTCATATTTACAGGGATTAGGACTTAAATATATCTTTTGATGGGACACAATTCAACTTAGAATACTTGTGTTGTGCAGAGAGCATGAACAGTGTGACTGGTGCCCCAGGGCCATGTGTGGTCAGGTAGTTAAGGTGGTTCCCTTTTGTGGACCAGGTGGCCTGAGATCAGTCCATAGGAGAAAGATGACTCTATGTTTCATCACTTTGTTTTAGTTCTTTACCATGTTTCTTCCTGTTTGGTCACATGTGCTTATAAGAGTTTCCATCCATCCATGTTTGCCTTATCCTTCCACTGACCTACTACACACATTGGGGGTTGCCATAAATACTTTGAAAGGAAATAAATATGTTGAGGAAGTGGGACAGAGAGCAAAAATGGCCAAAGTAGTGTTCCCAAGACTTGCTTCCTTCCTTCATTAGTGCTAAGGGTGGTACAAAAGGTAGGAGAGGTCCTTTCACTCCTCACTGCTCCTGTGTTCTCCCCACTTGGCACATTTTTCTTTGTTACTATGCCGATGTACCACTTTGTTCCCTGGTTGGGATACCTCTGCACTAATGTCTGATTTGAGGTCATTTGCACTAGTAATTTAGGGGATTCTCATATCCATATGAATAAGATGCTGACCTTCTACCTGAGAATTTACTGTATAACATGACTCATTTGAGTATACTCAGCATGGTCCTTTTTCCCCATTTATTTTGTTAAATTATGAGTATTCACACTTTAATCTGATAATCTCTTTTAATTTGTATGTGTAGATCATTTACATTTAATGTAATCATTGAAATATTTTGACTTAGGTTCACCATTTTATTATTTTCTGTTTGTCACCTTTGCCTTTTGCTTCTTTGTTCCCATTTCCTGCTTTCTTTTATTTGAATAATTTTTAGTATTTCATTTCAATTTATTTATTGACTTTTTTATACTTCCTTTTTTTTCCTATTTTAGTGATTGCTCTAGGGCTTAAAATCACTAAAATAGAACATTAGAGTACATTAACTCTAATGTACACACTTAAAGTGTACATTAGAGTTAATATTTTGACACTGAGCAAAACATGGAAGCCTCGCAAGCATATAGGTCTCTTTATCCTCCTCCCTTTATATGATAATTATATATATTACATTTACACACATTAAAAACTCTATTCAAAAATGTTATAATTTTTGCTTTCAACAGTTATACATATTTTTAAGAACTTGAGGCAAAAAATAGACTATGTTTACCCAGATATTAACGATTTTTGTTGTTCTTCCTTCATTGATTTTCTTCCTTTAAGTTTCCCTCTGACGTGGTTTCCCTTCAGCCTGAAGAATATCCTTTAGCACTTCTTGTAGGGCAAGTCTGTTGCCAGTGAATTTTATCCTCATTTTAGAGGTGTGAGGTTACCACGGTTTTATTGATGTGTATGGGTATGTGTTAAATGTGTGCATTTCTTTTGTTTTCTGATGAGAAACAAAGTTAATTCATCCAATGGGTATTTTTACAGTGGCTACTCCATGTCAGGCACTAGTTGAAACTACTAATTATATGGCAGTGAACGAATCGGAAATTTTTTTTTGCCCTCTTGAGCATCATGTATGGGGGATAGACAGTAAATAAGCAAACAAAGCATAATATGTCGTGAATTCTGTGGGGGAAAAATAAAGCTGGGGTCAGAGATGTGCTCTCTCAGCTTTATTAAGGCACAATTGACAAATAAAAATTACATATATTTAAGGTGTCTAATGTGATATTTTGATATACGTATATGTTGTGAAATGATTACCACAATTGAGCTAATTAACATATCTATCACTTCACATAGTTACCTGTGTGTCTATGTGTGTGGTAAGAATATTTAAGATCTACTCTCTTAGCAAACTTTAAGTCATTAAAACAGTATGATACAGGCATGAAAAGAAGTGCATAGGCCAGCAGACTAGAAAGCCCAGAAATCAACCCTGGAATAAATGGTCAACTAGTGCTTGACAAAAATCAACTCCAAATGGATTAAAGATTTTTTTTTTTTTTTTTTTTTTTTTTTGAGACAGTCTTGTCCTGTCACCCAGGCTGGAGTGCAGTGGCGTGATCTCAGCTCACTGCAAGCTCTGCCTCCCAGGTTCACACTATTCTCCTGCCTCAGCCTCCCTAGTAGCTGGAACTACAGGCACCCGCTGCCACGCCCAGCTAATTTTTTTGTATTTTTAATAGAGAGACGGGGTTTCACTGTGTTAACCAGGATGGTCTCGATCTCCTGACCTCGTGATCCATCTGCTTCGGCCTCCCAAAGTGCTGGGATTACAGGCGTGAGCCACCATGCCAGGCCCAAATGGATTAAAGACTTAAACATGGCTGGGTGTGATGGCTCCCACCTATATATAATCTCAGTGCCTTGGAAGGCCAGGGAAGGAGGATAGCTTGAGCCCAGGAGTTCAAGACCAGCTGAGTGACATAGTGAGATCCTGTCTCTAATAAAATAAAATAAAATAAAAATTTAGCCAGGTATGATGACATATGCCTGTAGTCCCAGCTACTTAGGAAGCTGAACTAGAAGCATGGCTTGAGCCCAGGAGTTGGAGGCTGCAGTGATCTATGATCATGCCACTGCACTCCAGCTTGGGTGACAAAGTGAGCCCCTGTCTGTTTAAAAAAAAAAAAAGTGTATATATATATACACACACACACACACACACACACACACACATAAACACAAGGCCTAAAACTGTAAAACTCCTAGAGGAAAACATAGGTGAAAAGCTCAATGATGTTGGTCTTGTCAATGATTTTTTGGCTGTGACACCAAAAACACTGGCAACAAAAGCAAAAAGTAAATGACAGGAGACTGCATCAAAAGTTGCACAGCAAAGACTTGTGCTTTTAAATAGCATAGTCAGAGATGACCTCTCCGAGAAAGGAAATGCTGGAGTAAAGATTCAAAGAAGATGAAGGAGCCAGCCCTGACGATATCTGGGGGAAGAATGTTCCAAGTGAGGGGACAGTGAGGGCAGCTGTCCTGAGGCAGAGGTGATGGGCATGTTTGAGGAGCAGCAGTAGTTTGGCCAGGGTAGTGAGGGAGAAGGTTGTAAGGAATACAGTCAGATGATTGAGGCTGCAGCTATAGAGATACTGCCATGAAAATGAGGTGAGAAAGTGTAGCCAAGTGTTACACACCGCTGCACAAGATTTATGTAGAGAAATCTCTTATTTTTAAATGTTTACTCTTCTGGAGCTATAATGGATCAAAAACCTCATATACCTAAAGGAACTAGTCTTGTCTCTTACAAAAATATGCAAATGCACATCTAGCATTGCAATCTTCCAATTTTGCTGGACACACTGGAAAGAGATGATTGAGTTACATCTCTTGATTTTTAAGTACTAACAACTAAAACATTTTCAGAGCCTTGAGCCAAATGAAACACCTGTGGGTTGGAATCGGGTTATAAGTTGCTCGTTTTGAGTGCTGGTCTAGAAGCTTTATTACACAACAAGTAGCTCCGATCCATCATTCTTTAAGGGAAATAATGGTTTGTGCATAGATTGCTTTAAATTTGATTTGTATTCTTTATGCCTTCTTTTGTTTAGTTTGATGCAGTCAGGGACTGTGTACCATAGTCAGTGACTGGGAGAAAATAATTTTATTTGCATGTGTTGCTGCTTGTCATGTAGATCAGATGTGACCTGGTGAGATGAGCCAAGGGGCTCCGGTTTGTAAGTGACTCAAGGTCGAGTCCCATGATGCCGATGGACATTCACCCTCCTCTCTTCTTTCCTCTTTACAATGGCAGACTTTGGACATTCATCTGACTTTATTGCCTGAGAGGTTTATTATACTTACCACAGCTTTCTCCACAGCCTGGTGATATAATTATGATTGTCATCTTCTCCTTATCTTCCCTCTCTCTCCCCTTTATGAGATGAAAACCTCTGGTATAAATATGTGACAGCGAGGACATGCGCTTTTTCTTCTTCTCAGCCTAATGGATGAACAGCTGGGAGTTAATGAGCTTTTAATAGTGAGTGTAGGGGGTTAGTTTGTTGCAATTTCAGTCTCCGCTGAATACTCTGAGGTCTCGTTGTTTTTCTGTTTCCCCTTAACATTAGCTTTATTGATACCTGCAAACACCTGTTTAAAATTCACTCAGCATGCAGGGGACATATTTCTCTTTGGATCACCTTGGCCTCAATCGACTCTTCTTTAATTATGAGGCTCCTGTGGAACTTCATGTGAGGTTTTATATCTTCATTTTTAAGGACCTAAAAATGTTATATAGGATTACATTTTTATTTAGCACAGAAATAACTTTCTGCATGAGCTTTGTATATTTTTTCCTGACTCTTTTTATTTTTTCTCCTCTGTCCTTAAAGGCAAAACAAGACAAAAACCTTCCTCCACAAATACATTTTGTAGCAATGTTCTTAGCCTTTATTTCTCATTTATCCTTCCCCAGTAAATTAAAATTTTCTCAGACCCATCCATTGTAAATTCTGAGTCATAAAATGATTTCCTGTAGCTGAAAAAATAATCATGATTAGCAATAATACCTAACTTATATGCAGTTTGTGGATCACCCGTATAAAGCTTACAAATCATTTTCATGCATCTGTATTTTCTCTTTTGGTATTCACAATTACCTTTTGAGATGAGCTTACCATTTTACAAAGTAGAAAACCAAGATGCAGTACATTATTAAGACTAAGTGATTATAAAAGCTAATACTTATATGTGGTAAGATTTCCAACAGTACAAAGCGTATATAAAAGTTTACCTACTTAGAGGTAACCATAGTTAACTCTTTCCTTCTTTGAAGTGATGCAGTCTCGCTGTATTGCCCAGTCTGGAATGCAGTGGCTCTTCTGCAGTGTTTACTCATAGGCGTGACTGTAGCCCACTGCAGCCTCGAACTCTTGGGCTCACACGATCCTCCCATCTCAGCTTCCTGGGTAGCTGATACTGTAGGCACATGCCACCTCGCCTGGACTCATAGTTAACTATTTTCTTGTGTTTCCTCCAGTAATTTTCCTTTTTTAAAATTTAAGTTTCAGGATACATGTACAGGATGTGCAGGTTTGTTATAGAGATAAACGTGTGCCATGGTGTCCTCCAGTACTTTTCTAAACTTATATCTACTTTTTTAAAAACACAAAGTAGAGAATGCTCTCCATGTCATCCTGCAACTTACTTTGTTAATTTAATTCTGTAGGATGGAGAGTAAACATATCTGATATCAAGCCATATAGATCACCTTCCTGCATTGTGGGGACTCAATGTAGTTTATTTAACCAGTCCCCTATTGATGGACATATAGGTTGTTTCCAGTTTTTGGTATTTTGAAAGAGAACTGAACAGCCTTGTACATGATTGTTGTGTATGTTTGCAAATACACCTGTAGAACAAATGTCTAGAAGTAGAATTGCTAAGTTAAAGAGTGTGCGCATTTAACATTTAGATGCCTATTAAGTGCCCTAGTATTTTATTGCAATATTTTCACAATATAGCCATTTACATGAAAAGTTGTGCCTTCCCCTCACAATCTCTCTTAATACTTTGAATCATAAAGATTTTCAAAATTGCCAGAATTATTTTAATTTTTGCTTCTTTAATTATTAGTGAGATTGAGCATCTTTTCATATAATGAAAAGCAATGTGTATTTCTGTTCATGCGTGACCCTTTGGATTCTTAACGTTTTCTTAATTGATTTTTAAAACTCTTTATGTATTGAAGAACATAGCTTCATCTGTCTTGTTGCACATCTTTTCCCTAATTTGTCATTTGTGTTTTGACCTTTTTTTTTTTCATTTAAGACTAATATTTATTGCAAGAGTAAACAGGGTCATTATAAAAATAAACTTGGGAAAAGCAAAAAGAAGAAAACTGAAGTCTCAACTATCTTATTATTTAGTGACAATCACATCTGTTATTTTGGTGTCTATTCAGTTCTCCTCTCCTCTCCTCTCCTCTTCTCTTCTCTTCTCTTCTCTTCTCTTCTCTTCTCTTCTATTCTCCTCTCTCTCTCTCTCTCTCTCTCTCTCTCTCTCTCTCTCTCTGTGTGTGTGTGTGTGTATGTGTGTGTGTGTGTATCTGTCTGTCTGTCTGTGATTTTTCTTTGAAGTTTATCTTTCAAAATCTGGAGCCATCTGGAGAGTCAAGAAAACTAGGTGGGAAACTCTGAAACAGATAGATCCATCATTTTTTGGATCACTGTCCCCTTTCCATTTTCTTTGAGAAAAGTCCTCAGTGTTTACAAATATCTTTTTCTTGTTTTCCTAAATTTATTCTTGGAAGGCCTCTCCCCATCTCAGTTTTGCCTTTGGTCACAGTGCTGAGGCTCCCAGGCTGGATGAAGCTCCTCTGTCTGTGCTTGTCTATCTGGTTCTGAGACTGTCTGCCTTTGTTTTGGATTTTCTCCATGAATGACCATGTAATCTGCAAATAGAAATAGTGTTATTTGCTTTTTATTTCTTTTTCTTGCCTAATTTTCACTGGCCAGGACCTCTAGTTCAATGTTGAATGGAAGTGAGAGCAAATATTCCTGCTTTGTTCCCAGTCTTAGGGGGAATGCATTTGATCTTCATAGTTGTGTATGTTTGCTATAGGTTTTCTGTATATGCCTTTTATCAGGTTGAAGAGATTTCCTTCTATTTGTAGTTTGCTGAGAGTTTTATTTCTTATGAATGGATGTTGAATTTTGTCAAATATTTTTTCTACATCTATTGAGATGTCATATTGGTGAGTTACATTTATGTATTTTTTACATTAAATCAACTGCATTCCTTGGATAAACCTTACTTGGTCATTACATATTATTATTTTTATGTACTGCTGGAATTGATTTGCTTTTTTACTGTTGAAAATACACATTTTTAAAACAACTTTAAGGTGCTCAATTCAGTGGTACTTAGTATAGTCACAATGTTGTACAACCATCATGACTGTCTAGTTCCAGACTGTCTTCATGACCCCAAAGGGGAAACTTATATGCTTTAAACTGCTACTCCCCATTCCCCCTCCCTCTCCTTAGCCCTGGCAATCACTAGTTTGCTTTCCGCTCTATGAATTTGCCTGTCTTGGTCATTTCATATAAATGGAATTGTACAATATGCGGCCTTTTTATCTATCTTTTTTCTTTTTTAACTTAGCATCATGTTTTTAAGGTTCATTCATGTTGTAGCATGTATCAATACTCAAGTTTTTTCAATCTCTGGATAATTTACTGTGTGAATATATCACATTTTATTTATTCATTCATCCACTGATAGACATTTGGGTTGTATTCACCTTTTGGCTATTTTGAGTAATGTCGCCATAAACATTCATGTATAAGTTTTGTTTGAACATCTGTTTTGCACCATTTTACATCCCCTCAGAAATGTATGAAGGTTCCAGTTTCTCCATGTCTTTGCCAACACTTACGTTTTCCTGCTTACAGCCATCCTCTTGGGTGTGAAGTGGTATCTCACTGTGGTTTTGATTTGCATTTTCCTAAAGACTCGTGATGTTGAGCATCTTTTCATATACTTCTTGGCCATTTATGTATCTTCTTTGGAGAAATATCTATTCGAGCCCTTTATACATTGGGTTGTTTGTCCTTTTTTTTGTTGTTGAGTTGTAAGAGTTTTTGATGTATTCTGGATACTAGACCCTTATCAGATAAAGATTTTCCAGATATTTTCTCCCATTTTCTCTGTTGTTTTTCCACTCTTGGAAGTGTTCTTTGATACTTAAAGTTTTAAATTTTGATGAAGTCCAATTTACTTATTTGTTTTCTTTGCTTGTGTTTTTGGTGTAACATCTAAGAACTCATTGCGAGATCCAAAGTCATGAAGATTGACCCCCATACTTTTTTCTAAGACTTTTGTGGCTTTAGTTCTTACTGATTTGCTTGTGTTTAAAAGGATTTTTGCATCTATTTTATGAGACATGTTGGTCTGTAATTTTCTTTATTTTTAATGTCTTTGGTTTTCATATCAGAGTAATGCTGGCCACATAAAATGCGGTAGTAAATGTTCCCTCCTGTTCTTTTTCTGTAGGAGTTTGTGTAGAATTGATATTAATTTTTCTTTAAATGTTAGGAAAAATTCAGCAATGAAGTCTTTAGACATGTGGTTTTCTTTGTGGGAAGGTTTTAAAGTATAATTTTAATTTATTTGATATAGAGATACTCATGTTGTCAATAACTTTTGGAATGAGCTTTGGTAGTTTGTTTTTCAGGAATTTTTCAAATAAGTTATCAAACTTATGGCATGAAATTGCTCATAATATACCATTTTTCCTTTTATTATCAATGTAATCTGTAGTGATGTTTCCCTTTTTGTTATTAATATTGGTAATACATATTTTTTCTCTTTTGTTCTTGACTAATTTGGGGAGATTTATCAACTTAACTGGCCTTTTCAAAGAGCAGACTTGTTTCATTACTTGTTTTTAATTATTTTTCTCTTTTCTCTTTCATTGCTTCATGCTGATGTTATTTTTATCCATTTTTTTGCTTTGGATTTAATTTGTTCTTCTTTATATAGTTTTATATGGAATCTTAAGTTTCTGACTTAAGACCTTTCTTGTTTTTGAATATAAGGATCTATTTTTGTAAATTTCCCTTGGTCACTGCTTTAGATGTGTCTCACACATTTTGATATGTTCTATTTTTATTTTCATTGTATTAAAACATATTCTAAAATACTTTTGTGATTTCTCCTTTGAGCCATGAATTATTTAGGAATGTATTGTTTACTTTTCAATAGTTTGGATTTTTCCAAATGCTGTTCTTTTATTTACTTTTAGTATAAATCCTTTGTAGTTACAGAACCTGCCTGGTAAGCCTTTTAGGTTTTTAATGTTTTTTAATGTTCTAGAATATGATCTGTCTTGGTGAATATTCCATATTGTACTAAAACATATGTATTCTGATGCTTTTGGGCACACTTGTTCCATAAATACCAGCCAGTTTCTGATTATTTACTTGTTTTATCAATTACTGAAAGTCAAGTTTTAAGGTCTCTGTATTAGTCTGTTTTCATGCTGCTGATAAAGACATACCCGAGAATGGGCAATTTACAAAATAAAGAGTTTGAATTCGATTTACAGTTCCATGTGGCTAAGGAAGCCTCACGATCATGGTGGAAGGCAAGGATGAACAATTCCCATCTTACATTGATGGCAGCAGGCAAAGAGAGAATGAGAGAGCTTGTGCAGGGAATGCCTCTTTTTAAAACCATCAGATCTCATGAGGCTTATTCACTATCACAAGAACAGCATAGGAAAGACCTGCCCCCATGATTCAATTACCTCCCACGGGGTCCCTCCCACAATACATGGGAATCCAGGATGAGATATGGGTGGGGAAACAATCAAACCGTATCATTCCACCTCTGGCCCCTCCCAATTCTCATGTCCTCATATTTCAAAACAATCATGCCTTCCTAACAGGCTCCCAAAGTCTTAACTCATTTCAGCATTAACTCAAAAGTTCACAGTCCAATGTCTCATCTGAGACAAGGCAAGTACCTTCACCTATAAGTCTGTAAAATCAAAAGCAAGTTAGTTACTTCCTATATACAATGGGGGTACATGCATTGGGTAAATATAGTCATATCAAATGGGAGAAATTGGCCAAAACAAAGGGGCTACAGGCCCTATGCAAGTCCAAAATTCAGTGAGGCAGTCAAATCATAAAGCTTCAAAATGATATCCTTTGACACCATGTCTCACATCAAGGTCATGGTGATGTAAGAGGTGGCCCCCACAGCCTTGGGCAGCCCCTCCCCTGTGGCTTTTTAGGGTGTAGCCCCCCTCCATGCTGCTTTCATGGGCTGGCATTGAGTGTCTGCAGCTTTTCCAGGAGCACAGTGCAAGCTGTTTGTGGATCTACCATTCTGAGGTCTTCTTCTCATAGTTCTTCTAGGTGGTGCCCCAGTAGAGACTCTGTGTGGGGGCTCCAACCCCACATTTCTCTTCTTCACTGTCCTAGCAGAGGTTCTCCATGAGGGCCCTGTCCCCTGCAGCAAACTTCTGCCTGGGCATCCAGGCGTTTCCATACATCCTCTGAAATCTAGGTAGAAGTTCTAAAACCTCAATTCTTGACTTCTGTGCACCTGCTGGCTCAACGTCATGTGGAAGCTGCCAAGGCTTGGGGCTTCAACCCTCTGAAGCAACAGCCCAAGCTGTACCTTGGCCCCTTTTAGTCATGGCTGGAGCAGTTGGGATGCAGGGCACCAAGTCCCTGGACTGCACACAGCAGAGGGACCTTGGGCCTAGCCCACAAAACCATTTTTTCCTCCCCAACCTCCAGGCCTGTGATGGGAGGGGCTGCCACAAAGGTCTCTGACATGCCCTGGAGACATTTTCCCCATTGTCTTGGTGATTAACATTCAGCTCCTCGTTACTTATGCAAATTTCTATAGCCCGGCTTGAATTTCTCCTCAGAAAATAGGATTTTCTTTTCTATCGCATTGTCAGGCTACAAATTTTCCAAACTTTTATGCTCTGTTTCCCTTTTAAAACTGTATGCCTTTAACAACACCCAAGTTACCTCTTAAATGCTTTGCTTCTTAGAAATTTCTTCCACTAAATACACTAAATCATCTCTCTCAAGTTCGAAGTTCCACAAATCTCTAGGGCTGGGGCAAAATGCTGCCACTCTCTTTGCTAAAATATAACAAGAGTAACTTTTCCTCTAGTTCCTGACAAGTTCTGCATCTCCATCTGAGACCATTTCAGCCTGGACTTTATTGTTCATATCACTATCAGCATTTTGGGCAAAGCCATTCAACAAGTCTTTAGGAAGTTCCAAACTTTCCCACAATTTCCCGTCTTCTTCTGAGCCCTCTAAACTGTTCCAACCTCTGCCTGTTACCTAGTTCCAATGTCACTTCCACATTTTTGGGTATCTTTTCAGCAACACCCACTCTACTGGTACCAGTTTACACTATTAGCCTGTTTTCATGCTGCTGCTAAAGACATAACCAAGACTGGGCAATTTATTTATTTATTTATTTTTATTTATTTATTTTTTTGAGACGGAGTCTCGCTCTGTCACCCAGGCTGGAGTGCAGTGGCCGGATCTCAGCTCACTGCAAGCTCCGCCTCCTGGGTTTACGCCATTCTCCTGCCTCAGCCTCCCGAGTAACTGGGACTACAGGCGCCCGCCACCTCGCCCGGCTAGTTTTTTGTATTTTTTAGTAGAGACGAGGTTTCACCGGGTTAGCCAGGATGGTCTCGATCTCCTGACCTTGTGATCCGCCCGTCTCGGCCTCCCAAAGTGCTGGGATTACAGGCTTGAGCCACTGCGCCCGGCCAGACTGGGCAATTTATAAAAGAAAGAGGTTCAATTGGATTTACAGTTCCACATGGCGGGGGATGCCTCACAATCATGGTGGAAGGCAAGGAGGAGCAAGTCCTGTCTTACTCAGAGGGCAGCAGGCAAAGAGAGAATGAGAGAGAGCTTGTGCAGGGGAACACTCTTTAAAACCATTAGATCTCGTAAAATTTATTTACTGTGATGAGAACAGCATGGGAAAGACCTACCCCCATGATTCAACTACCTCCCACTGGGTCCCTCCCATAATACGTGGGAATTGAAGATGAGATTTGGGTGGGGACACAGCCAAACCATATGAGTCTCCAACTATAATTGTGTGCTTGTCTATTTCTTTTAGTTCTATGAGTTTTTGCTCTGTGTATTTTGAAACTCTGGTATTAGATACATACCCATTTAGGATTATGTTGTTATCTTGATATATATTGACCTCTTTATGATTATGAAGTTCCTGTTTTTACTTCTAGTAATAATCCTTTTTTCTAAAGTTTACTTTGTGATTTAATATTAATGTAGCCATTCAGAGTTACCTGTATGAGTGATTGAATGGTATATATTTTTCATTCTTTTGCTTTTAATTAATATATATCTTTATAGTTAAAGTGGGTTTCTTATAGACAGCAAATAGTTGGGTTTTGTTGCTTATTCATTCCAAAATCTCTGCCTTTCTAATTAGTGTGTGTAGATGATTTACATTTAACATAATTTTTGATATGGTTAAATTGAAATCTACAGTCATGTGTTGCTTAACAATGGAGATGCTTTCTAAGAAGATATTGTTAGGTAATTTTGTCATTGTGCACATATAGAGTATAGTTACATAAACCCAGATGTTATAGACTACTACGCACCTAGGTTATATGGTATGGGCTATTGCTTCTAAGTTACAAACCTGGACAGCATGTTATGGTACTGATTACTGTAGGCAATTGTACACAATGGTAAGTATTTGCATGCCTAAACATAGAAAATATATAGTATTATAACCTTATACTTCCACCATTGTATATGTGGTCTGTCATCAACAGATACATCATTATGTAGCACATGACTGTTGCATATTACTATTTGTTTTCTACTTCTTTTATATATTCTTAATTTGTTTTTCTGCCTTTTTTTGAATTCAGTTTTTATGATTCAATTTTTCCATCATTATTACTAATTATCTATACCTCCTAACTGTACTTTTTAAAAAATGGTTACTCTTGGGCTTTACTATCCAGTAAGGCAGGCAGTATCCCTATGTAGCTGCTTAAATTTAAATTTTGAATTAATTTACATTTAAATGCTTGAAATTTCATATCCTTAGGTAAACTAATGACATTTCAAGTGTGCAGTATCCACATTTGGCTAGTGGCTACCCTATTGGACAGTATAAATATGGCACATTTTTATCTACACAGAATGTGTTCTTGGACAGTGCTACCCTGAAGCTGAAAATATGTCACTTTGTCTTACAGTCTACCTTCAAATAATATACTGCCTCATGTATATCATAAGTATGTTCCAGCAGTGTGCTTTTGTTTCATGCCTCTATCTACTGCTTTAAATTCTGTAGTATATTATTATTTTGCTTTAGACAATGAGTTATAGTATGAGGAGATTAAAAATAAGAAAAATATCTTTCATATTTTTATAATTTCCAACACTCATTATTTCCTTATATATATATTGAAATGTCCATACAGTGTCATATTCCTTTTTCTCTGCCTGAAGAAATGCCTTTATTATTTCTTATTGTGCTGAGTTGCTGACAATAATTTATTTTAGCTTTTGTTGGTCTAAGAAGGTTTTCATTTTCCCTTTTAAAAAATTATCATACACACCAGAATATATTCTAATTTTGCTATTTCTTCTTTGACTTGATGATTATTTAGTAATTTGTTGCTTAATTTCCACATGGCTTTTCTGATTTTCTTATTATTGGTTTCTAATTTAATTAAATTGTGTTTAGATATCATATTCTTTGTGATTCTAATAGTTTTAAATTTACTGAGACTTATGATATGGTCCACAATATGGCCTATTCTGATAAACTTACCACATGTGCTGGAAATAATGTGTATTCTGATGCTGTTGGTTGTACTGTTCCATAAATAGTAATTAAGTTCAGCTGGTTGATAGTTCTGCTATGATGTATGGTGCTGTTGTTAATATTGTCTAGTTATTCTATTAGTTGCAGAGAGAAGGGGGAATCTCAAACTATGGATGTGGAACGGTCTCTTTGTCCCTTTAGTTCCAACACTTTTGCTTCACGTATTTTGAAGCTTTGTAGCATACACTTTCAGGCTTTCTGCGTCTTTCTGTTAAACTGACCCTTTCGTTAAAATGAAATGTTCCTCTTTATCCATGATAATGCATTTTGTTTGGAACTGTGTTTTATCTACTACTAATATAGTGATTCCAGTCATTTTATGCTTACTTTTGTATGGTGTATCTTTCTTTCATCCATTTACTTTTAATTTTCCTGTTTCTCAAAGTGAACCTGTTATAAATAGCATATATCTGGGTCTTGTTTTTGTCTATTCTGACAGTCTCTACCTTTTAATTGAATTATTTAGTTTGTTACCATGTATTATAATTATTAATATGTTTAGATTTGAGTCTACTGGCTTATTTTTTTTGTTTTCTGCTTGCTGCCTCTCTTTTTATGTCCCTCCATTCCTCTGTTACTCTGCCATTTTTGAATACTTTTTGAAATTCTACTTTAATTTTTGTACTGTATTTTGCCTTTGTTTTTAAACATAAAATTTTGGGTTGACAGTTTTTTGCTTTTTCCCTCTTAGTACTTCAAAGATCTTGCTCCATTGTCTTCTGGGTCATTTTTTCTTGCTTTCTTGTGTGAGTCTTACATGCTGGACAGTATGTGTGGAACAGGAGACTGGAATAAATATTTATGATTTATGACAGGAAACAGGCCTATTTCTTCTGCTATCAGGCCAGGAGTCGGGTCAATCTAGCCAGCAGTTGAGCTGGTTTTGTTTTTGGTTGTTGCTGTCATTGCCCGGGTCCCCTACAGCCTTCCCTTGCCTTCAGCTCTGGAGTGTTGCTACTTGTGGTCAGTATGGGACCAGTATTACCAGAGCACTTTGTTGTTGTTGTTGTTTGTTAAGATTTCCCCATTCACCCTCAGCTTTGAGCAAACCCTGAACACCCTGCAACGTGGAGGAAGTCTCCCTCCTGGCTCTTGTCCCCTCCCCAAAGGTAGACTGGAGTTGCTTCTGAATAAGTTGAATATTTGAATTGGGAACAGGGTATTATTTCTTGGCTCTTCTGCTTCCAAGGGTGGGGCTTTCTCAATGCTCCTGGTACACTCTCCATGGCAGCTGAATTTTCCCTTGTATGTGTAAAGGTAAGGTGGTTTGGGGAGGGAACAGGTTTCCTGCCACATTACTCTCCCCAACATTGTGCTTTGTGCCTATTTCACAGTGACAGCTTATCCACCACTCTAAACCTACACTGCCTAGTGAGTCTCTGTCTTCTCTTGCCCTGTCCCCAACCTTTCTCATGAGCACCCAGTGGAGGAAATTGGAAAAGAGTGAGTACAAATTCTCCCAAATCCTGTTGTGTCAGAGGCTCCCAGCTCACATACGGCCTTTAACCAATAGCTAAAATTTGAGTTGTTTTCTGATTATCTGCCTTTATAGCAGCTACCTTTTCTTCCCCTGCTGTGACAAATGTCAAGCAGTTAACATCCTCACATCCTTTGGAATTTAGTTCAGTCGTTCTTTGTTACTTTCTGAGGGTCTCAAAGTAGTTAAGATTTTGTACATTATCTAGCTTTTGTTGTTATGATGGGAATAGCTTTCTTTTTTGCAGCTTTTTAATATCCCAAGAGCAAGTGTAGAGCCTCCTCCTATGTTTTGACTTTATTTTTATAAATTTTATCTACACAATTTCCTTTTCACAGAGTCTATTGTAGTTTTCTTCCCCTATGCCTCTGATCTTATGTTTTGATTAGAAAGGGTTTCCTACTACTAAATGAAAGAATGAAAAGAGAATCTCTCATTATTTTACATTAAAATTCTTGATTCACCTGGAGTGTATTTTGACATATAGCATTTTATATAAATTCAAATTTTTTTCTTTCCAAGTGGCTACTAGTTGATCCAATACCATTTGTTGATTAATTCATCTTTGCTCTACTGCTTCTCTCATATATGCTATTAAAAAGTAAAAGGCAGGATTCAGGTTGAATGCCCAACGTTTACTGATATTCCATTTAATTGTATTTCTTGGTTTTCTTTCTGATGTTGCTTGAGAGTAGAGTGTGTGGAGGGAATTTTCCTTTCTACAAGCAGTGCCTCTGTGTTCATGGTCTTATCTTTCTTTCCCTCCAGTTCAAGAGCCGTTTCAAAGGAGATAATGTGTATTAAATAGTCAATAAAATGTATTCTCTTACAGAATTTCCATCTATCTAATGCTTGCAACAGAATGAAAGAATTCAGTAGTATTAACATACTATAAACATTTGGCCTTGTTTATAAATTCCAGGGTTTTGTTGCTATTGGTCTTAGCAGGTATTTCCAGGAGTAAACTACTTCTTCCAGAGGTTACCTTTCCAAGTACTGCCACCTCTCCTAGAACTGGAGCTTGGGAGAAGATCCCTATTTCTATTAGCCTCTCCAGTGTCTACCCCTAGGCCTAGCTTGATTGCTGTAGTTCATCTCCTGGATGAAGAAGCAAGGTCCATTTCTGTTTGGTCTCTTGCTCCAGAGGCTTTGTTTCTGAATGAAAACTACTCTTTTTACAAACATGTTGACAATATGGTTCTGATTTTAGGCTGCTGGTTACTGCTTGCATAAGTTTCATGCTTGCTATAAGTTTTTTTATTGCTGTTTTCGTCACATATTATTCCTTGTTTTCCTGTCCTTCTCATGTCTTCTTAAGCACCTCTGCTCTTAATCTTCATCTGTCAAACCAAAATTTTATTAGAAATTTAACTAAATTGTCCCCATTCCACCGTTTTAATTTACGTGATGTGGCATAATAAATAATGTATCTGGTTCCTGGGACAGAGCTTTGAAAACCCTTGGAATATGCTGAGTGACAGGCGTGTCTTTGATATGCCACTGAGGTGACTCATAGTGAGTCACATCCTTACACAGCTTCAGGTGGGGGCGGGCAGGTCATCAGAAAGACCAAGCACAGGATTAGAGGGAGGGAACTTCCAATGTCTGGATGGGTAAAGGAGGGGAGCTGGAGATGGAATTTAGTCACATGGCCAGTGATATAATCAATCATGCCTAAGTAATGAAATCCTGATAAAAACTTTGGACACCAAAGCTTGGTGGAACTTCCTGATTGGTGAACACATTGATGTTTCAGGAGGGTGTCGTACCCTGAATCCAAGGGGAGAGGGCATGGACACTCCACATCTAGGACCCTTCCAGACCTTGCCTGATGTGTATCTTTTATAATAAAATTGCAACTGTACGTATAGAGCTTTGCTGAGTTCTGTGAGTCATTCTAGTGAATTATTAAAGCTGAGGGACTTGTGGGAACCTCTGAATTTGTAGTCAAGTTGGTCAGAAGTGCAGATGGCCTGACATCTAAAGTGGGGTCAGTCTTGAATATTTACACAATATTCAATTAGGTTGCCTAATTCTAGCTGCTTATAATATCCCCTATTATAGGGGACCTTTTTGAGAATGACTGAGCTGGAGTTAATCATGACTTTTAATCTTAATGGATGCTCTCTCATATAAATGATTGAGATCAGTAGTTGTCTGGTTAACAGAAAAAGTCATTTGGAGAAGGAATTATTGTTTTAAAAAGATGAAACATGCAGTATTATTCAGAGTTCTCTAGAGAGACAGAACCAATAGGATGAGTGAATGGATGGATGGATGAGAGGGGATTATTAGGGGAGCTGGCTCATGTGATGATGGAGGCTGAGAAATGACAGGCAGTCTGCAAGCTGGAAACCCTGGGATGCTGGTAGCATACCTCAGTCCAAGTCCAGCTACCCTCCCTCTACCGATCCAGACACTGGAAGTTCCAACCCTCTAATCCTGTGCTTGGTCTTTCTGATGACCTGCCCCAATCTGAAGCTATGCCATGGAACCAGAGAAGCCAATGGTGTAACTCTCAGTCCAAGGCTGAAGGGCTCTAGTGTTAAGTCCCCAGAGTCCAAAGACCAGATAGCCTGGAGTTCTGATGTCTATAGGCAGGAGAAGATGAGTGTCCCAGATCCGGGAGAGTGAGGGAGAGAATTCACCTTTCTTTTACCTTTTTGTTCTATCTGGGCCTCCAGCGAATTGGATGGCACCCACCCACATTAATGATGGATCTTCCCTACTCAGTCCACTGACTCACATGCCAGCTTCCTCTGGAAATGTCCTCACAGAAACACCCAGAAGTAATAATTTACCAACTTTCTAGGTATTCCTTAATATCCACTTGGCACCTAAAATTAACCATCACACATGCCTTAATATTTTATTTGAACTTAATACCCGTAAATGAACTCATTTACCAATCATTTGATGTAAGATCAAGGCTCTTCTTTGAACATGGATCCAAAATCTGAATTCCATATGGTCTTGCTTCCATAAAGCTCACCTATTTTACGTCATCCCTGAATTCCAAGTGTTCTGGTTAAAATGAAGTGTAGGCCTTAGACACTTGTGAAGCCTTACAGAATTTAAAAAAAAAAAAAATCTTTATTCCTCCCTTTCATACTTATTTTGCCCATTCCTCGTTTGGTTGCACTTTTTTACAATTTGCTTTTGGGTCTTTCCAAGCATTTGGATTTCTTTTTGAAGAAGCAGTTCTCTTGGTTACACAATATTCAATTAGGTTGCATTATTCCAGCTACTACAAATGATGTAAGCAGGTTTGGTAACACACAATTTTGGTGAATATGAAGCTCACATCTTGCTCTTCCTATGTGAGAGCTTTCATTATGCTGTGACATTCTGTTAGAATATTCTAAAAAGGCATTGGGTGGTTAATGGTCTTCACACCTCTGAATACCTTTGTACATTTTAAGTTGACATCTAAACTTCTGCATTAATAAAATTTTACTGGAATTTCATCTTTTAATGAAATAACTTTTGGGGAGGTGGTACTTTTGATAACACGAATTTTTAAACTGTTTTTGTTGGGTTTTAATCTGGAAATGTTTACTCCTAGTTCCATAGTAATGAGATGGGAGTGTTCCCTTATCCCCCTCGCAGGAAGTGTGACAGGGGCGTGGCTCATATTTTCAGTGCCCTGCTGCTCAAACCCCAAAGGGGAGCATGCAGATGGGCAGCTACAAAGGCCATGGGGAACACTTTTTGGGCTCCAGTCCCATGGCAGTGTCTAGGGGTGTCTGCGATTCCCAAAGCCCCAGAGGATGTGTGTTACAGTGTGTTCTTTCAGCTTTGCTGTCTGCAGGTGGCTTGTGTTAATCAGCTCAATTAGACATTCTGCCTTATCACAAGGATAGAGGGCTTTCTGTATCCCAGGGTTCTTGCTCTAGTGTACCAGAAAAATTGGATCACACGTGGGCTTGGAGGATGCGTACAAGGTTGTATTGAGTGGTGGAGGTAGCTCTCAGTGAGATGGATGGGGAGCCAGAAGGGGGATGGAGTGGGAAGGTGGTTTTTCCCTGGAGACAGGCCACCCAGGGGCTGGACTTTCCTTCAACCGCCCCCAGCCAAATTCCCCTCATCGTCCGTCCTTCCACCCTTTCTGGTCTGCTGTCGTATTCTGCTCCTCTTGATGTCCAGCTGCTTGTGTGTGTGTGTGTGCCCTCTAGGTCTCAGGTTTTTATGGGCCCAGGATGGGAGTATGGCAGGCCAAAAGGCAACTTTTTGGGCACAAAAACAGAAATGCCTGTCCTCGTTTAGGTCCATGTACACAGGCCCGAGGGTGGAGCCCTCGCCACAGACCCCAACCTTCTCTACCCAGCACTTCCCTGCCCGCCTCCTGTATCAGTAACACATGGGTTGCACAAAAAATTATTTTCTTTATAAAGTGGGAGAAGGTGAGGTGGGTCTTGAGAGCAGGCATGTGCCTCCCTCATCATCCCAATTTTTAAAAATGTATGAAGGATAATCTGGAGATTGTTTCTAGGGGTTCACATACCCTAGTTTGAAAACTGGTGTTTTAGAGCATTGGTTAAGAGAGCTTCTGCTTTGTTTATTTCCATTTTTATAATTGCTTTTATTTTGCTTATTTCAGAAATTTTCTCCTCAGTCTCGTTCCTCACAGATAATCACTGTTATCATCAATGGTGTTTCCTGCTAGACTCTTTCTGGGCATTTCAAAACATGCTATCATCAACCTGTCCTGAGCTGTCACAAACTTTTCTACCCTTATAATAGCGTGTAAAATGCATAACCCCCACAACTGACCCAATTTTGGCGTCATTCCTAAAATAGTCATGTTTTTAGGAGGGAGATATTTTTGACAAAGTGTTTTTCCCAAGAATTGTATTAAAAACAAACAGAAAACAAAAATGAACCCACAACCCAAAATCTGGGATGTAACAAGTTCAGCATTTGGATGGGATTACATTTAGATTTTTTTTTTCATGAATCTGATTTCCTGACTAGCTTGGAGGTTGGGCATGGTCCTATACAGGGATGTTTTTCCTGGGTTTTCATGATAGTAAGGTACCCCTGGCAGTTCTGTGGCCATTGATATAGCTTTTACGTGGCAGTTGTTTTCTGTGTTAGTGTAAGCCATGTATGAAAAAGAGGATTGAAAAGGATTAACTCGTGAATTCAAAAAGAATTTACTGACTGTTTACTACAGGGATCCATCCACAAATAAAGGAGTTGTGTTCCCTGCCCTTATAGAGCTTATAGCCTAAGAGATGGTATGTAAGAAAAGATCGTTAATCAATTAAATATTATGAGAATGCTACTTGGTGGGATTTCTGCATTTGTTTTTGGGAATTTTTTGGCTTTTATTAACGCACGATAATTGTACATATTTATGGGGTATAGTGTGATGTTTTGATACATGTATACTTTGTGTAAAAATCAAATCAGGATATGGTAGCATATCCATCACCTATTGCATTTATTATTTCCTTGTAGTAAAAATGCTCAAAATCTTTTCTTCTAGCTATTTTGAAATATTCACTACTGTTAATCATAGTCACTGTACTGTGCGGTAGAACAGTGGTCCCCAACCTTCTTGGCACCAGGGACTGGTTTCATGGAACTCGATTTTTCCATGGACTGGGGTGGGAGGATGGTTTGGGGATGACTGAAGCATGTTACATTTATTGTGCACTTTATTTCTATTATTATTACATTGTACTATATAATGAAATAATTATAAAACTCACCATAATGTAGAATCAGTGGGAGCCCTGAGCTTGTTTTCCAGTAACTTGCTGGTCCCATCTGGAAGTGATGGGAGACAGTGACAGATCATCAGGTATTAGATTCTCATAAGGAGCGTACAACCTAGATCCCTCCCATGTGGAGTTTACAGTAGGATTCATGTGCTCCTATGAGAATCGAATGCTGCTGCTGATGTGACAGGAGGCAGAGCTCAGGCAGTAATGCAAGCGATGGGGAGCAGCTGTAAATACAGGTGAAGCACTTGTCTGCCGCTTACCTCCTGCTGTGCAGCCCGGTTCCTAACAGGCCACAAACTGGTACCTGTTCATGGCCCAGAGGTTGGGGACCCCTGCAATAAAACACCAGAATTTATTCCTCATCTCTAACTGTAACTTTGTAGCCACTGACCAATCTCTTCCCCATCTCCTCCTCCCCTCTCCTATTCTTAGCTTCTGTTTCCCACTGTTCTACTGTTATGGGTTCAGCATGGTTAGATTGCTCATATGAGTCAGATCATACAGGATTTATCTTTCTGTGCCTGGTTTATTTCATTTAACATAATGTCTTCCAGATTTGTCTATGTTGTCACCAATGGCAGGATTTCACTTTTTTAAATGACTCAATAGTATGCCATCGTGTGTATATACGATATTTGGTTTACCCATTCATCCACTGATGGACACTTAGGTCGGTTTTGTATCTTGGCTTTTCATGCTGCTGCAATAAATACTGCAGCTATTTTTTTGGCATATGATTTTATTTCTTTTGGATACATACCCAGCAGTGAGATTGCTAGAGCATGAGATAGCCTTCTATTTTTAATTTTTTGATGAACCTCCGTACTGGTTTCCATAATGGCTGTACTAGTTTGCATTCCCACTGACAGTGTGTAACCACTCCCTTTTCTCCACATCATGCATTTGTTATTTTTTGTCTTTTTGAAAATAGGCATTCTAACTGGAGTGAGGTGATGTCTCATTGTGGCTTTGATTTGCAGTTCCCTGATGATTAGTGATGTTGAGCATTTTTTCATATACCTGTTGGCCATTTGTATGTCATCTTTTGAGGAATGTCTGTTTAGATTTTTTGCCCATTTTTCAATGGATTATTTGCCTTTTTTGCTATTGAGTTGAGTTTCTTATATATTCTGGATCTTACTCCTTATCAGATGTATGGTTTGCAAATATTTTCTCCCATTCTGCAGGTCATCTCTTCACTCTGATTGTTTCCTTTGTTACACAGAAGCCTTTTATTTTGATGTAATCCTATTTATCTATTTTTGCTTTTGTCGCCTGTGCTTTGGGGATCTTATATTTTGAAGGTTTTAACAATTGTTAGTCAGTATTCTTATAACAAGTTGTGTGTGCATGTGGGTGTTTGGCTGCTTAAGCAAATCTGAAAAATGTAGCAAATAAGGATCTGATTTTTTTTTAACCTGAAAATAACCTTAGCAGTATAGGAAAAAAAGTACTAAGGATAGAAAATGTACAGATTTTTAGAAATATTTATCAAATGCAAAGGATTCAGTTCTTGTGTGTGTATGCATATATGTGTGTGCACATATGTTTGTGTGATATGTGGAAATACATAAATATATATTTGTATGTATACATATAAGGACTTACCTATGTAAGATACTATGGCTTGAAAATCATCTGTCTGGTTAGCTTTTGAATTATATAATCAGATTTATCAAAATTATGCTGGTATATATTTGAAAAATTAACTCCCTCATCTTTCTGTGTCCCAAATTCCAGTCTTCAGTTGCAATTACTGCTCTCCTTTTATATATTTTATATTTTATATTAACACCATATTTCTAATGAATATGTATACACTGCAATTTATTGATACATCAATTTTAGATTTTAATTGTAACCTCTTGTTAATATATAGTGTTTCTTTTCTTGGACAGTTTTTCTGTTTCTAACTGCTTTGTTTATTTGCATGTGTAAATGTTTCTAGCGTATGCATTTTATCAAATTTCCTGTTGTTCCTGAGATCATTTCCATTCTGGCTTTTCTATACTGGCTTTCTCTTCTATTCTGGCTAGGTGAAAAACTGAGTCTGGGGCTTCCTTTCACCACTCTTTTGAATTGGATTCCTTGATTCCCGGGTCCCTTGTCTCTCTCTTTCTAACTCTACCCCTTTATTTTGCTATAGCACATCCTCTGGTAAATTCTTAAATAATTGTGTTAATGAAAATAAAAGTTTTGAGTACAGGACTTGGGTGACAGATGCACTAAAATCTTAGACTTCACCACTATACAATTCATCCATGTAACCAAAAACCATTTGTACTCCAAAAGCTACTGAAATAAAGAAAATATTAAAAACAACAACAAAAAAATAAAAGTTTTTAGGCAGGATCTGATATATTTGCTAAGTCTCATGCTTTATTGATAGTTTTGTTGGGTGTGGAAATCTTTTTCAGACTTTTCAAAGCATGAGTCCATTGGTTTTTAGCATACAGTGTTACTTTTGAGAAGTCTAATAAAATTGTTTTATTTCTTTTTCCACATGTTAATATTTGTTTCCCCTGGCTTTTCAAAGCTCTCACAATTTTCTTTTTGTTACCCCCCAAAATTTGAATTCCTTGAGGAAATACTTTGGTGTAGGTCTGCTCTTCATCCTGTGTTTCTGGGCATTAATCGAATTCAAGTCTTTCTGATCTTGGATATGTGTTATTTCTTTGGTGATATTTTTACTCTCCTTTTTTGTAGTTGTTCTTTATCTCTGAAATAGGATTTGGAGTCATCTGGATTGTTTCTCTAAGTATTTTCTGTTTGCTTTCATAATTTTCATCTTTGCTTTTGGAATTTTCTGAGATTTAAGAAAAATTGATTTTAGCTATTAAAAATTAAGAATGCTTTTGTATTGTCCCAATGATTTTTTTTAAATCATAGCATTTGTAGTATCTTTACATACCTCTCTCTGAGAAGTAACATAGCAGAAAGGTTAACAGCATTATTTGAGAATCCTTATTACCTGGATTTGATGTTTGGGATTTTTTTTTTTTTTTAAGTATTTGATGATGACCTTATGAAACTTTGTCTTGTTCCCTTACCATCCCTATTATCAAAGACTTAATGAGATTATATATGTGTGTGTATGTGTGCAGGTGTGTGTATTCATTCTCTGTTTGAAGTATATATAAACTTTAGGCATATTGTAAGTGCTAATCATGATGTCTTTCTCTCCTTTTTGAATAGTACTACTATTATTGGAATGCTTAGGTGCTTTTCTGTTCCTTGTCATTGATTCTCCGTTCTCTAGTTCTGTCTTTTCTGTTTATTTATTTTGGTCTCTTTCATATTGGAGACTTTCTCCCAGCGTTGTACCTTTTTAAGGAAGCATGGACTCTCCGAATATGAACGGGACTGGTGACTAATGGACTTATTTTTGAGTACACTGATGGTCAGCCAGGCCTCTTGCTGTCAGCTCCCTGCATTGAAGCACTTATTGAGGTCTTTAAAGTGAGTCAGTCTCTTCCCCTCAGTATCCACTTCTGCCTGTCTCAGTCAGTCACTCCTAATTCACCTGCTTTCCATCCTCCAAAAGCCTATTAAATGTCTGTCAACAGCTGATGTGTCCACTTCTGTACTTTGCTCTTCTGAGTTCGGATCTTATATCTTCCTTTTCTTTGGTTTTAGTGGGGTCTTTGGAAAGAGAGAAGATACTCACAGGTGGTTACTCTGCCATCTTTCACTGGGAAATTTAAAAATCAATTGGAATCTGGTTCTAAGTGCTATTAAGGAGAGATCTGTGGTGCCACATGAGAGTAGCATTCTAATATTTTAATTCTGGACTTAGATACTTAATGACATGTACAGTGTGTAAACAAAAATAGCATTCGTAAGAGAGAATTTAACACCTAAAATGCTGTTTAGGTTATGATAAAAAAAATTATGCAGCTTATTGCTGGAGCCTATTTTACTTAGGGCTAAAATAGAACAAAATTTCCTAAGGGAAAATGTTAACAATACAAATATACTTTTTATATTTAAAATGTACGAGTGGAAGCTTATCACCAATTTCTACATTATACATACAGAGATTTATTTATTTTTGTTCACTGAGTGGTCCTGCATACAAATTTAGTAGAAGAACAAATAAGAAATCTATCCAACTGCAGATGAAATGTTGTTGAAATCACAAATGCACATATTGAAAAGGACTTATAAGGACTAAAACAAGTCCTTCTGTTTATTTTTATCTTCTAACTCTCCATTTGGCTTTATTCTGAGTATGATATAAGTAGTTTTTTAAACAGTTCTTTGAAACTGAACACAAGTAATTTCACTGCTCCTTCTGGCTTCTTTGTCTTTTGGTTAACCACACACTTGGCTGTCACCCTGCTTTTGCAGGGATGCTGAGGAAGGGGGATGATTAGGGTAGAGGAAGGATGCCAGTGAAGGGCAGTGTCAGTGCCCTGCTTGTCAACTGCCTCCAAATGGAGAGGTTTTTGCAGTCTTTTCTATGTCTTTGCAACTATGTTCTCTCAGAAGCAAGGTACTCACTGTGATGGACTGAGCATGGGGAGCCACTTCATTTGATTTCCTCTCCCCTAGTGACCTAGCTGAGTTTGAAACCTTTATAAGCACTAGGCAATGGTAAAACCAGAGCCAGACAAACAGGAACTGGAGTGCCCAGTACAGTCCATTGCAACAGGGATGAGAGTCATGACTCATATCATTGGAGATACCCTACATTTGGCATGGGTTGGCTTCTAGTGAGAGAGCTGAGGGTTTAATTCATTGGCTGAATACCTTGGAGGGAAATAAAGGAAGTAATGCACCAGGTGGGGAAGAAATTAAAGATTGCCAGCTATCTCAAATCTCAAATTCAATGAACAGCAGTTGGGTAAGGGGACCATTGTAATATTGATTTTTTTTTTTTCCCTCCTAGAAGGCATTTACTTTTTCTTTATTCTGAGAAGTATAAACAACAACAACGAATTGAATCAAATTTTTTTATATTTATTTCCAGATCTTACCAGTTTAGTAGTTTAAATAGCTTATAATAATAGTTGTGATATTTTTATTACTAATTTTATTACTATTTCTACTATTTATTGCGCACTTACTACATACCAGGTGCCATTTCAGCATATTATCCATATTAGTCTTTACTCTCACATCAGACCTCTAAGGGTTTATTGTTTTGCAGCTATGGAAACCAAGGGAAAGAGAAGTGAAACCACTTGTGGAAAATCTTGCAGAAGTAGAGAGATGTCAGAGCAGCTATTTAAACAGAAGAACCTGGGGGCTTTACTTTGATAATGACTTCCAGCTATATTTTGTAATGTTAACTTTTCTCCACCAACTCCTTATTTGGAAATTTCTCAAATTTAAAGAAACATTGAAAGTACAATGAACATCTTTATATTCCTTACTAGATTTGCCACTTGTTTACATTCTACCATATTAGAACTACTAATTACATATCTGCCTATCTAGCTTTTTTTTTTCCTGAATGTTTTGAAAGTAAGTGACAAACCACATCTATTTTTCAAGAATAAGACCATTGTCCAATACAACTTGCTATTGTAATAATCTATGTTGATACAAACTGAGGCAGACTTGGTTTAAACAAAGTTCGTATCTTATTGATATTTCCCAGTGATCTACAATGAATTGGGCTAAAAAGCCAATTTACTATCTATATAAGCACACAGAGAGAGACTTTTCAGAAACATGAGTGATGTGTTTTGCTCAACTATTTTTCCAGTGTGATACTCCCTCATACGAAGCATTTCACCTTTTTTCAGCCTGTGAAGTTATAATTACTAAGTGACAGTGTATTAGTGGGGGCTTCCATAAATATCACAGTCTGGACAGCTTAAACAAAATAAATGTATTTTATTGTAGTTCTAGAGGCTGGAAGTCTGACAGCTTCAAGAAGCTGTTGATCTTGGACCTCTGGCAATTCAGTTTTTGGTGGGGCTGTCTTCCCAGCTTGCAGATAGTTAGTTGTCTTTTTGCTGTGTTTTCACATAGCCTCTTTCTCTGCGTGGGCATGGGGAAGAAAGAGCTCTCCGATGTCTCTTCCCCTGAGGACACCTATGCTATCAGATTAGGACCCCACCTTTATGACCTTATTCAACCTTAATTAGCTCCCTAAAGCTCTATCTCTAAATACAGTCCTACTGAGGGCTAGGGTTTCAACATATGAATTTGTAGGGGACAAATTCAGTGCCGTTCATAACATAGTTTGATGGAATATTTACAAAATATAAGTGGATTAGGTTCACTACAAAGTAAGTTGTATCTCAGTATAACATTTGAAAGTATACGTTATTTATTTAAATCAACTCTTACAAAAAGGGAGCTATTTGTAGTTCCTGTGTATGCATGCTTGTGTGTGTGTGTGTGAAGTCGGTGTCATACATACTAAAGACCAAGGTTTACCTAATGATGAGATCCGCTCAGAGCATTTATTGCATGGTGTTTATCATCTTGAGATATTATGAACCTTCAAATCTATGGTATTATTAGCAAAAAAAAAAAAAAAATGGTTAACAGATAGACTTCTGATTGAGAAAACTGACAAAAGGAAAGTCCTGAGAAAAGGTATTGTTCTGAGTAGTAAGGGAATAAAAATGTTAAGACTTATTAGAAGTGATGAGCTTGGGAGGTTTTTAGATATCTTAAAAAGTAAGGTAAACAACTGAGGAATGTTGGTTAGAATATAGTATTTTTTTGTGTTAATTTTTGATCCATTGAATAACTTTTCTTGTAATATCTATTAGAATCGAACTATAATAGTTAATCTCACAAAGACAGAGTGTTCCAAGCAGATGAGACATTTTCCTTGAAATATATTAAAGGTAGGAAATATATTATTTCTTTTGGGTGTAGGAAGAAGGCTCTGAGTGGAAAAAGGAAAGAGAGCTGGGATATAATTCTTAGACTGGATTTTGCTACATGGCTTTTCAGGGGAAAGAATGTAATACAGTTTAACATATCATCCTCCGTTTTACAATTACTTTTTGCCACATGATCATAGATGTTCACAAAAGCATTCAAGAGCTTCACCAATTTTCCTAAAGGTCTGTCTTTAGCCCTTTGCTACTTAAATCACTATCTTTTGAATATTTCAGTTGACTTTCTCATCTTCAATTGTTGACCTAAATCTGCCAAATTCTCAGTTAATAGCTATGAATGGTGTTCAAGCAGCTCTCAAACATCACTCTATCTCAAAAAGAAAAAGGAAAAAAAGGAGTCTCGCTCTGTTGCCCAGGCAGGAGTGCAGTGGCACGATCTCGGCTCCCTGCAACCTCCACCTCCTGGGTTGAAGTCATTCTCATGCCTTAGCCACCTGAGTAGCTGGGATTTCAGGCATGTGCCACCACACCCAGCTAATTTTCGTATTTTTAGTAGGGACGGGTTTTGCCATGTTGGCCAGGCTTGTCTTGAATCCCTGGCCTCAAGTGATCTGCCTGCCTCAGTCTCCCACAGTGCTGGGATTACAGGCATGAGTCACTGTGCCCGGCCCCAACATCACTTTTATTGACTTTATGAGATTCTTCATCTTTTGTAATATTTGTATCATAGGACATTTTAGGCAGTCACTGAGAGATAGACAGACTTAACAGGACAGCACCTGGTGTTGAGTGGGGACTGGTTTTGTGTGGGCAAGGCATACTTTATTCTGATGAATTTAAGAAGTACATAACAAAAACCATACCCTGCAAATAGACCATCCACTGCAAGTGTAATGTATCAAAAACTGGGGAGAGGAAGACTGTAAATGAGCCATCTATGCTCCTATAAAGCCTTTCCTTTGATGCTCTACCCATTTCCTTCTACCTATTCAGACATCTCTATGAGATTTTCCCCCACAGCATACACACATGCTGTAATTTCCCACATCTTAAAAATGTTGGCTAACATCTGTATATCCTATTGGTGACATTCTCATTTCTCTCCTTTCCTTGATAACACCATTTCTCAAATAGTCACTATAGTTACTGTCTACAATTTCTCAATTCTGCTCTCTCTCAAATCCATTCCAATCAAGATTTACCTCCATTCTTCTGCCACTTTTTTTTTTTTTTTTTTCTAAATTAAGGCCACCAGTGGCTTTCCCAGCCTCTTGACATAGAGGTAATCTTTTTCTTTATCCTGTAACTATAGTTTTTTTCTCTTGGATTTTATCTAGTCTCATGGCTTTAAGTACTAGATACGTGTGCCAATAATGAGCAAATGTCTTTCCTAAAGCTAGACTTCTCTCTTGAACTCCAGACTTAAATGTCTGGACTTCTCTCAGGTGTCTAATCAAAATATGAAATTTAACAACCAAGCTCCTAGTCTTCTTTGGTTTATTTAGGGGATGACCTCATTCTTCTTGTTCAAACCCGAAACTTTGGAGTTAGCCTCTTAACATCCAGAATCTCCCCCTCTAGAAGCCTCTACTTCCAGAATCCAACCTGTTCTTCCTGCCTCCACTGCTACCACATTGGTCCAGGCCACCACCAGCTTTCCAGGGATTACTGTCTCTGCTGCTTCCTTCCTTGCCCTTCTTTAATCTGCTCTGATCACAGTAGATTCTTTTAAAATACATGTCACATTAAGTCAGTGTAAGCTCAGAATATCCAGTGACTTCTCACCCCACTTTGAGTAAAAGCCCAAGCCTCTGTAGTGATCCATGGGGCCCATGTCATCACCCACACACCTTTCATTATCTTTCTGGCATCATCTCTTTATTGTCCCTTCTCTGACACAGCTCTAGTCACAAGGGCATTTCCCCTCAGATTTTGCAAGGCTTTTTTTCTTTTCAACAGCTTTAATGTCTCACTAAGTACTCACATGTTAGTTTCTTAGGCTCTTCCTGTTTTAAATCTCACCTTTCTTGCTTTGTGATTTTTCTATCACTAAAATATGAAAGATCTTTGAGGAAGATGATTTTTTTGCTCGTTTTGTTCAGTGTTATATTAGCATGTGCTTGTCAACGAGTAAATTTTTAGCAAATCATTACTGAATAAATATGTAATAAAAGCCAAAAGGCATTTATTCAGTATTTACAGCATTTCAAGTAGTTCACTGTGTTCATTAAGCACTTTATTTAAACTTCATAATTGTCATACACTACTTACATATGCGAAATACAAGATTGAGAGACTTAATCAAATTACCTAAGTCTGGAAGCTAGTATTCCAGCTCCTAAGTTCAATACCCTGTCTTTTGTTACCAGCAGGTAAAGATAAATCCATTTCCATCTTAGGAGAACAGTCAGGTAATTCCATTTGGCATCTCTACTTGTTGAGTCCACAGGTGTCCCTCTTTTTTGCTGTCATATCCTCAACACCTGGGAGACGCCCTGGCACATAGTGAGAGCTCAGTGGATATTTGTCTTCACAACTAAACTACCAAGTTTGTCCATCAAATGGCTACTATCATCTTCTACACTGCGATGTCTTCCTTATTGATTAACAGCCAAGCTGGGATAGGGATAGGAGAAGAAAGTTGAGAATTACGAGAGAACTGCAACTAGGAATACTGGGCCCGTTTGCCAAGGGAAGCAACTATCCGTGGCCTCATTTTCTGCTTTCATTTCATGAAATCTTGTATTTAGCCTTCTCTTTCCTCTGTTCTGCTCCCATGGAGGGATAGGCTGAAAATGCCATACAGAAAATCACACTCAAATCAAACAAATGCCTTGTAAGAAGATCAGTGGAGTGTGAGACTTCTCTTTGAGGGTGTATTTTCTAGCGCTGGGCAGGAGGAGGAAGGGGAAAAAGGATTTGAACAAAAGGAGAAGGATGCAAGGGAAATAATAGCATGAAGAAAGTCTCCCTAATCTGATGCTTTGCGTGTCTCTATTAGCTTTCAAGTAGTTTCAGCTGAAGAACTTCTATTGCCAATGTGGTTTTGTATTTTATCCCTTTCACGATAGCAAAGCCCTCTCTGCACTGGGACAAATGGGTGTCTTTTCTATTGTTTGAAACTTTTCTTAAAAGTATATTTAATAAGAAAAAAATGATATGTATTTAAACTATTTACCCTTCAGATAAAGTTAATCCATCCTCTATAGCAATCCTGAGGCAATCAATTTTTGTTGTAAGGATTATCATAACACTTTTAATGGTGTCTACATCAACTATTCTGGTGAATGAGGAAACAGGCATCTCACATGTTACAGCCCTGCCAATATTTTAAGTCTTCTTTTTTGAACAGAAAATATGCAACCCGATTGCAATTTCAGAAGTGTGGAAAGGAATCGAGTAACAGTTTCAAGTTTCCCCACTTAAAAAATGTGTCTCAAAGAGCACCAAGAACAGTCTCTGGCACATAGTACGCTGTATGTAAGAGTTGGTAAAATAAATAGAAATAAGTACCTACCCATCTACCCCCCATCTGCCCACCCAGACAAAGCCAGAAGGGAAGTAGCTTAGCCACTGAAAGGATTAACAGACAGCATGAAGGGGACAGTGTTTTGTTTTTTGCTTTGTCCATTTTCCCTCCTAGGAGCAGCCCCATTTCTGGATAATGCAGTCTTGCCTGCTCCAATTCACACTTCAAAACTTTAAAGTAAACTCCATATGAGAAGTTTCATCTGCAACTTCTCACTTATTGCATGGGCCTCATGTTATGTTCTCAATATTTAGCTTCAGTTTTCAAGATGGATCGTCCCACCATTATGTTCCCCTGCTGTTTAAGAGGAAAAATTCATCTTTGTTTTAAGTGAATTTACTTGAAGTGGCCACTCTCTGGTACCAGGCTTATTGAACAAGGCATCCCCCCGTACCTTTTTGGAGAATTAAGTTTATTACAAAAGCTGCTAGTTTCTTGTCTGCTTCAGCTTTCATTTTTCTCTCATCCTATAATACTATATGTCATACATAGTTGTAAGATATCTGTGATGGTTACTTTTCTGTGTTATCTTGACTGGGCCATGAGGTACCCAGATACTTGGTAAAAATTATTCCTAGTGTATCTGGGAGGATGTTTCTGGCTGAGATTAACATTTGAATCAGTGGATTGAGTAAAACAGATGGCCCTTTCAAATGTGGGTGGGCCTCATCCAATCTGCTGCGGACCTGAATAGAATAAAAAGGCTGCTCTACCCCTGAGGAAGAGAGAATTCTTCCTGCCTGACTGCCTTTGAGCTGGGAGATAAGTCTTTTCCTGCCTTCAGACTTGAACTGAAACATTGGCTTTTGCTGGGTCTTAAGACTGCTGACCTTCAGATGGGAAAGGCACCATTGGCTCTCCTGGTTCTCAGGCCTTTGGACTTGGACTGAAACTACACAAATGGCTCTCCTGAGTCTCCATCTTGCGGACTGCAGATCTTAGGACTTGCCTACTACCATAATTGCATGGGACAATTCCTTAAAATACTTCTCTTTTTCTCTACGCGTACATTCAATTGGTCCTGTTTCTCTGGAGACCCTTAACTAATACAATGTTATAACATGAGCTGCTCAAACAATTATATGTGCCATTCACACTGGATCCTTATTTTCTATCATCAGGCTTTGAGGAACTTTAAGTACCTATTGTTGAGTACCTACCTCCTGTGCCAGGAAATTACAATGAAACAAAAATATATCCTTATTCAAAGATCATAGTTGTATTAGTTCATTCTCATGCTGCTAATAAAGACATATCCCAAGCTGGGTAATTTATAAAGGAAAAGAGGCTTAATGGACTCACAGTTCCACAAGACTGGGGAGGCCTCACAATCATGTCAGAAGGCGAAGGAGGAGAAAAGTCATGTCTTACAAGCAGCGGGCAAGAGAGTGTGTGCAGGGGAACTCCCCTTTATCAAACCATCAGATCTCATGAGACTTTTTCACTATCACAAGAACAGCATGGGAAAGACATACACCCAACCCATGAGTCAGTTACCTCCCATCAGGTCCCTCCTACGACACGTGGGAGCTTCAATTCAAGATGAGATTTGGGTGGGGACACAGTCAAACCACATCAATTGTCCACTGTCACCAATACACAAATTCCTAAAAAGACTGCATGGAACCACACAAACACTGTCATCCAATAGAAAAAGATGTTGTCAGTGGGAAACTGAGCTATGTCCCATGACTTGCTGAGGTAGAGATGCCATTTTTGGCTCTACCTGGTAAAATACAAGCAATAAAGCAAGAGGGGAACCTTTCCTCCATCTTTGGGTTTGAGTCTCACCTCTTCTCAATCTCTAGTTATGAGGTCCTGGGTGAATTAGTTAATTTCTGTACATTTTCTTAAAGATAAAATCAGAGTAAAAAATAATACCTACCCCATAGCATTTTTATAAGATTGTGCAGGATGATATTTGTTTAAAAAAAAAAATTCAAACAGTACCTAAAACCTATGTTTTATCAAATCTAAGATGCCATCAGTTGTGAGATATACCACTTTTGTGTGTATTCCTAAGAAGGAAAAGCAGTGCCAATTATAAGGTGCTATTAGTTATGTCACCTCCTGATGTGTTAAAAGGTGAAAAAAATATGTATTTTAAAATCAGTGAAGTACAATAGTTGGTGCTGTATAAATAATTAAAATTCTGGTTCAGGCAAGCTGATAATTCAGGGCAGTGTGGCCCAGTCCTAAGTTTGAATAGAAAATAATCCATTTGTACTTGTGGATGGTTATATAGCAACACAGTTCTAAGTAAATCATAGCATTACTGAACGTCCAGATCGTTTCTTGACTGCTCCAAGAAGTTACTGACACATATATTTTTCATTTTCTTAGTGGAGTTTAAAACTGCTTTCATTACAGACTCAAGGGTCATTTAGTAATCTAACCAAGGCATGATGGTTTGTTATGGACTGAATGTCAGTATCCTTTCAACATTCGTATGCTGAAGTCCTAACCCCAAATGTGATTATATTTGGAGAGAGGGCCTGTGAGGTGGTAATAAAGAGTAAATGAGGTCATTTAAGGGCATGGCCCTAATCGGACAGGACTGGTGTCCTTATAAAAAGAGGAAGAGACACCAGAGCTTCTGTTCTCCATGTGAGGACATAGCAAGAAGGTGACTGTCTGCAAGCCAGGAAGAGAGCTCTCACCAAGAACTGTACAGGCTGACATCTTAAGTTTAGACTCGCAGTCTCCAGAACTGTGAGAAAATACATTTCTGTTGTTTAGGCCACCAAGTCTATGGTATTTTGTTATGGCAGCCCAAGCAGATTGAGACAGTGACGAATGGGAGGACATTTCCTGAGAGATAACTGTGAATGACTACTCCTGGCCCCTGCTCATAGCTAGTCATTAGCTGCCAGGGAATGTTTGACTGAAAGTTGCTGATTTGCAATTGGAACCAAAGACAGGATCTCCCCTCCAACCTTTCCCAGCCCTTACTTTTCTGCTCACTCAGTGCTAAAGTTTCATAGTATTTTACTGACATTATAATTACTATTTATTTAATTTTACAGTTGTATGCAACTACCTATGGGGAAATCAATGCTCTTGTTATGAACATTTAATTAGGTTTATCATTTTAATCACTTCTCCATATTCATGCTTTCTTAAGTAGTAGATTGAAAACTTTCTCTCTTGCTGGTAGTTTGATTCTCTGGGTACTGGTTCTGTCTGCCTTAGCATTTGTTCTCACCAGTAATTGAATTTTCCTGCCATCAACATTGAAGATGGCGTGACAAGGTTGGTCCAGAAAACATTCAGAATAATATAGAGGTTATTGTTTGGAAAGCCTGTCTTTATGGATAAAAAAGTCTGAATCATGGAATATTTTGAAATTGGTTTTATTTTGAAACACATGCATCAACAGAAACTAAGCAAAGCATTCACCAGTGGGAATCCTCGGGGAGACCTCTTTTAATGAGTAGATGAAATTGCTTACAATTCACATAACAGTTTCTATGTAAATGGATGTATCTGAAAAATCATGAGCACACTTGAGGGTACTTGAAAAAGTTGTCTTTCCTTAATAATTTCTGGACAGAACCTCTACAGTCTTGTTTATGTTATTTTTATCAGAGCAAAGATAAGTCTCTGCAGCCTGGTATAGCCAGAGTTGTTGTATTAGTTATCTACTGCTGTGTAACAAATTACCCCAAATCTTGAAAACCTAAAACAATCAACAGACATTATTATCTCACGCACAGCTTCTGAGCATCAGGAATCTGGGGGTGGCTTAGCTGGGTGGTTCTGGCTCAGGATTTCCCATGAGACTGTAGTTATGCTGTTGGCTGGGCTGTAGGATCCACTTCCACACTTACCCATGTGACCAATGGCAGTAGACTATAGTTCCTGGCTATGTGGGCCTCTACCTAGGGCTGCTCACAACATGGTTTCCCCAGAACAGATGAACACGTGAGTGAGCATGCCATTGTCTTATCACCTAATCGTGTACATGGCAAGCCATCACTTCTGCTGTGGTATGCTGTTGTCACACAGACCGAGTAACTCTGGATTAATGTGGGAGGGGCCCGCGCAAGGGGTCTGTGTGCAAGTTTACTGACACGGCTGTTGTCAGGACACTTCAGTTTCTTACCACCTAGGCCTGTCTGTAGGGCTGCTCATGCCAGGGTTTCTCCGGAGTGAGTGATCTGAGGGCCTGGAGATGACAGCCACCTAATTTTGGACAAACCAGCACATCTGCTGCATGCTTTGGCTCAAATAGACCAAACCTGGTACCATGTGGGAAGGGACTGCACAAACCTGTGAATACTCTGTGGTGGGGATGACAAGGGAGCATCTTAGAGGGTGGCTGCCACAGTTGACATGTGACCTAAGTCAGGCCAGTCAGATGCACCCTTTCCTAGAACTGACGTGTGGAGCAGCATGACAGATTGAGTAGAATTACTCATTCAGGTCGAGCCATGAGAGTAGTTCCACTTATGGTTAGCTACACTCACTCTTCGTTCTACAAACTCCTGATCTTCCAGTAAAGTGTCTTTGCATTAAGTTAGCTCAAATCAGTTTCTGTTGTTCTAACAAAAGACTCCTAACTGATAAATGGATTCCAATGTAAATTACCCTTAAGTACATATGCAATACAGAAACTACTTTGTTTATCATAGGATGATGGAATTCAGGTGGTTGGTGATGGGAGAGTAGCAAGAAACTGTGGTGCTAGATTGGAATCGGAGATGTCAGTGTGTACTTAAGCTGTACCTGCACACAAACTTCCTTGACCTATTTGCTGAAAGGGCCTGAGTCACTCCCTAATTGTGATGAGTAAACCTACATATTGAGATTCAGGTTTCTAAGTCTGATGCCCCATGAAAAGTAATCAAGGATTCTTGAAGAAATTATGGGGGCAGGGAAAATACCAGGTAAGTCTGGAACTTCTTGAGGGTCAGAAGGTTAGTAAGTTCTCGAAGAATATGAGAATATGTCACAGCTCCTCCTGCCTAGATCTGGGACAATTGGAAGGGTCTCCTCCTGCCCAGATCTGGGATGATTTGAACATTAACATAGAATCAGTCTTACAACTATCATATTGATAATTGATTCAGGTGGAAATCATCAATGGATACTAAAACTAGTAGGTGAAAGTTTGATAAAGAATCGGATATATTCATAGTCTCACTAATATATCTCCCTCAAAATGCTTACTAACATAAAGGGAAAAATAATACCTTTACAATGGAGAAGCCTGACAGATACCATCCTCACCATTTAATTAAAGGTAATAGCACTGATAATGGGATGAAAGGACGTTCGGTGTTTCCTGATATGATGCACTAAGAATATAGAATCACTTCTGGGACAATCTGCTAAAGATGCATTGCTTGAATCTAATCAAGAGGAAGCATCACACAAATCCAAACTGAGAGACATTCTGCAAAATAATTGGCATATAACTCTTGAAAAATGTCAAGGTCAAGAAAGACAGACTGAGAAGGAGTTTCTGAATAAAGGAGGCTAATGAAATGTGACAATTGAATGCAATGCATGCACCTTGGTTGGATTCTGAGCAGGGGGAAAATAGCTATAAAAGGCATTATTGGGATATTGGCAAAATTTGGATATAGATTGTACATTACATAGTAGCATTGTGTCATGTCAAATTTTCTATCTTTAATCATTATGTAACCTTATGTCTTTGTTTTTAGAAAATACACAGTGAAGTAGTTAGGGGTAAAGGAGCATCATGTCTGAAATTTACTCTCAAATGGCTTAGAAAAACATGAGAGAGTGAATGATAAAGCAAATGGGGCCACATATTAGCTGGTGAACCTGGGTGAAGTCTGTTACAGCAGCAATTGCCAACTAATAACAAAGTACCACACATTTAGCACCATGTTTCTGCAGGTCAGAAGTCTAGCACTGCCTGGCTGGAATCTCTGCCCAGCATCTCACCATCTGGTTAAATTCAAGGTATCAACAGGCTGCATTCCTTTATGGGGAGGCTCTGAGGAAGAATCAGCATCCAGGCTCACTCTGGTTATTGGCATTTCTTGAGGTTGTAGGACTGAGATCTCCATTTCCTTGACATGTGGCTCCTCCATCTTCAAGCCAGCAATGGCACCTGGAGCTCTTCATCTGTCTGCTTTCCAGGGCTCATTTGAGCCCTGAATGGCCCGATCTGGATAATCCAGGCTACACTCCCTCTCTTAAAATCAACCAGTTGGCCAGTCATGGTGGCTCACGCCTGTAATCCCAGCAGCACTTTGGGAGGCCAAGGCAGGCAGATCACTTGAGGTCAGGAGTTCGAGACCAGCCTGGCCAACATTGTGAAACCCTGTCTCTACTAAAAATACAAAAATTAGCCGGGCATGGTGGCACACACCTGTAATCCCAGCTACTCGGGAGGCTGAGGCAGGAAAATTGCTTGAACCCAGGAGGTGGAGGTTGCAATGAGCTGAGATCACGCCACTGCACTCCAATCTCAGTGACAGACTGAGACTCCCTCTCAAAAAAACAAAAAAATCAATTAATCTCAGTCACATCTGCAAAATCTCCTTTGTCATGTAATTAATGTGACATAACCATGAGTGTGGCCCCAGGGGTTGATGATCCTGGAGGCCTCATTTCTGCCTACCACAGGTTCACAGAAGCTTTTTGCATTCTTCTCACCACCTTTATGTAAATTTGAAATGACATGTTATCAAAATAAAATGTTATAAAAAGACTCATAAGCATAGCACAGGAAGTTGGAAAATGTCATCATAGCATCGTTCTGGTTTTGGTGCTGTCACTTCCTTCTAACACTGGGTTTGTTTTTTTCTCCCCCCATTACCTACTAGGTCACCACCAAATCAAGCAGGGTACCTGTGAGGTGGTCGCCGTGCACAGGTGCTGCAATAAGAACCGCATAGAAGAGCGGTCACAAACGGTTAAGTGCTCTTGCTTCCCGGGACAGGTGGCTGGCACAACTCGGGCTCAACCTTCTTGCGTTGAAGGTAAGACCTCTCTGGTCAGTATCGCTGATATTTCAAAAAGGTCAAAACCCACCGGGAATTTCTCTACTTTGCTGCCTTTGCAACCCAAAGAAACCTAGGGTTGCTTTGAGATCAGTGTCAATCCAAAATGAACATAAATACGACTCCAAAAATGTCTTGATGGTAAGGTAAGTCTTCAATAATGTCCCTCAAGGGGTACCAATGGGGAGTTGTATTATAGGGCAATTGGGAAGACGTGCTTCAATTCCTTTTGCCCACCTGTCTCCAAATCTCACTCACCAAAGCAATTGTTTCCACAGATGCCCTGTTCTCCCACCTCTTATATACTCTGTACTCAAAATTAGCAGCATGACTTCTTACTTCATGCTTGGTGTCATAGATTAGTATCCTCTCTTTTATTTCTAGCTTATCATTTTAACAAACATTTCTAGGACATTCTCTTTGGAACAACTTCCCTGGGAATAGTTTGGAATCATGTATCATTCATTTGTAATCTCCAGATCCCCTAGCACAGTGCTGTGCCGATGGTTGTAGATGGAAACCTGGGATTGATTTCTTTTGATACCCCTGACTTCTTCCAGCAGACGCCATGTTAGAAACAAGTGTCAGTCCCCAGGGGAACAGATACACGGGGTTAGTCTGTATCAGTTGCTCTGCAGTGTCACAAACTTCCCTGAAAATGAACATTTCCAGTCTCATTTGATGCATGTCTAAAGGTCAGCAGTTAAAACACAAACACATTCTTAACTCCAGATCATATTGCACAGTGAACAAGAATGGCTGATTTATCTGCATCCCATTCCCCCTACCAAACACACACACAGACATACACAACTATATGGGCTGTGTGGCTACAGTGGTATATATGTATCAGCACCATCTCAGCCACCTTTAAAGCAGGAAAGTGAAAGTGGAAAATTTCCACCTACAGTTCTTTATCAGAAACTTTGGGGGCCAAATGTGTTGCTGAATTCAGAATTTGCTCATATTTCTTGTGGGTAACATAGCACATATACCATCTATTACCTACAGACCTAATGTACTCTCCACTTGCCCCCCATAATCATAGAAATATTACTATATCTGCAGTGAAATGTGCAAATATTCATGCAGGATGGGATAAGGCTGGATAAAGAACTTGTTAATTCAAGTCTGGTTTGCTGTCATCTTACAGAAAACCTTTCAATTTCCAGAGCTTTTGGATTTGGGGATTCTTGATAAAGGATTGTGAACCTATAAAAAAAGATGAAGATCTTTAACATTTAAAAAATGGCACTTTTAAATTTCTTTTAAGAAATACACGGAGTTTCTACACCTCCAGCTGGGGAAGTCTAATGTATTTATCATCTCTATTAATTGAATCCAAATCACAACCATTCTTTCTCCTGGCTGTCTCTCAAATCAGCCCACTTTTCTCCATCCCACTGCTACCTCCACAGTCTAGGGGTCACCCTTAGATCTTGCTGAGTGTGCCACATCTCTGCTTCCACTTTCAGTCCTGTAGCCAGAATGATCTACACAAACAGAATGACTTATGTCACTCCCACACCGAAGGCCACACTTTAGTGTCTTCCCACTGTCTTTAAGATAAACTCTAAGTTCTTTACCATGGCTTGCAGAGCCCTGCAAGATCTGTGTCTCAGTTCTCTTTCCAGTACTCTACCCTAGGCAATCCAGAGTTCTTCCCATTTCTTTTCATTTCTGCACATTACTAATTTACATCCATTGCCCTCCTCCCCATAAAACACACCTGGTCTGCTTAGTTCTTCTTATTCTCCTTTCAAATCTCTTGTAAGTTCTTGCATCAACTTGGATTTCCAGTTCATGACATTCAGCCCATGTTATTGTAAAAACGTATGCCTTCCAGTTAGTATGTAAACAGTTTGTGGACAGGGACATGGTCTCTTACTTTCATCTTTCCCCATTGGCTGGCCCATGAAGAAGTTTTAGTACAGTGGAGAATGGACTTTGGTAATCACAGATTGTTCTCTACAGGCAATGTGTTTGCTTGCCTCTGTAGGCCTTAACTGTCTTCTAACAAACTCTTTTTATATTCTGTCTAACTCAGAATAATGTTTTACAATATTCAAAGCACTTTTATTAGTACCTAAAAAGTACTCATAGGGCAGTGATGACTATTAGTATCTTAGTAAAGAAAATATGAATACCTTACCCTAGACTATCTTGTTTTCAATTTTATGTATGGGCAAATCCCCTTTGGCCACCACCCTAGAAGTAACTACATTTATCTGTTTGGTCAATATATTTCTGTATATTTGTGTATTTGGAGCTAGGGTTGTAGGAAACAGTGGTAGATTTCAATATGAGTGTATGTTTTACATAAATGCTATCACATTGGATATTACACTCATCCTGCTTTATTCCTATCAGTATTAAGTTGCAGAAATCTTTGTGTGCTGGTATGTATTGATCTAACTGGGTGTTTTCAATTGCTCCATAGCATTCCATGTATGGATAGGCCATAATTATTTAGCCATTCTTCTTCCTTTTTAAAAATTATAGGGTCTTGCTCTGTCATCTGGGTTGGAGTGCAGTGGCATGATCATAACTCACTGCTGCCTTGAACTCTTGGGCTCAAGCCATCCTCCTACCTCGGCCTCCCAAAGTGTTGGGATTATACGGTTGTGAGCCATTACACCTGGTCACTATTCCTTTATTGATGGACATTTTGGTTGTGTTTATGGCAAAACAGACTTGCAGGTTAACTAAATGGTTTCCCTAGTGTCATAGGAAGTGTGATATGGACCAATCATGGAGCATCTGAGCAGAGTCTATGCAGCGTATGTTGTATATGCTGTCTTCTAGAACTTTCTGTGATGATGCACATGTTCCCTCTCTATATATTTATGGAGATAACCTGTGTAGATAGATACCTGTATCTGTATGTGATGATGTATATGTCCAGTGTGGCTAGTAGTCATTAGCCACCCATGGCTATGGAGCATTTGAAATGTGGCTAGTGCAAATTTAGATTTAATAGGGACTTGTGGCTCAAAGCTTCACATTGGACAGTGCAGGTTATGCTTGATGTAAACATGTAACTTGTGTGTAAAATTTGTGGTCAGAAAGTACCAACACCCTGAAAGGTGAGATTGGGTCTTTCAGCCTGTGTCTCCTGTACCTAACATTGTCTGGCAAACAGTCGGTGTTCAATAAATGTTTATTAGATCAAAGTCACTGAGAAGTGCAGGAAGTTTAAGCTTTGGTTGGGATGTATGTCTGATTTCATCTCTCTTTGATCTCTTCCTTATCTGAATATGTTTCCATTAGGGCTTTTTAGCTTTACCTGCTTAATCTTTATCCCATAATAATTATGCAGTATCATGCCCTTAATTGGCATGTGGAGAAGACCTATCCTCTGCTGATATGTTCCTCTTATCTTATTTGTCAATAAGAATAGAAAGGATCTAAAATATAAAATTCACCTGAATTTACATTTAAATTAAAACAAAGGCAAGAAGATGTTGGCATGGGGCACTAATTAATGCTGACATAGGAATTGGAATATCCTTTTGCATTTCTGTTAATCCACACCACAGATACTTATCTAGTGTTTTCATTGCTTTTCTGTAAAACCATAGATTATATTATATAAACAGGGAAAATAATTAGCTGTTCCCCTTCTACCAAACTTTTTTGTTATAATTAACTTATGAAACCTCCCCTGAGTTACTGAAGTGGGTCTTTAATATACATTGGGGATTTGGGAGATGGGACAGGGAATTATTTGATTGTAAGTCTGTGGTTACTTGGGTCCTAAAACAGACCGCTATTCAGCTGGTAAGCATTCTTGTTTTTGAATCTTCGGCTGGCATATACAGGTCTGTTTTATGGTGGAAACTATATTCCACACATTTATCAAAATACTGCTCTATAGAGATAATGCTGAATGGTTTTATGATAAAATGAGACAAATGTGTAGTACAAGGAAGTTTATTTTGTCAAAACGAATGGTTTCTAAATATTGGGTTTAAATGATTAATAAAACAGAAGCTCAGAAATAGAAAGTAGTTAATTTTCAAAGTTATTTAAAAAATTTTTTGATGCCCCATCACTTTTTTTTTTTTTTTTTGAGACAGAGTCTCGCTTTGTTGCCCAGGCTGGAGTGCAGTGGCACGATCTTTGCTGACTGCAAACTCTGCCTCCTGGGTTCAAGCAATTCTCCTGTCTCAGTCTCCCGAGCAGCTGGGACTACAGATGTGTGCCACCATGCCTGGCTAATTTTTTGTATTTTTAGTAGAAACAGGGTTTCACCATGTTAGCCAGGATGGTCTCGATCTCCTGACCTCATGATCTGCCTGCCTCAGCCTCCCACAGTGCTGGGATTACAGGCGTGAGCCACTGCACCCAGCCCACTTTTTCAAGACGTCAGAATTCATTTAGTTAAGAAGGAGAGTTACTGTTTGGACTGCAGACAACTTTCATGGCTTTATGGGCTGTGTGATGAGACATAGGGTCTGTCTTTACAATGTGTTTTCATTGGGATTTTTTTATTGGGCATGTTCTCCTTCCACTTAAAAGATATTTTTCTCCGTGCAGACAGCTGAATGACAGAGAGAGAAGATTTTACCAAAACACTTTGGGAGTTGGGAGGATATGTATGTTGTATATGTTGGTTCATTCATCGTTTTAATTTGGCACCTTTGTGTCTGACCTGTTCTACATGCCAGATGGAAGTATGAGAAGGAGACTCAGGTTCTGGTTTCAAGGAACTCTGAGTTTACTAGTTCAGAGAAACAAACTTTTATTAATGAAGGACTCAAAAGGAGAACAGAGAGGTGGTCAGGGATGCTGCCCCTTGAGAAGCAATGGGTCTGAATTTAGTAGGTGGAAGGATTTGATGGTGGAGGGAGTTAGGCAACGAGGCAGCACAAAGCATATGAGAGTGAGTGGGGCTAACTCGGGAACTAGAAGTAGCTTGGTCTGGCTTGGAAACAGTAGAAAACAAAACTGGAAAGGTAAACAGAAGCCTTGATATGTGAGGCCTTAGAGTAAGTCAAATTTTAGGATTTAATTCCTGCCTTCTGGGAATTTGCATTTTAAGAGAGTGTGCCAATAAGAAAGAGTATGAAGTGTTATGAACAAAGTTTCTATAAAGTACTGTAAGATTCCTGATAAGGAAAAATGTGATGCCTAAATTTGGCAGGTCACCTCGTCAGCATAGGTTTCATGGTGAGCTCACAGTCAGTCAGGATTTGTGTGTGTGTGCATGCATGTGTGTGTACTAGTCTGTTCTCACACTGCTAATAAAGACATTCCCGAGAATGGGTAATTTATAAAGCAAAAGAGGTTTAATGGACTCACAGTTCCACGTGGCTGGGGAGGCCTCACAATCATGGTGTAAGGTGAAGGAGGAACAACGGCATGTCTTACATGGCAGCAGGCAGGACAGTGTGTGCAGGGGAACCGCCCTTTATAAAACCATCAGATCTTCTGAGATTTATTCACTATTACAAGAACAGCACAGGGAAGGAAAAAACCCACCCCCATGATTCAAATACCTTGCACCAGCTCCTCCCATGAAACATGGGGCTTGTATGAGTTACAATTCAAGATGAGATTTGGGTGGGGGGCACAGCCAAACCATATCAGTGTGTGTGTTTGAGAGAGAGAGAAAACTCACAAGTGGGTATGCAAAAACTTTAGATTCATGGAATCGCCCATGGTAAGGGCAGGGAGGAAGACATAAAATAGAGGTGGCATGGTGTTTATGATGGATTAGAATTATTTTCATAAGTCCGAGCTTTGAGCAGGTCTGATGGACTAGCACAACCTCTCATTTTGAGTTAATATGCCTTTAAACTGTAAATCCATGTTTCTCAACCAGGGGCGATTTTGCCCCCTTGGGGATATTTGACATTGTCTCAAGACAGCTGGGAGAGGGTGCTACTGGTGTCTAGCATGTAGAGGCCGGAAGTTCTGCCTTACATCTTACAATGCACAGGATTGACCGCCACGATAAATAACCAGGTTCAAATGTCAATACTGTTGAGGTTGAGAAACCTTGACTTAGAGGTCCCCAATATATGTGGATATGCTTGTGTGGGTCTGCATTTAATAGAGAGGACAAACCTAGATCACAAAAGATCAGTGTATGTGTACTCATGCACTGACTCAGTACACTGTGTACTTTGTGGAACTAACAATATTGTGTTATTTGCAGAATGTGCGAACAAGTAAGAGTCCTTGAAAAAAATAGTACTGTAACTACTGCTCTTATGCCTGTTAACTGCGTCAAGTTGGTGTGGCTTCTTTTCTTAACAAGAAGTATAAACGTTAATGGCTTAATTTTTAAATAACACAGAGTCTTAAAATAATATGATTGAAATAACTGAAGACAAAGTGTTAAAATCTTGGAGCATATTCTATAAGGCATATATTCTAGGAAGATGTTTTCTTAATTTTTCTGTTCATAGTTGCAGTAGAAACATACACTTTTCTTTAGAATATCCTTCACCACGTGTATTAGGGTTCTCTAGAGGTACTGGACTAATAGGATAGATGTATATATGGAGGGGAGTTTATTAGGAGTATTAACTCACACAGTAACCAGGTGAATTCCCACAATTGGCTGTCTGCAAGCTGAGGAGCAAGGAAGCCAAAACCTCAAAAATAGGGAAGACAACAGTGCAGCCTTCAGCCTATGGCTGAAGGCTTGAGAGCCCCTGGGAAACCACTGGTGTAAGTCCAAGAGCTGAAGAGCTTACAGTCTAATGTTTGAGGGCAGGAAGCATCCAGCACAGGAGAAAGATGGAGGCCAGAAGACTTAGCCAGTCTAGCCCTTCCACGTTCCTCTTCCTGCTTTTATCCTAGGTGTGCTGGCAGCTGATTAGATGGTGCCCATCCAGATTAAGGGTGGGTCTGCCTTTCCTAGTCTACTAACTCAAATGTTAATCTCCTTTGGCAACACCCTCTCAGGCATACCCAGGAGCAATACTTTGCATCCTTTAATCCACTCAAGTTTACACTTAATAAATACAGCTAAACTAAATCAACAAGTAAGAGTCCAACTCATGAAAAGTGAGCATGTTCTTGGTTATAATTTGAAGTCTGGCTTATCTAAGTAACTGTATAAATATATAATTGTGTTCTGTTTAACCGAGTGATGCTTATTTGGGACAAGAGATACAAAATAAAACCCATTTTATACAATAGAGAGTAAGGAAAATGTACCAGAAGCAAAACAGCTAATTATCACATGAAATATTCACCTCGACAACAGCATTATAGAATATACCAGTTGCTACCACAAAACTAGGGAGGGTTTCACTGTCTTTTTATTTTTTTTTCTTTCTTTCTGCATAAAACTGGAAATTCATTACAGGTTGGCAGCTTGAAGATAGGGGTATTATGTGTTTTCGTAAGTCAGGAAGCTTGGGGCTTTTAAAAGAATTTTATTTTAAAAATAGAAGTGACAAGACACTTTCTCATTTAAAGTGTATTATGATATTTTTTAAGAGGAAAAGAATATCTATGCCTCCTACAAACTTATTTTCCTGTGGATACAAGGCTCAGTAAAGTGGGCAGATGTTCTCACCAGTAACTTTAATAAAATCCTACTTCTGAGTCCTTTGTCCCTGCTAGTGAGGCTGAAGGTGCACTCGAAGCTTACATTTCCTGGCTGTTTAATCACCCTATTCTCTGTCAGGTCGAGCCCTCAGTGGGTTCTTACCTTTGCTGTCAGTTTCTTAGTCAATCCTTAACTCATAACGGAATTTGCGATGTGTATTTTGATTATTGTGGTGTTTCCTTTTACATCTGTCATTTCTGAGAAAGCACTTGCCATAAAGCCTTTCACAAAGAAACTCCATCATGGGTAACACATTGATGAATAGGGGCACCTCACAATATATTATTCTGTGAGACAGGAAAATGTATATTTGCAAATAGGACTCCTTTACATTTCAGGGCAGCTTGCTATTCTAAGGAGTCTGAGGCAAATCTGTTTTTAGAAGAAAGCATCACTCCATATTTTCCAATTAAATGAAAAACCTGGTAGATAATCTCATAAGAGTTTTGTCTTGGTCTTCCATGCTTCCTTTTAAAATTTTTTAATTTAAATCCCTAAACACTAGGTAAATGCTGATTTTTTTTTCTGTAGTTAAGAAGTGGCATATTTTTCTGTGATATATATCCGGATCTGTCATTTTTATTCCCCCCCTCCAGCTCCTTTTCTAGGTTTTGGCATTGGAAGTACCTTGTGTCCCCATGGGTTCAGTAAGTAAGTGCTGGCTGGCATTTCTCTGCTGAAAGGTTGAGATTATCTGATTTATTCTCTTTCTCTGCAGGGAATTTATTCCGCAATTTCTCACTTCACTCCCACCTCAGTTGCTCTTCTGTTTTAGAGTTCGTTCTTCTCAAACTCTTCTGGCACCCAGTTTTCTCTACCTTGTTGCACTACTTGGCTCAGACTCCTTCCCTGGCTCCCTGCTGCTGAGAGACCCAAGTCTAATCTTGAATTTTCCTCGAGAGCCCCTAATAGTTCCTTCCCAGACACCCTCCTAATCTGAGCGTCCGGGGCTTCCCTGACGATCTCTCACTTCAGCCACACGCGTCTGCTGGCTTCCAGGTGGAACCATCACTGTTGCTCGTGTCTTTAGTTGTGGACCTCTGGCCACCTGTCAAGACTGCTTTTGAATCTTTCATGAAGCTCTGATACCTTTCCAGAGTACATGGGTTCTCACTCCTGAGTGGAAGAAAGTTAGTCTAAGGAAGAGTTTTGAAGACAAAGTATTTTAAATTCAGCTCTAATTCTATGTAAATACAACTAAGCTCTGTCAACATTTATGTAACTTTTCTAGTCCTGCAGATGGTATTTTAAATTGAGGGCTGGGGACCATCTCTTATTTATTTTTATATCCACTTGGAACCAATCCATGGTATTCAGACAAGAATGAATGGTCAACACTGTGAGTATAGTAAAACTCTGTGTAGTACTTCCTAATCTAAAATATGATTGTAAATTGTGATACAGTAGAAAGACTACTGGATAAGGAAGAAGAAATTCTAGATTTTAGTACCACCCTCCACCCCTTTACTAACTCTGAGGGAAGCCCTAGTTTTTATTTGTGGCACTATCTGGCTCCCTTTTCTGGTTTCTGAAGGTTGTTGGGACAATCAAAAGAGGAACAGTAAGTAAAAGTGCTTTGAAAGTGACACAGCTCCATGAAGTTGCAAGGGGAAACTGTTATGATATTTGAGGCTGCAAAAAATATAACTTTTTTTTTTTTTTGAGACAGAGTCTTGCTCTGTCACCGAGGCTGGAGTACAGTGGTGCAATCTCGACTCACTGCAACCTCCGCCTCCCAGGCTCAAGTGATCCTTCGGCCTCAGCCTCCTGAGTAACTGGAACTACAGGTGTACGCCACCATGCCCAGTGAATTTTTGCATTTTTAGTAGAGGCGGGGTTTCACCACTTTGGCCAGGCTGGTCTCAAACTCTTGACCTCAAGTGATCTGCCCGCCTA